>NW_009260842.1:423431-504965 GCF_000687185.1 Egretta garzetta | reverse complement strand
CATCCTAGCCCCCAGTCCCTCT
Source organism: Egretta garzetta (assembly GCF_000687185.1). Lineage (NCBI taxonomy): Eukaryota > Metazoa > Chordata > Aves > Pelecaniformes > Ardeidae > Egretta > Egretta garzetta. Next base: position 504,943 of record NW_009260842.1, on the reverse strand, counting down.
AACCCTTGCATTTCATCCTCTAGCCTGTCGCTGGCCAGCCTGATAGGTTCCCCTTCCCCCTTCACATCTAGTTTAAAGCCCTTAATATGTAGTATATGTATTAACAGTATGTAGCATTTTGTCTTGTTTCAATAAATACCAGTAATGAGCAACATTCACCTATCCCATTTAATGTCTTTATTCTGTGCAATACCAATGTAGGGAATGAATGAAAGTATAGGTGTGAAAAAAAGAAACGCTTTTCATAAAGGCTGGCTATATTCATCAGAAGACAAGGAGCTGTTATTTGGCTGATCAAGTACCAAGTGTGACACCATATCTAGAAGAAACATTTCCAGGCAAGTAAAATACTACTTATTTTGCCAAAGAGTAAGTCTCTCTCCCTAAATGTCCTCCTTTCTGTTTTATTCTGGAGAGATTTGAATCTTGCTACCCTCAATGTATGCCTTTCCTTTATATTCAGAAAATATTTAAGCTGTCTTGTGTCTGAAGAGGATTTAAAAGGAGAGAGATATTGTAGAAATAGGAGTCTCCACCAACTTTTTTTTTTCTTATGCCTTTAGTCTGAGACCTGTAGTATGCAGAAAGGTAAAATCCCTGGCAGATGAATGCCTGGAAAGTAGCTGGATGCACGAGGAGACAAACGTTTACTCCTAGCTTTGACAAAGAAAACTCTGCTTTGTTTTTTCCTTTCTTCACCTGTGCCTTCTGCAAATATTTCCAGTTTCTCTATTCTGAATATTGATAACATTATTTCATTTTTTTCTTTTCTTTTCCTTTGGCTTAGGTCTAGAGTCTTTTCACATGCCCTGGATAAGACAACATTCTTTACTGAAGGACATATCAAACGTATGAGGTGAGGTTTTGAGCCTATCAAACTCCAGCTCCCCAGTACATTCCTTGACATGAGCTGTGAGATCCAGATATACAAGCTGGTAGTCCTGCACAAGAAGAGGAAAATATATCTCCTATTGATGAGCAAGAAGGCTTTCCAACAAGCAGAAGGATGCAGGAGAGCATGCCTGAACCCCAGGAGCCCTGATGAGTTTGCCTGTCTCTGTCACATGTTCACACACATCTTACAAAGCAAGTCTTGCTCTGCTTGTTTCCAAGCAATCAGTTTGGGTCATCAGTTCCATGCTGCATCTTCAGAAATTCATACTCCAATAGTTTTATCAAATAATAAACTGTCTTCTCATGGAAATCTCTTAAAGCTTGTGTGCCACATAAACACACAGGCTCACAGCCGCTCACCCGGACAAGGAATACAAGCTCTTAATGCTCGCTTAGTGCTAGAAAACCCAGTCTATCTCAGGATAAGAAAGCAGAGCTTACTGGATCCAGAAGAGAAGAACATAAAATTGTAACAGAGAGCATTCTTAATATGAAGGGAATACAACCAAAATATGACTGTTACTGGGTTTTTTACACTCAGGCTTTTACTCCCAGGCTGCTGGAATCATCTGTCAAACACACAGAGCCTTTCCCCAGAGCAGCAGTGGCAGAAAACCTCAGCACAGGAGCAATCTAACCAGTTTCTGGACTTGGCTGTCTCTGGCAAGTCCCCATCTGTCCCATGGGAACAGATATGGACAGCTTCAGGAGACTTTGATCTAGAACTGATCATGTTGTTTTCTCTTTTTGTATGTTGTTTCTTTTCTGAAGACAAAATAGGCCAGGAGCTGTTCAGCTCAGCTTCCATACACGACACATTTGGGTTTATAAAAATAGCTCCACATACGGTATTTTTTGTATTAGAAGTAATCCCTTTGTTTGGAAAATAATTGGTAAGCTTAATTCGCAAATTGAATGTGAATTTTATATGCAGAGTAAAATGCACTTGCAAATAATTTGAATAATGGCACTGAGTGCAAAACTATTTTGTCCTCATCTGTAATGGCTCTTCTCCAGTTTTTCAAATGTCTTTGTACTGATTTTGACAATGATGAAGTTAATTTCCTTCATAGTAGTTCATATGATGCTGTGTTTTGGATTTTTGACTAAAACACTGTCGATAACACACCAATATTTTAGCTATTGCTGAGCAGTGCAGTGCAGCAGTGCTCAGCATCAAGGACTTCTCTGTTTTTCACCTTGCTCCACCTGTGAGTAGGCTGGGGGTGGGCAAGGAGTTGACCAAAGGGATATCTCACACCATATGACATCATGCTCCACATAAAAATCTGGAAGAAAGAAGGAGGAAGGTGGACATTCAGAGGGATGGTGTTTGTCTTCCCAAGCCACCTTTAGGCGTGTTGGAGCCCTGCTTTCCTGGGTATGGCTGAGCACCTGCCTGCCCATGGGGAGGAGGGAATGAATTCCTTGCTTTGCTTTGCTTGCATGCACGGCTTTTGCTCTACTTATTGAACTGTCTTGGTCTCAACCCACGAGTCCTGATTCTCTTCCCCATCTCACTGGGGTGCAATGGGCAAGCAGCTGTATAAGGCTTAGCTGCCTAACAGGGTTGAAGGCATGCTGCAATAGCACAATTAGGTTCTTATTGATTTTTCATTAATTTTGATGGTCGGTATATATCACATGAATATATCTGGAATATTTCTTATTATTGATAAATTCGAGGAGTTCTTGATTCACCTTTTCTTTCCTGCTAGAATTATATTGAAATCCTGTTTAAAAAAATAATGACTTTTGTTTTATATAAAGAAATAGATTTCTATATTCATATTATTTATACAAAGCAGTAGAGGCAACATATAGTCTGTGTGTTGAAGCTACCCCTCATTCTCTCTCTGTTTCCCCTTAACTAACTAATACAGTGATTCAGGACGTTGGGTATTTGGGGGTAATTGGGGGTATTTTGATATTTTTGGTTTGTGGGTGTTTGTTTTTTTTTTTCCCATTTAAAATTTTGAATTGTAAATAGCAGATTTTTCCAAAGAGCTGGCAGGACTGTAATTTTCAAGTTCTTACCATGCATCTTCAACATTCTCTAAGATAAAAGACTGCATTACAATTACACTGAACTACTCACACGTTAGCTCAGTAAATCAAGTGTTTTGAAGTCTGACCCATATTTTAACAAAATATAATTCAGTGGCTGCACATGGTCTTTTTCAAGCAAGTCTTCCAATCTGGTATCGGTAGTCTGCATCCATTAGCCCCTCCTTTTACAATTGTGCAAGTCCAGCCAATAACAGGCAAAGCACAAAATAACATGGGGCAGAAAGTCCATACCATTTAAAGCACAAGAGTAGTACTCCAAAATCGTATCTGAACTACATTATGCAAGTGACTGTAGTCAGAACAAGATGTAATTATTACTGAAAGTTCTTCCCTCAATCCCAGTTTTGTTCTTTTGCCACTGGAATACTTCACCATAAAATTTAGTCCTCACAAGAGCTACTCAGGCAACAAATGCTGTTCCCTCTTGGAAGAGATGCAGTGCAGCCTAAATGATCGTAGATGATAAGAATTTCTTATGCTTGAGGTGCCTGGGCCCTTGAAGGTCTCTGGCACATTTCCTCTTGCTCATCTCACTTGAGGGAGGACAGCAATTCTGGCAGACCTAAACAGCATGTTCAGGAGACAAGGTGATGGTTTTAGCCGCCTGCCTGTCTGTACTTTACTCTAAAATGACAGAACGCTGGTGCTTTCAGCAAAAGGCCAGCACCATTACTATAGCACAAAAACATTGCCAGGGTCACAAAGAAAATCTGTGGAAAACTGAAGAAATAAGCGACATCTTCAGCTCCTCAGTAAGAAGAAATCCTTCTGTCTGCATCCTGATGGATCCAGGTAAAGCAATCAAGAGTGTAACATTTTGTAGCTGTACAGATTCATGTATCAGGTGTCAGATTGAAAGCTTCATTTATTTTTCCTTTGTCAATAGGTAGATTTTTAAGAGTGTCTAACTAGCCAAGGATAATATGCCAAACAGCCAAAGAGCTGCAAAATGAAAAGTGACATATGCCATTAAACTGTAACTGAGGCAAATACATTAAGGTGGCAAAATAATTTATTGATTTTTATTGTTGCTAAAGCAAGAGAAAGGAAAAGTTCAAGCAGCCAAACAGCAAGCAATTAAGGATTTAAAATTAGGGGCTTAAAGTATTAGGCCAGCAGGTAAGGTAGTGATGCCACCAGCTGATGCTTCAGGTCACATCTGGACCATCTGTTGCTATACCATGCCCTGGTTCTGATACTCTGATAAATATAGAACAGGTACTCCAGCAGGCTGAAACCAGCTACTTGCCTCTCAGCAGGACTGAAAAATAGGTCTTTACTCAAATACACTGTGGCTGGAGGGATGTCCTGGTTTCGGCTGAGACAGAGTAAATTTTCTTCCTAGTGGCTGGCATAGTGCTGTGCTTTGGATTTAGGATGAGAAGAATGTTGGTAACACACTGATGGTTTAGTTGTTGCTGAGCAGGGCTTATACCACTCAAGGCCTTTTCAGCTTCCCCTGCTCTGCCAGGGGCACAAGAAGCTGGGAGGGGGCACAGCCAGGACAGCTGACCCCAGCTGATCAAAGGGGTATTCCAGACCATAGGATGGCATCATGCAGGGGAGTTAGTCGGGGAGAGAGGGATCGCTGCTCGGGATGGGCTGCGCATCAGTCAGTGGATGGTGAGCAATTGCATTGTGCATCACTTGTTTTGTATATTCTGTTTATTCTATTACCATTATTATTATTATTATTATTATTATTATTATTATCAAAAATTATTTTCTTATCCCATATTGGGAAATATTTCAACCACATATCATTTCCCTATAGATTTTTTTTGGGGGGGGTGGAGGGGGGTGGGTGGTGGAAAGAAACAAACAGGAAAAAAAAGACAAATAGCTTGTGTTTTGGTGTATTTATTTTAATTTATCTCCTGGCATAAAAGGAGGAAAAAAGTATAAGATATCCTCAGCATACTTCAACTTATTTCTGTTTTCCAGCATACATTTTTTCAGACATATTTGTAGTGAAAATTTTTCTAAACTTTGAAGACAAAAAGTAAAAAACTTACAATGACATGAGTCAAGCTGAGCAGGTGACAGAAGACTGACATGCTGTCAGGAGAAAGCTGGGGGAATGGATTCCAGAGCAAGGAAACAACCTGAGTTTTAGTTCCTTCAAGAACTGATTTGGTGTTAAATGGGATCTGGTCTGTTCCCAAAACCAGTTTATACGTATAATAGTAAAACTCAAGAAATTGTTACAAAAATAAGCATTGAAAGCTACACTTAAGCATAGCACCTTATCCTTCTAGCCCAGCAGAACTCCACAGGCAAAAAACTGTTTTCACCTCATAAAGTTTCAAACAAGTGTATCATAATTTAAGATGTCATACAATTTGTGCAAGACCAAACATCACGTGAACAAAGTTCATGGAGATATTCCATCAAGGCTGGGGAATGTACAAAGAGAGATTTTAGAGTCAGGGACGAGCAGCACTAGTACAACCTGAAACAGTGGTCGTGGCTCACAGACCTTCACTGAGAAGCCAGCCCCAGCACACAATAGATATGACTGCTCTCACACAGGGTCGTTAGAGAACCAAAGATGCTCCAGCTGCAAAGGGAGAGAAATTCCTCTACAGCCAGTGCCTTGACGTGGCTGATTCCTTCTGAGGCTACAATGGATTGATCCTCTTCTTGAGAAAAGCAGCAATTATTCTCATTTCTGTCCCCTCAGAGGGAAACCCCCTCATTTGTGGTCAAGGACTGCAAAGGACTAGTGATGTGCAAGTAGTGGGTTTCTTGGTTCAGCAGCAGGACAAAATAAACCCAAATGAGCAAGCAGAGAAAGAGGCAGAAAAAGTTGCATGCCAAATGAACTCCATACACATCTCTTATTTTTAAGGTCAGCAAAGAACCATTTCACATCAAGTGAATTATTTTGTTCATGCCAAAACTGATATGCATTAGCAGGGCAGTTACCATCATTACTTTCTTGTTTTGTTTTGAGTATAGGGGACCTTATATTCTCTCCTCCTGCACTCTAAAGTTTAGAGACTAAGGTGACCACCTAAATGTCAGTGAGCAGATTTCAAAACCTGTGTTTTGAATCCACTTGACTCAAAAGCATGGATACTCTGCAAATGCATTTGTTGGTGTTGCAGATAAGATCTATGTTCGCTGAAGGTGTTCTACTACCTATGCAAATATTTTTAGTTACTTGAGCCTAGATGTTGTCTTACTAGCTTAAGACCACACCTGTAAGAAGGAAGAACATGAACAAGATTCTCTTTGTCACTCTGTGGCCAATGAATCTAAGAAATGTATGAAAATTTAATGATTTTTTACTTGTTTGCCAGGAATTGGCTTGCCGGGGGTTTCTCACTTAAATCAGCAATATAAGTCCAAATACAGACTCTGAATCCAAAGGAGAACAGATTTTTTTGCTAAACTAAGCACAAGACTGGCATTCAGTCTCAGTCTGAAGAACATGTCCTCCTTTGGCAGCTGAATTACATGTTCTAATTCATTTTGTCTGCCTTCCATAATGTACAGTCAAACTTATGTAGGTTTGGAAAAATGTTTCTTGAAGTAAAAGTAAAAGGCATGCTGTGTGAAACAATCACATATTGGCTGAAAGACAGCCAACAAAAGTGAAACAACTCTCTCTTTCTAAAACTGAATGTACTAACCACTTACTATAAGATGAGCTGATCATACAACTGTGTCACCATTACGGAAAGTGGAGCAATGTGAGATACACTGTTAGCCAGCAGCTACACAGAACATTTCCAAATCAACTCGAGTACTCTTCTAATACTGCCTTTCTAGCGATGTTCCAGACTTGCAAGTGCCAGCTTCCATTCGTAAACAACAAAATTACAATAATTTAACCTTTTAAAGCCAATAATATGTCCAAATTAAATATACTGGCAGGTAGACTGGTCACAAAATATATATTTATTTCTTCAGTTTCTACTATTCATGGTGCTGTGGTTAGGCCAAGTTACCTAAAACATTGCCAGGAACTCCCTTTGCTATAAGTGTAAAAACAAATGGGAAAGGATGGATTCAGGACCAGTGGTTAGTTCCCAGAAGATCAGGAGCTGTTTGGGTGCTGTAGGCCCACCACACCCAGCATTACCTTAAGGAATACTGGTATCCCAAACGCTGGAGGAAAAATTCCTAAGCACCTGAGATGAAAAGGTGAAGGCAGAGACATAGCTGTGTGCAAATGACAGACAGTTAAAAGTTTGTCTTCCTACACTGCGAAGACATCTCACCTGCTAGCAGTAGGGCACACAGGGAAGTTCCAGCTGAAAGACACATACACACAAACAAAAAAAAAAAAAGAGGTAGATTTCACAATTAAGTAAAAGCCCCAGAACACAAAACTGGTTGTAGGAAACTGATGAACCTCAACACTACTTTGCCAAACACACAAAGGAGCTAGTTTAGCAGCTGATTAAAAATGCTCCGGTCAGAAATCCAGAAGGAAAAAAGGAAAAAAATGAACTGTTTTTAGGTTATAGAAAAAAATGTCCAAGAAGAGACATTCTAGAAAACTTTCTGAATATACACAAAATATGAAAAGAAGAAAGGGATAGGTTTTAATCTGTTTCTGACTTTGAGCAGAACAAGAAAATATGGACTGAAAAGAAAAAAGGAGGCAGAGGTATTCTGCTACCAAAATAATCACTTTTTATTTCCCTACTATACAACACTAGACTGTCCTCCAAATTAAAGTGAACCTCTGAAATTGCTTACTCAATTCATAATATAATAACCTGTGTCCTAGGTCTCACATAAAGGAAAGGTTGAATCCACAGATTCTTGGTGAGAGAAGATGAATATTTCTCATTCTCATGGAAAGTGTTTGTGCAGACTCCTAGAAAAAATAAAAATGAGTTTACCTTCTTTCCCAGCCAGACTTGTTATCATCCAAGAACTAAATTCAGCATGAGTTAGGCTTTCTAAACACCAAGACAAAATCTGTACTGTATTTAGCAACTAGAAGCACTTAACAGATCTCAACACAGATTCCCACTTAGGACAGCTCTTCACTTCCTATTTGTTTTTCTAAAAAACTGCTTCTTCATTTTTCAGAACGAATAGAGAGAGGGAAGCAAACAAGGCTGAAGAATTTCAATCACAGAATCACAGAATCACAAGGGTTGGAAGGGACCTCAGGAGATCATCTAGTCCAACCCCCCTGCTAAAGCAGGTTCTCCTAGAGCATGTTACACAGGACTTCGTCCAGGCGGGCTTTGAATATCTCCAGAGAAGGAGACTCCACAACCCCCCTGGGCAGCCTGTTCCAGTGCTCCGTCACCCTCAGAGTAAAGACGTTTTTCCTCATATTCAACTGGAACTTCTTATGTTTCAGTTTGTACCCATTCCCTCTTATCCTGTCACTGGGCACCACTGCGAAGAGTCTGTCTCTGTCCTCATGACTTCCACCCTTAAGATATTTGTATGTGTTGATGAGGTCCCCTCTCAGTCTTCTCTTCTTCAGGCTGAACAAGCCCAGCTCTCTCAGCCTTTCCTCGTAGGGGAGATGCTCTGGTCCCTTTTTCATCCTAGTTGCTCTCCTCTGGACTCTTTCTAGGAGTTCCTCATCTTTCTTGAACTGGGGAGCCCAGAACTGGACACAGTATTCCAGGTGGGGTTTCACCAGGGCAGAGTAGAGGGGGAGGAGAACCTCCCTCAACCTGCTGGCCACACTCCTCTTCATGCACCCCAGGAAACCATCGGCCTTCTTGGCAACAAGGGCACACTGCTGGCTCATGGTCATCTTGTTGTCCACCAGGACTCCCAGGTCCCTCTCAGCAGAGCTGCTTTCCAGCAGGTCAGCCCCCAGCCTGTACTGGTGCATGGGGTTGAACCTCCCCAGGTGCAGCACTCAACACTTGCCCTTATTGAATTTCATCATGTTCCTCTCCGCCCAACTCTCCAGCCCGTCCAGGTCCCGCTGAATGGCAGCACAGCCTTCTGGTGTATCAGCCCCTCCTCCCAGTTTTGTGTCATCAGTGAACTTGCTGAGGGTACACTCTGTCCCCTCATCCAGGGCACTGATGAACAAGTTGAACAAGACCGGGCCGAGTACTGAGCCCTGGGGAACTCCACTAACTACTGGCCTCCAACTAGACTCTGCCCCACCAATCAGAACCCTGATTGATAACACTGCATGGCCTTTTATGCAGAAGTTGATTTTTACGCAGTGCACTCCATTTACTATGCTTACCACAGTTATAGCCCTTCTCTCACAATCATTCCTCAAGTCCACATTGTCTATTAGTTTTACAGCTCTGGAAATGACATGCTCCTTTAAAGCAATTCTGGTTCTTTTGTAACACTCTACAACTTTGTTAAAAGAAAATAAAAAAAGCCATTCAGATTTTACTGAAAGGAGAGTGTTTCTGCCCAATACTCCATTTATTGGGAAGGAATGGTCAAAAGATGGAATTTCTTTGGTGCACTACATTTGCGGAGCTACAGATATAGCACAGACTGAGCCTCAACAGCTAAAACCCTGTCGGCAAAAGGCTCTGAAATACTTTGTAAACTCACATGTGATAGATTTGAGGGACTAGGTCCAAATGTTTCAGTATTAAGTAGTTGGAAGAGATACAGGAAGCAAAAAATTAATTAATCAATAATCAGCTGGTTGTGTTCTATACCGTCAATAATGTAATCCTGCCTGGATTAAGCCTGGACAGAAATCTATCCATTTCTCACCTTTCCTTACCTGTTCTTTTATTGTCCAGCTAGAACTAGGTTTTACACATTGGGTGTTGTGCTGTACTTCAGAAAACCTGATCTCAGTTTTTGATACTAGCACAAGCCTCTTTGGAGATAAAGGCCTTTCCTATAACTGCCTCATAACTTGAGTTCAAGTATTCAAGTTTATTTTTAAAGTCAACTTCCAACAAGTTGGATATTTTAAGTTTTTATAAGAAAAACCAAGTGCTCACAGATGGCAGTATCTCTTAAAAACTCATGGAGAACCTACATCTCTGTTTCCTCAGAGGCTTGATTGGTACCATAACATCGTGACACAGGGCATGAACACCTAAATTTTGCATGCTGTCTTTACCTTTAGACACGCTCTTTGGTATGTGATATGTATTTTACTGAAATACAGCCAGCTCTAGTCTGAAAAGCATGTGGAAGCCATACAGGGTCACTGAGGAGGATGAGTGACAAAGGCAGTAAGTGTTTAGAACTGCATAATTCAGAAATTATCGAAAAAGGCCAACTTTTTGTGTTTGGCTCACCCAAGGTTACTGTTCATGTCCTCCAGAGAAAGTCATAACAGGCAGATAAAGATGAAATACAGAAAAAGAGGTTAAAAACTGCCCATGGTGTCTTTCTGTTTATACAAGAGGTCTATGAAGACAAAAATATTTGCCTAGGCCATACAATAACATGAAAGCCATCAAAAAGGTTAGCAGGATGAACCATATGGCTACACTGTTAAGTGTGATGATAACTCAGCATTGTTCTATAGGTATTGAGCCACCATTGTCTGTTTTAGCCTCCCACTTTTATTACTCCCATGAGTAATCTTCAAACTCATGACAGAGATGGCAATCATTACTACAGCTCATGTTTCTTCTGCAATTAATTCCTAAGTGCTACAAGACTACTTTTTTTTTTTTTTGGTAGTAGCACCAGAATTTGCGATGAATCCCACAGATCCAGAATAAATGATAACACAGAAAAGACGGAAAGATCTTGATATCAAGTACCTTTTAAGCATGTTAGAACCCACAAGCCCAAGCCTATCATGCTGAATTTAACAGGCATGCTAACCTGTTTATATTTAAGCACAATACGCTTTCAAGGCAAGGTCTTGCTCTTCTTTTTTTTATTATTTTGTTACTCAAACAGAAAAAAATTGGGTTTACATCCATCTTACATTATTCTCCAAAATATCCAAAAGTCCTTTGGTAGTTCTCTTTGCCAACTTTATGTTGCATGATTAACAGTTCACAAGTGCACAAAGATTCCACCCAAATCTAGTAAAAAAAAAAAAGTCTTCAACTCAGGTCTCCAAAGGTCAAGAGAGTGTTCCAGACCTTAGCTTCTAATAATCCTAGATTGTCTGTTGTCTGTCCAGAATTAAATGGGAAAGAAAGACCTTCTTTACCTTCCACTTTTGAAGAAGGATTTCCATTTTTCCTCTTTCCCATTGGGATTTTTATCCTTCTGCCAGCTTGGTAATGAAGATGTCTCATGCAAACCTATTTGAGGAAAAAAAAAAACCGTTGAGATATGTGGGGCTTTGTATGGTTTGTGTGGGGTGTGGGCTTCATGCTTAAGAGAGAGGGTTGTCAAAGTGATTAAGGAACAGCCATTTGAATATGGTCTCACATCTCCAGCAAATGCCTCTACAACTGAGCCATAAGCACAACATCTTCTGTCAGATCAGCAATGTTCCTCTCTGGTAGTTTGAGCACTTACCCAGGAGGGGCCGAGACCCAGCAGGCTAGTGTGAGCAACCAGGAATTCCACCCTGAAGCTGAGAAGCTCACACAAATGGGACAAAATATAATACATTTCCATGAGAGAAGTGGCATCAGTGAAATGCTTCTGGACAGCACTATTCAGAACAGCAATGCACTTGTGGGAACATTCCCAAACAACGCTGTAGGCAATTTCAGCCACATACTCAAGAATAAGTAATTGCCTTTCAAGTTGATCAAAACTCAGATGCCAAGCATATACTATGTTCCATTAATTGTTGTTCCTATTCTTTTTCTTTCTCTGCACCTTATTGCCCATCAGCATTACAATGGTTCCCTAGAGGTAGGCAGTTTACACTCCAACTTACAAAGTTTCATCAGCAATGTGCTTCTCTGCTTAATGTTATTGGCATCTGACTGCCTCCTTGTCAAAATCCTATGTACATTTATTATTGTTTGAAGTTTGCTATTTTATTTGATTACTTTGAGGTTTTGAGCCCTAGGGAAAATCCTCTTGAAAATTGCTTGTGTAATGACACTCTCACTTCATTGTATTAAATGCCAGAAACTGCATTTAAAACAGCATTAATGATATGACACACTCACATAGAGGACTTGCAAGTTGATAAATGTTACAGAGGGGCACAGTACAGGCAAGAAGGATTCCCCCAGTCACACCCTCAGGAATGTTCTTGCTGAAATGATATACTGTGTTACGGTGGTTGTTATTGGAGCTATCCTGCTTCTCTAAATATGTTAGATGCTTAAGCAAATAGCTGTACACTCCTGGGAGGTATGTCCACACTCTGCACTAATATGTATCATTGCTGCCACTAGAACTTCAGACTCATCATAAAGCACATAAGGGACAGACCTAACTAAGGTTCCTGTATGACTTCTGCCAATATAAGTGTCTTTTGACCTCTGCTTCCTTGGTAGAAACTTTTAAAGAAATAAAGTGTGCTCCTTCCTTTAATTTAGTTCACAGTATACATATTGTTATGGCTTAACCTCAGCTGGCAACTCAGCCCCACCCAGCCGCTCGCTCAGCCCCTGCCCCAGCAGGATGGGGGAGAGAATCAGAAGGGCAAAAGTGAGAAAACTCATGGGTTGAGATAAGAACAGTTTAATAATTGAAAGAAAATATAATAATGACAATAATAAATTTTAGTAAAAAGGAAAAAAACAACAAACAAACAAAAGGAAAAAAAAAACAGGAAAAACAAGTGATGCAACCACTCACCACCTGCTGACCAACACACAGCCCGTCTCTGAGCAGCGATCGCTGCTCCCTGACAACTCCCCTTATTTTATACACTGAGCATGATGTTATATGGTCTGGAATAGCCCTTGGGCCAGTTGGGCTCAGCTGTCCTGGCTGTGCCCCCTCCCAGCTCCTTGTGCCCCTGGCAGAGCAGGGGAAACTGAAAAGACCTTGGCTGGTGTAAGCCCTGCTCAGCAACAACTAAACCATCTGGGCATTACCAACATTCTTCTCATCCTAAATACAAAGCACAGCACTATGCCAGTTACCAGGAAAAAAATTAACTCTGTCCCAGCTGAAACCAGGATACACATGTATTCCCTGCACTTTGTTTCCACACCCACATCACTTTGGAAGGAGGGGATTCTGGAAGATAGCTGGGTGCTGATCTTATTAACCCACAAAATTGCCTAGGGAATGCTGGACTAAGTGACCCAATAACATATTAGTCAAAGCTTGAAACTAGCCATAGCATTCACCAACTCTGACACGGTCCATCCTTTTAACAGAACAACAACAAAAAAACCTTGGCTTATGACAGCAAAGTGAGTATCTGTATCAGTTTCAGAGTCAATGCTATCATAAAAATGAAGACGATTTCACATGATACCAAGCCTCAAGTGATGGCTTCTCAACAGCACTAACTTAACTGTGATTCAGCACAGATCCCATAAGGAGTTCATGGTGCTGCAAACTCTTTAAAAGAGAATGCTTCTGTAACTCCTGCTCAGTGTAATGACCAAAATCCTACCATGTAAGATTCCTGCTATTAACTCCAAGCACAAATATGTATTATTTCTCAGTTAAACCCTGTTTGTATAATACAATGTGAGGTATTTAAATAATAAGCCACTGAATGACATTTGTGGAGGAGCTATTGGTAGGCTCATGTAGACATCAGGTGAGAGAGACATTCCTTGATTCCATGAAACCTATGCATTTGCTTTGGTTTTCATGTGGTTTTACCTCATGCTCCTCAAACAAAGAGTACAGTTCAGCTATTGATGTTTTACTGAGGTCAGCTGTGAGTGAGTGTAGTAATTTGTCTCAATAATTCTGTTTAACTGACTGATAAATCATCAAGTGACAAAAGCAATTGTGCACAAACATAAATCCTGCTTTTCAGCAGCAAATTTCCATCTATTACTGCGAGATCTGGCTTTTCTCTACCTCAGCCGAAACCAGGACAAACCTGTAAACAAATCTGCAGGCAGGTTTTGAACTGATTCCTCAACATATCACTGAAAATAAGGCTTAGTAATGCTTATAGTTGAGAAAGCAGAACCACACACAATTGTAATGCAATCACCAGTGAGGAATAAGATCACATGCCTTCCAACTCTCAGAAACTGATATCCTTTTGATTAGATACATGGAGATATGCCTAATGGTTTTGTCTATCTCTTCTACGCTAGATGTCTTCCTAACAGTTCTTTTGCCAGCCTAAAGTTGGAGGACTCCACATTATTCCCATAATGGCCAGCTACCATGTGTAATTAACTTTATATTTGAAATCCCATATATTCATGGTAAACCAACTTACAGAGAGTAACAAACTAAAAGTCAAAGAGAAAATGACATCCAACCAGTTAGGCTCACCTTTTAATGAGAAAATTGCAGGCTGCACTTGAAGCAGGTATAAATCAATGTCAAGAACTAATACTTCTTGTCAATGACTCCACATTTCTGAGCATTTATAAAACACTGCTTGAACTTTGCCTCAGTCCATTGTTGTCAATGGTAGACTGGAAATTAATTGCTATTTTGACACAAGGAAAGAGGAAAACAACATGTATTAAGATGGATATGCAGGTTAGCATTAAAATGTCAAAGCCAATAGGCATGTCAAACAGCAGTATTCCATCAGGCAGCAAGTGCTGTGACAATTGTTTAATGAAGCTTATCCCTTGTATCACTCATTACAGTCATTACAATCGTCTTGTGCCTTCACATGCACAGTTACCAATGTTTTCTGGCTGGTATGGCTCATTCTCAGGAAAAGAACATATACCATTATGGTGTGGTTACTCTCACACTGTGAAAAAGAAATCTTGTATTGCTTATGATCAATAATCTCAGAAGCATCATAAATGTAAAACTATAACTTAGTGGAGTTTCTTTATAGAAGTGTTTTAAAGCAATACTTGAGCCAATCCCAAATATAACTTTCAGTCTGTATTGTACAGAAAATTGTCTGGAATCAGTATCCAGCACCAAGACTTCAAGAAACAAGCTGGGTATTTGTAGGTGGAGAAATGAAGAAAGACCCATCAGCTGAAAATAGCAACAGTATTTTTCGTAGAGTAGCTAGATTGCGTCTTTTATTGTGATTTCATAATCACGTTCTGGTCCATAACTTGAGATTCTGAAATTGTTTTCCTAAATTAAGAAAACAAACTGGCAGTGTCATATAGGAGGTATGGAACATGGTGTTCAGCTGTGGATTGGTCTTGCCTGTTCCATTATTTTCCCCTTCCATTAACTACCATGGGTTTTTAATACCTACCTGATTTAATGGGTGTTTGAGGGAAAAGCTTCTCATGGAGAGCTGAATGAGGAAGCATGGAACAAGTTTAGAATGGGATTCAGGGTGGAAAAAATAGTGAAAGGAAAGAAGAACAAGAAAGACAGAAAGATTGTTAAATTCGTGAGCTGACAAAGTGATTCGGGGATAAAAAAAAAAAAAACAACAAAAAACAAACAAACAAAAAAACAACCCCCAAATTACTAATTGGCAATAGTGAAAAGAAAAAGATGGTCCAGTATTTCAGAGACTATTTCTTATCTTCCAGGTCCAATGTGAAAAAAACCCCATACCCTAGTTACTAGATGTAGCAGGGTGCAGGTGTTATACCTTTTTTCAAAGTATATAAAGGAATTATGCCTGGAAGAAATTACTGTACAAGAATACTGCTCTTCCCAAAGACTTGCCAAATTATCTGATTTAATACCAGCTTCCTGTTGTTATTTTGTTCAGGGGAAAAACCACACCCCTCTCCCTCCCAAAAAACCCAAACCAATTAATAAAATAACAACTAAACAAACACATTAGCACACGCTTTTTTAATGCTAAATTTGAGTGAGCCAGCACAAGTATCACTGATTATAAACATGTTCTCTGGACCTAATCCCAGATCTCAAGCCTCTGTCCAGCCTTCAGTGAATCAGAGTGGGTAGGAAAGGGCACAGGTGGACACACACATAAAAGACCTCCAGAACAACAAAATAGGACTCAAAACCTGAATAGTATGTATGCAAATACCCATGGCCAGAGAAAAAAGGAGTGTGGTGTGCATTCACAGATCTGCAGCATCAACAGGGCCACAGAAATATGTCAGGATAGCTTACATGACCAGAATTTTGTGATGGACATGTACAAGCCCTGCAGTGAGGGAGGCAGTGACAACAAGGAGGGGGTGTGAAGGACCAGCTGGGGTGTGTGAATGTTCTCTATACGATGGGCAACAGGTGGGCCAAAGCAGGAGGTGAAAGCCAGAGAAGGGGGCAGGAAAAGGGGTGACACTCAGGGGGCTGTAACCAACCACTTTTTGGGGTGAAGCAGATGAAGCTTCTTTAAACAAAGTCATGAAACCTCTGATCACTGACCCTGGTTCTCCTGGGGATCTTCGACCTCCCTGACGTGGCAAGGGAAACATGGCAGGACATGAGCCATCCAAGAGATTTCTGAATTATGTCAGTGATAAGACAAATGCTGGATGGACCAGCCTGGGGTGATGCAGCCCTGGATCTGCTGCTGTTCACTAACAAGGAAGAATTGGTCAAAGCAGGGATAAACAACAGCAACTTTGAATGCGGGGATCCTGAAATAGAGGTGTTCAAGATCCTGTGGGGATTGTGGAAAGCAAGTGATCTAGGACCTCATGTAGGCAGTGTTAAGCTTGTTCAGAAAATGTACCAAGTGGGGTCCCATGGGAGGCAGGCAGCTCTGGAAGGCAAAGGAGCTCAGGAAATTTAGCAGGCTTTTAAGGATGGCATCCTCCGGGCACATGAATAGTCCATCCTGATGCTCAGGAAAACAAATAAATACATTAAGAGATCAGCCTGGCTAAGCAGGAGACTCATGGTAGAGGTCCAATTCAAAAAGGCACAGAAGGAAGCAGGGACAGGCTACAAAAAGGGAATTCTCATTGCCCAAGAATACCAGGATGGTGTCAAGAAAGAAATAGCTCAACTGGAGGCTTGCAGTGCATATCAAGGGCAACAAAAAGAGGGTCTTAGACTATGTTAGTGTTAAAAGGGTGAACAAGGAAAAATGCAGGCCCATCTCTGAAAGGGGTGGGTGTTTTAGTGACAGTAGACACAGGCAAGGCTGAGCTACCGCAACCTCTGTGCTTAGTGAAAGGATTCAAGGGGAAGGAGAAGGACCAACAGTGGACCAGAGAAGGACAGTTAATCGTACCCACTCTCCAAAAAGGCAAAAGAGATGATCCAAAGAACTACAGGCCAACCATACTCACATTGAGCCTTGGTAAAATCATGGTTTGAGTCCTCTTGAAGTACATTTCTAGTTATGTGGAGGATTAGAAACAGATTGAGAACAGACAATGGATTACCCAAAGTGAATAATGCTTGTGCAATGTGATGGAGGGAGAGCAGCGGGTATTATTTACCCTGACTTTAGCAGGGCTGTCAACACTGCCAAATAATACAATGTCTTGTATCTAATTTAGGTCATTACAGACTGGATGAGTCAATGTCCAGACAAGTGAAAAACTGATTGGATGAAAGAGGCTTGCAGGGTAGCAGTTAATGGGTTGCATTTACCTGGGGACCAGTAACAAGTACAGACCACTAGGTCCTATACTGAGGCCTTTCCTGTTTAACATCTGTCAGTGACGTGCAGTGGGGGGAAAGGCCTGTGGACATTTCAGATGACACCAAGCAGGGGGACCAGTTGATGTACGTGAGGGTGGGGCCTGGTGCTGTGTGAGCAGGTCTCAGGGCAGGGAGCCAGGGGTGGGCAGGGGTGATGCTCAATGCTCAGCACAGCATCAGACCTCATCCAGGCAACAGATACCATTGGAGGTCCTGAACAGAAGAGACATCAAGCAACCAGAGAGCATCAGAGGAAGACACCACCCAGCCTGCATGAAGGGGGTTGCAGGGTTGAGGCTGGTTCAACCTGGAGCACAGATGGCTTTGGGGCACCTAATACCACCACACCACCTATGGAGCATGGATTGAGGGGGCAGGGATGGGATCTTCACAATAGTACTTGGTAGGAGGGCAACAGACAACATCAGCTGAAACAAGAGACACTGAGGCTGGACATAATGAGAAACCTCACTTCCATGAGGACCAGCAGCAGTAGAGAAGGTTGCTTGACCTAAGAGTTTTTCAAGGGATGATTAGACAAAACCTTGAGCAACCTGGTTTGATCAGCACCAGCATCTGACTCTGCTTTAAGAACATGGTTGAAAGACAACCTTCCCAAGAACCCTTCTAACCTGAATTAGGTTATGAACCTATGACTGTATAGAGTAAGCAGCTCATCAGAATGACACCGAAAAGGCTTAACAATTTCAACAACTTCGTAATTTCTCTCAAAAAAAAAGAGTAAGCCAACTGCTAATTTTTTATCCTCTCTAGCAAATCTGCATATCACAAGCCTACTGTTTCACTTCTCATCAGTATTCAGGTAAAACCAACAATTTTTGGGCAAATCCAGAGAATGCAGGTATGAACACAAGCTTCAATGATTACAATGAAGTCAATGAAGTCTCCAACTCACTCTCAGCAGATGGTAATGAAATGGCAATAACACTTAAGCTTGCTCTTTGGTAAGACTAAGACATAATTTCTGTGTAAGGAACAGCTTAAATGAATTCAGGTAATTAACAATGACAAAGGCTGTGAGAAGCCAGGCAGGCTAAATTTGCAGGAGCTAGATTTGAATTCAGATACTTGCCACAGCTTGAAAGAAGTTTCTCATTCAATAATTTTCTTTTAGTCTTCAGAGCTGTCATTGTATTTAGAAATAAACAAGTGTTATTGTGCAGTATTTCCCTGTGACTTCACTAAGCTTCACAGTAGTAGTACACTAATAATTAATGTAATGGGAAATTACATTTATTGTGGATGTGGAGGATGTTACTTTTTTCCTCTTGTTAAAAAAATAAAAACAGATCCAAGTAAACTGCTGAAAGAGAGATGTCTCGCAAGACTCTGTTCTCCCTCATTCTGACCCAGGACTCATAAAGGACACACCTTCCTGTTCAGACTGCGTTATTTCCATGTCTTTGACTGTGCATGCAAAACTGGAGGCAAAACTACCTTTCTTTTTGCAGCCCAGTAAACATGAGTTTTGGCATTACTAAGGTTTGCACTGCCAGGGCAGGATCTCAGGACACCTCTGGCCTTGTCTTGACCTGAGCTGTTTTAGCTTTTTTAGCTGAGACAGCAGCTGTCAAGCAGTCAGGTAACTATGAACTAGGTTTGGCTTAGTTATTACTTGGTTCATAATGGTAAGAAGTAGTTGTTCTATGTGGACTGAACTGCCCATGACTGTAGACTAAAATGTCGTGTGGCAGAGTGCAAAGACAAGACCAGAGGGCCCAACCTTTAAGCACAGATCACAGTGGTCACCAGAGGGGTACAGCCTCATGTTTTTCAGGTAAAGCCAGTCTTGTAAATGACAAACAGAAACAGAAAGTTTGAACAACTGGGAACCAACAGAAAAAGATACAAAGACCCCCAACCGAACAAAAAAGTAGAAGCAGATTTTGCTAAGGAATTGATAAAAACAACCCAAGTGGATGCAAGACATAGAAGAAAGAAGTCCCCATCACTAAATAACAGTGAGGAATCTAGGATGCTGACAACTTACCACAACTCCCACTTCACAGTTCCCCCGCTTCGCATTGCACCCATAACATTTGTATCCTGGGGAACATTTGAAGGGAAAGCAAAGCACCAGAGAAAAGGACTACATTCTAAGAGAGTTTCCGTTATAATGGTTTTTAACCATCCTATTGCTATTGAGATTTGTTTTCTGTTAAATAGATAATTTAGACTTCAAATGTCAATATCTTTGTTTGAACCCTGCTGCATTGTCCTTCCAGCAGATACAGGGGCTATTAAAGTCACCCATGAGGACCAGGACCTGTGAACATAAGGCTTCTTACAGTTATTTGAAGAAGACCCTGTGTACTTCTTCTAGATGTTGAAGAGGTCTACAACAACATTCACATTGGTGTGCCAAATAACCTTAGCTCAAAAGCTCTCAGCTGACTCCTGACCCATCCCAAGGCAGAGCTCCATGAGATTCAGCTGCTCTTTCACACAGAGGGTCACTCCGCCTTGTCACCTTGCCAGACTGTCCTTCCCAAGAAACCTGTAGCCCTCCAACAGCACTTCAGTCACGTGAGCTTTCAGCCCATGTCCCTGTGATCTCAGTGAGGTCAAGAGGCCCTGTAACTGCACAAAGACTTCTCCTGTTCATTCACCATGCTGGGTACATTTGTGCAGGGGCATTTCAGACCGACACCCAAGCATGCTATTTTCCCAGAATAAGCTTGAGAGCCTTCTCCATAAGGCTGTTCTGCAGGTACCTCCTTCTTTAAGTGCCATGTGTTTGAAGGGATTCCACTTCAGCTCTGTTTCGTTGATTGCTATGTCTTTTTTATTCCCGCTACTCTGGATGCTTGGCTCACCCATTCTATCCCCAAATTCCTTACACATTCTTTATGGAATCACTCCCTCTCCTGTTATTTCTAAAGTCTCTCTTCTACCTAGTTTTCCAGACTGTTGACAAATATATTCCACAGTAGGGAAAACAGCACAAATACTAGATTTGACTTAGTTTCATTCAAAGGTATCTTAAGTTTCTGCATTCAGAGATCATCTTGCACCATGCATTTACATTCATACTTTGTCACCTTTAGCTGCCACAGAGACTCATGGTTAAATGGCTAAATAGCTAAAACTGTAACAACACACTTGGAGCTGAAATTATTTGCTGCAGAGGTTTAGCCCCAAAGTTCTTACAAAGGCAGATAAAGCAGAATTCAGTTAAGTAATAGGAAATTTCCAAGCAGCACAAATCTTCAAGTTGAAGATCTTCCCACATGTTGAAAAAAAAAAAGTGTTGAATCTGTTAGCCAGGTGTGCTAACAGAACAGAAATATATTACAATACTTAGGAGACAAATAACAGCAACAACAACAGCAAACACAAAACAACAACAGTAATAATATTCCTGTTTAGGGAAAACAAACTGGAGAAAAGAAAGGATGAGCTGGCTGAAAATAAATGGGCATGGGTTTGGCAACATCCTCCCCATCTGTTGATGTATTTGGAAATAAGCTTCCTGGCCAAAATTATAATGAAGAAAAGGTAGAGAAATAATGGCAACTGAAGAATTGTCTGAGTTAAAGATTAATGCACACCTCAGGTCTTAATTTTCTGTAGTCAGTGAGTCCAGAACTCCTCCGGACTTCTTTTTCTTTCATTGCTACCAATAAAACCAGAACATTTTAGGGGAAGAACCTTAAATACAGTGAGCTTCTCTTATAAAAGTGTACATGGGTATCTGGAAATACAGACTGTGAAAGCAAAATATACCAAAAATTCTGTTAGGTATAAACAAACAGCGAAATGATTGCATGTCTTCTGTAAAATAAATATTGCTGTCCTGTAAACATCTCCCACGTTCAGACAGAAGATATGCATCTTTACCGTGGAGTCACACTGCACCTCAAACCCTTCGTAAGGTTTTTACAAAATGCAGCATTTTTCTGAGAGAAATGCAAAAGGAAGGATTGAGGAAATAGTTAACATTTCTGGATTTGTTTCTCACTTCTCTCACAAAGCTTGTAAAATTTGCTTTCATCTGTTAGAATACCCTAGATTGTTTAACTGCATTTTGAAAAAAAAAAAGAATGGGCTGAGTCATCACACTTGCCACCTCTGCTTGGAGCTGGACACACACCATGCCAATTCTTTATTGCAGGTCACTTCTCCGAGGCTGCCGCCTCACCTGGCTAGCTGCAAGGGAGGATAACATCCTCCACAGCTGTCCTTACGTCTTCCTCCATCCAGGCTATTCTTCCCTCTTCACGAATTGTAATTCACACAATAATAGAAAGTACTTTCCTATGTGGGTGGGGGAAATGTGTTCCAGCAAATAATACATTTGCAAAAAGAAATGCAAACTTTGCCTCAAAAGACATTTACACAAAGATAGAGTGTCATTGTGTTCTTCCTGGGGAAAAAAATAGTTTCCACTCAATAAGCTGTCGGTTCAAGGAAGAGTTAAACTCTATTTTTAATCTTAACCTGTGAAAGATTTTTCTTCAGATGGCAGAAGTGTGATGTTTGAACTAAAAATGTGCTTTTAGTTCACCTACCAAACCAGTCATATTAAAAAAAAAAAAAAAAAAAAGAAATCTGCATGGATTTTCTTTTGTTATTCCTTGACATAGTAACATAATTAGAGTCACCACATGGCTGTTATTTCATAGTCAAGTTGCATTACTTGAAATAATTACCCTACAAATACAAACTCCGAGTCTCCAGTTTCTTTGCTGGTAATTCCCTGACAGGGAAAAGAAAATAATGCACTTACCAATAGCCCAAGATCGGGCAATATGGTGGTGTCAGACTGTTTTACTTTGCCAGGTTGACAGCCTTTTTAAAATACTGCTAATTGCACAGTAATGATTTCTAATTAAAGAGGCCATAATCCAGCACAATATCTCTGTCTTGAGATTTTCCTGTTTAATTCATTTGCTATACCTATTACTTATAGTTTGAATATTGTTCTACATTGTCTCTCATGGAAGATGTTGAGTCCATCTTGGTAGATGGGGCAAAATTCATTAACTGGAATTGTTTAGTCTTGTACAGTGAAGACTTAGAGATGCACTGGGGCTCTGTACGCTGAGGAGAGCTGTCGGAGTACAGTTTGCAGGTGGAAGGCACAACTACTTCTGCTCACATTGTTGGGTACACTGAAATGCTCCCATGAGCACTCACAGGTTTCTATTACTGATCTCAAAATACCAATTTGGATATACTCAATTTGAATAACTGGAAGTTCCAGAGGGATTGTGTTTTTCCCTAGTGGAAACAAAAGCCAAAAAAAAAAAGGAAAGATCGTCAGTTAAACCTGCAAAAGGGCTAAAATTCTATATACATATCAGGATGCTTGAAATCTAGGCTTAGGAGTTATATACCCATTTTGAAAAAGAAGTTCCCTACTCCTTGCATGTAAATGTTGTAGTCTTAGCAGAGCCAATAATCATAGTCTTAAGGATCCAGCTGGACATGGATCAGCTTTGTCACTTCTTCAGTTTACCTTCCCTGAAAGGGTTTTTAACCACATCTACCAGCATATGGAAAGGGCATTAGTAGCATTTCCCTTCATTAAAAGACAGAAATACACAAAATGAGCAGTAACATCAGAAATACAATTATTGTTCAGACCTGAGTGGTTCCAAGTCCATTTGTCCAGGCTATCCAGAAAGATGTCTAAAGCCTACATGCCACCTTGGGGTGGAAACAGTCTTCTAAGAACCAGTTAAGGTTGCCCAGCATTACTGACTGAGAGCAAGCAGGAGTTACTGCAACACTGAAGGGTGAGGATTGCCAGAAGAGATTTATGCAGCTGAAATTGCTGAGCTCTTCTGTCTAGTACCTATGCACAAAGTCCAGTTAAATGCCAAGTACATAGGCTATAATTATTCTACTTTGACAAAAGCAGAAAGTAGAGACTGAAGAACAGATAAGAAATATCTGTATAATGCACCAGTTTTCCTGATCCAGTCTACTGAATTATAACCACAAAAGTTGAAATTGAAGGACAGACCTTTGCTACCTCTGATCTCTTCATAATTTAAGCTATACTATATTTTGGCCATACTCAAAGCAGCTGAAAAAAATCAAGATGAAAAAAGATGATGGTAACATTTTTACTGTGGAAGAAGCAGCCCAGCAGCTACATGCTTGCAGACTACTACCTGGACAGCATAAAAACCTATCAATAGAAAAATGCATATAAACACAACTGTCACAAGAAAGTTGTCATTAATGAAACTGAAATGAGCTTTTTGATGAAATCCTATACTTTATATGAATATTCTCAAACTCAGAAGTTATGGGCTACAGGTCAATGCTTCTGAACATGTATGAGCTATGCTTACAAAAAGGCTCTCTCTCCTTAAAATATCCATCATGCAACAATGGCAATCAGGACTGCAGGAACTCTGCAAAGAAACAAGGGAAGGAACGCTTTACAGAGCAGAGGCGTGCCGCTTCTCTCCATACTGCCTTCAAGTAAAAGTATGTTGTGTGAAATTTGTTGTCTGTAGGATAATCACTTTATGATGGAACTTTAACACCTGTTTCAAGGAATCTGCGACCAAATATCCACAGCTGCCTCTGTTCCATCCCAAAAGCAGCAATTATAAACATTATTTTCAAATTATTTTTTAAATAGTCTTGCACCTAGACAAATAAGCTTTAGTTTTAAAGAAAACAAACACTCCTTATTGAATTACTCCAGAAAGTTTTCAAACTGGTTGTATAGAGCTTTTAATGGAAAAAGGTCTCAGTTAGAAAGGCCTAGTCAGATGTCACTTTTGCCTTTCTGCAGTAAAGGAACACAATCAGAGCATTATAAAATTATTTTCCATTCCTGAAGGCAAACTTATTAACCTTGAGAAGCTTACCTTTCAACTACAAAATATAAGACAATTTTTACAGGCTACACGTACAATGCCTGAGCTTAGCAGCTTAAATATTTTCAGCACTGCTTCTCCTGTTTACAGATATATTTTAAAGTTTATCTTTCTCACTTCCGTATAGAGCCTCAGAAGGACATTCCCTCAGACCCACCGTTTGAAGCTAAGAGTATGCCTCTACACACCTACTCTCCTGAGACTCTCAGCAAACGTTGAACTGGAAGTGACCTTGTGGATTATGTCACACAATGTCTTCCTCCTTTATTTTCACATCTAGATTCTCTGAACATTTTCTCTTTGCACTGGGCCTCAGCTGCACAGATTTCATACTTTACACTCTAGTTTCATCCTGTTCTTACTCTATTTACCACAGTTACCTTCATCACCATTCACTTCTACCTGTAAAGCGTGGAGATATTCCTATGAGCTCATGATGGCCTCCACGTTTGTGTCCTTTAGAAATTTCCCATTATCTTCACCATGTTGTGACTGCGTCATCCATGAAAACATAATACAAAATCATCCAAAAGATCAATATTCAAACTTCACTAGACATTACCTCTGTAAGGAGTTACATTTCAGCTCATATAAAATGCTCAGCTGGTTTAAATGTAGTCTGTTTTCTCTTTCAACTCAAATTCTCTTGTGTTCCACCTTCTAGTAGTACTCCAACTTTTCACCAGGTTTTACTCCCTTCCAACAGGAATATATATGAATCCCTGTCAGAAACCCACCTTTACTTTCTAATGTTTTTCAGTTGTTTTTGTGCTAATCAAAGTGCAGTGATATATTTAACTTCTAGGAGAACAAAAGAAAGATTATCACATAATCACTGGAACTACACCAAGGAGCAACACTACACTACACTGAATTTAGCAATCAATTTCACTGCAATGTGATTTGAGTGTTGCAAGGCATCACGTTTCCTTCATGACAGCTTTGTGAGCAAGTTGAATGAGGAAATTTAGAAGGGTTTAACCTATAAGAGCTGCAGCATACAGTATCTCTGGAGGATTTATGCCAAGTGCTCTTTCCCACAAGTCTAAATACAGGACTTAAGGTCCTGTATTACTCCAAGAATAACCTAAGTGCTTATTCATTGTGTGTGAATGTGATCACCTCAGAAATTAAATGGGAGTAGCACTTCTGTAGTGGTATGGTACTCTTGAAAATGAGATACCGCAGCTTTTAGACCTCCAAGTTTCATAGCAGGTATAATACAGTAGGAGGATTTTTTTTAGTTTCCAAGAGAAGATGAAAAATACATAGCCAGAGTCTGGGTTCCTGGGTGTCATGAGATTTCACATAAACCCTGATAAGCTCAGCTTTATATTGAATTGCCACAGTGCTACTTTTCAGTACTTCATATTATCAATTATACTCTATTAAGCATTCTATCAATCACTTCAGTACCGTATGTATGAAAAATATTTTTATGAAATATAACATTTCTGAAAGAATGGAAGTTCCACTTCTTGATCAGTCTCATTTTGATATATCTTTTAGAAAACATTACATAGTGTTTATACCCATGCCTGTGATAGCTCTGAGCTCTGAAATCAAATTTTGCTAATAGCCAGGTGTCATCGGAGGGCAACTATAGATGAATCCACTTTTCAAATTGATATGGGTCTTTTCTCAAAAAGCTATTGTCCAGTATTCTTGAATGACTAAAAAGCCTGAAGGTAACATAGAAGGGTTTGGTTTGCAGTGTTTTTGTGAGCATCACAAGGGATTGACAAGATAACAGTTCATTATTTTTCTTCTGAATACGCAGGTCAATATTTCCCCCTACAATATAGGTAGATTCTGGATCTAACATGATATGAAGATGCTTTTGTTCCTTGAGTTTAAGTGCTGGTACATATGACACTTTTTGAAAAGTGAAATGGGAATCTCACACTTGAACGGCACTGATGGGGACTTCTTCGTGGTTGGTGAAGAACAAAGAATTTCAAAATTCCCTACTCCCCTGGCCAGCGCAAAATTCCTGTGAAGTCTTCTGCTGGGAGAAGATAACTGCTGTACCTCCTCAGTAAGTAGACTTGAGTGGGGACATACTGATCTAATTCTGGTTAGTGACTGGAGAACTGGAAAGGACTTCCAGATTTCATCCAGTCTAGTGCATGTGCCCTTGGGCAGGATGGTGGACACCCCAGACACCCCAGAGAGGGGGCTGTGAGACCTGAGGGTTTTTCCTGTGGTGGAGATGATAAACCCTTTTACTGCAGTACTTCATCACTTCTTACCATGGAGACTCTTTTTCCTAGAGTCTAGTTTAAATGTCACTCATTGCAATTTAAACTTTCTTCTCCCATCTCCCACATAGACTAGCCTCCCTTCCTTTTTGAAACAGCCTTCTAAATGTGTTATGGCTGCTATTACGCCCTGTTTTTCCAACCTCTAGCTTTTCGCCTATGATCTGAAAAACTTCAGCTCATTTCATTGCTTTTTATAGGTCACATTTTCCAGATCCCTCCCCTCCAAATAGATTTTGGAGTTGGTTTTTTTTTTTTTCTTTTCTTTTTGTTTTTGTAATGTTTCTGAATTAAATGTTGTTATATTTCAAAGAATGATGTTGCCCATAAAGTGCAGGAAGCTTGAGAGCCTATAATTCTGTGCCACACTGTTGTAATAATGGTCTCTCCTGGACTCTCTTTTTTCTGCTCACTGACTTTTGTAGAATGATCAGTGATTTTTTAACAAAGTATGTGATTTTGTTTCCTAGGATTCTTGGCAGAACTCTGCAGCTATACCTCCCTTAACTTTAAGTTTATTTTTATTTGTCTTTTACATCAGGCATTGTTCTCTTTTTTTTAAGTGTTAGGGAAAAAAAATATTTGTTATTCCTTTGTGAGATTGTGGTTATTAGAAGAAAGATCTTGTTAACCAAGTCTGTAAACACAGAGAGAAGGGAAAACAGCATAAAATTCTTTTACAACAGCACGTATAAACAGGACTGCAGAACTGAGTAATTCCTAATTAGACACCCAAGCATTACCTCAGCTTTTGTTTTCACCCTGATAACTTCAGCCTCTCTGAGCTTTTTTTGGAGGAACCTTCAGTCAAATATTACTATGCTTACCTTTGTTCTCCCACTGAAGGGGTCTCTGATGTAGTTAACAAAGAATTACCTAGCAGGGAAAGTTTGTAAAATTAAAATCTGAAGTAAAATTTTGTAGCAATTAAACTATTAATAACTCTAAAAACAGGCAAAAATTTTGCCTGATTCAATAAAAATCTTTAGCAGGAGTGTGAGACTAGAGCAGCACTTTGTAAACTGTTCTTTGTTACATTTTGTTTTGAATCACAAGGTAGATGGTTTCTTTACTTTTTAATGAGCCATGAAATGACAATGAACTTGGTTTTGTACAGTGCCTCATTCAGGCAAAAAAATTAAAGTCATTCATCCTTGCTTAACAATAATTCTCCCTGTTTTATAGAGATGAAAACAGGAACTGTGCAGACCCTGAGAGAATTTTGCATTAGCTCTTCTCCTTACTTCTCAAAAGGTTTTTTTTTCTTCATTTCTACAGTATATCCCACCAAAATTACTGTCCATTTGGAAGCACATGATCTGAGTTTGTGCTGCACCTTTTGCTCTGTGAAGGCATAGCCAACTCTTGCCAGGCCACCTGAGCACTGAAAACCTGGAGGAGCAGGTGACACAGGTCTCAGGGACAGCAAAACCCCTTTTCACCTCCAAAGGCAACTTCTTCAAGAGGGGAGACCTTATTGCTCTCTACAGCTGCCTGAAAGGAGGCTGTAGTGAGGCAGGTGTTGAACTCTTCTCCCAGGTAATGGGCAATAGGACGAGGGGAAATGGCCTCAAGTTGCACCAGGGCAGGTTTACGTTAGACATTAGGAAAAATTTTTTCACAGGAAGGGTTGTCAAGCGTTGGAATAAGCTGCCCAAGCAAGTGGTTGAGTCCCCACCCCTGGAAGTATTTAAAAGACAGGCAGACAAGGTGCTTAGGGACATGGTTTAGTGGTTGGCAGGGTTAGGTTAACGGTTGGACTTGATGATCTTAAAGGTCTCTTCCAACCTAAACAATTCTATGATTCGAAGAGGAACTAATGAGATAATTCCTTAAAACAAAGGAAATGTGAACTGTTGCTGTACAAAGAACGGCCAAAGCAAATGTACCTTTTTGGAAAAGAAGGAACTCTCTCATGGATGTCCATCTGTCTGGATAACTTAGGGACACACACTGCCTTTGCACTGAATTCCTCAATATTTGCAGTATATCTTTTCTTCTCCAAGTTTCTGCAACATGAATAAGCAACTCCAGTCACTTTATCATTAACTTAAGCTCCAGAGAGCTTAGGAGACCTATCAAGTACCATAAATGAAGCTTGCAGCTGAGGAGTGAATGGGACTTAAGTTTCCCAAATCTCATACAAACTGGAAGGGCCTCAGAAAGTTGCTTATTACTCCTTTCATGTTAATGAAGGGTTTCATGAAAGAAGGTGAATGAAAGTATTTCATTATAAAACTTACACATTGGAGAAAAATACTTAAGAAAACATGAGCAGCAACACTTAGAATACATTACATGAAACTAACAAAAGATCAGAAGTGTAACAGGAGACCCCAAATGATAAAAAGAAATGACTAGACAGGAAAGCAAAGTAGAGAAAAAAAGAAATTTCTGATATATGTACATGTGTTTGGGAGCTAAAACAGAAAAAGAAGGGCCGATAAAAAAGAACTAAGATTATTAAATTGCACTCTGCAGAAGAGACA
This sequence comes from Egretta garzetta, assembly GCF_000687185.1. Taxonomy (NCBI): domain Eukaryota; kingdom Metazoa; phylum Chordata; class Aves; order Pelecaniformes; family Ardeidae; genus Egretta; species Egretta garzetta. The sequence goes on along the minus strand of NW_009260842.1, from coordinate 475,852 downwards.
CACACATCATGAAACAGGGTTAAAGAGATGAAGCTTGGAGTTGCATTATAGTAGAATACACTTACTAAAGGTCTCTGGTGCACACCAGTACCAACACTGCGAAGAAAAAGAGAAAGATTTAGTTTCTGAAAGTCATTTATACTCATTAGAGCATTGTCTGAAGTGTTAAAAAAACTAAAAGCCTCAGAGAACCTGGGCCTACAACATCCACAAATGGGTCTATAATGTATCATGTGCACATCTCTGCTATCTTCAGATTCAATGACCTTCAGAGTCAATGAAACTGAAAATGAATGTATGGAAATTAGGAACGTAAACCCAGATTTAGCTCCATTATTCTCAGAACACTTTAACAAGGCTTTAGAAAGTGATCACTAGAATTCTCACCCCATTAATTTTACTTTACATTTAAATAGAAACTGATAGAAGAGATTTTGCTTTATTTTTTCCCAAAGATATCTGTTGCAATATCACTGCATGAGCACATGTAAAACCTAGTTGTCATGCTGTCTATCCAAGAATATTGCACTACTGAACTGACATACACAGACATCCTTTTCTCTTTATAGGCTCCTAAGTGGTGCTCTAATTAACAGGAGATTTATGTAAATCACAGATAAAATTACTTGAATTGTCTAGATTAACCCTCAACCCCATTAAAAATGCTATTGAATGAGAACTCAATAGGATCACTAAACAAAGGGAAACTTGGAGGAGAAACATCCATGATTAGCACTGATAATTTTTCCAGATTTTAAAAACAGTTTCTATTAAAAAAGAAAGCATCAGTAAGTTTGAATATAAGCAGTAATATTTATTAGCTTCTAGAAAGAAAGTTGAGATTTTGTATCTGGTTACCTGCACATCAGAAAAACTTGTTAGTGGTTCAGGAAAAAGATCCATCCAAAAAGAGTCTAATACTGTTCAAAAGGAAACTTATGAACACATCTGCAACTAAATTATACACTTTCAATTTCAAAAGGTTCTTAAAGGCATAGAAAGGCGAAAAAGAAGCCTCACAGGTTAGTATAATCATAAAGATCAGTTTATGAAAAATGGAACCATACATGTTCATGAGCAAACCTTGTCCTATAGGTAAGATAATGCTAGAGCTGAATTATAAGCATACTTATCAACTGCAGACTGTCACAGTTTTTAAAAAGTAATTTTCATAAATGGACCAAAGTGTTAGAAATATTCTTAAAACTGTGGTAACTCCCAGAGATAAAGGAGTCAGCCTGAAGCAGTTGGAAACAAGAAGAGAAAAAGAAGAAAATAGAATCCTTGTGGCCGTATGCAAATATGCAATATCTATAATAAAATCAGCGTGCATTTCCAATGGATTTGGAAGAACTCTAGAACAGGACTACAGCTACTCTGCTTTATTCGTGGAGAAACCGAGGTAGAGGAGGGAAAGAAGAGAGTGTGGACATGCTTAATGACAAGTCCAAAGGCTATGCAAGGAGCAAAATCTTTGTTTTGCAGATGTCATTCACTTTGCTTGAATACTGCATCCATGAGTATAACTTGAAGCAGTGAACTCTTCCAAGGTTTGCTCACATAAGATCAAAAAGATTTTTCTTTTTGATTGAAGCAACAATGAAAGTAGAAGAGAGACATTAATGCAGAAATATCACCAAAGAACGTTAACACCTTTTTATTTCTTACATACAAAGTCAGTAACATCTCATTTGTTTGCTTTTTTTGAATATTCATTGCCTATTCGCACTGTTTTCAGAATTCTTCATGGAACTATAGAAAAGAAAGTAAGTTTAGATTGAACTGCATGTAACATGAGGGGAAAAAAAATGTAGCCTGAAACAATGAGGAATTCATGTTCTTCTGTATTCCTGATATGAAGCTGGTTTTGTCATTGTTGAACTTCTTCAGAGTAAGTTTATGCTATTTCAGGAGTTCAGGGATGAAGTTACAGTCTCTGTTCACATAGTCTATTTGATGGCCTGCATGCTCATTTGAGATGGTGTTAGCTTTCACCATGCTAATGATAGGAACTGTTTAACTGTTTTAAACACCAGCCCCATGAAACATTACCCAGTAATGGGGGTACACATGGTACAAAATCTCTCAGCACACATAAACCCAGAGCTAACAAACCACATAACATGGTCTTCATGACTGGAATGTGCTTTGGAAATATTCATCAACATGAGTGACTAAACAACGCCACACAGGACCTAGAACAACATAAATGAAAGTAAAGATAGATATGCGAACTTGTAGCTACTCTCCATATTATATTATTGCTCATTCTCCTTCCTGTTAAATTAAAAGGTCAAGCAAGTCACTTCCTAGGGCATTTCCTGACACATGGCTTCCCGGAGCAATTATGACTATTAATCTTTAGCACAGCCTGTAGAAATCCCTAATGAGCACTTACATAAGCACAAAACAGATTAAGCAGTTCATAAATTATGGAAGCATAAAGACAGCCATCTAATAATTGAAGCAGTGAAAGTACTACAGATACTTGTGAAGGATGGCCCAGCCTTCTGAGCTCTAAGGCCCAAGGCACTGTAAAGTAAGTAGCCACATGATGCATCAAATGAGACAAGAACACGCTTAATAGAACTCCTGTGAGAAAGGCCCTCAATTAAACAAGCTAACCCTGCTACGCTGCCTGGCATTTTATAGTGTGCACAATTATGTTCAAATCCCACTTTGTTTGCTAGGCAAAGCATATTTGACAGATTCAATTCAAAATTGAAATGAAAGGTGTCTTTTCTGACTAGGAAAATGCACGCATCCTACATGCAATTACAAAATAAGACACAGATTCCTAACAGTCATGAAAGGGTTACTCAGCCTTTGGGTGGCTTCTCATTTGCATTTCTGTAGGTGTTTGCATTTCGGTGGTCACTAGTACCATGGAGATCCATGGCTATAGAGGAGATCTTTCTGTTAGTGGTGGAACCAACCAGCTACATACTCCGTTCTGCTCATAGTTTATATCAAGCAGGATACAAACACCATCATCTTGTGCTAAGTATTTTGGGACATGCAATGGAGTTTAAATAAAATGAGGAACAAGTTTCCTATGAAGTACATGTCTACTATGCAGCCTTACACAGTGTTATACCATGGTGAAGGGGGGGGGGGGGGGAAGAAAGGTCCTGGAAATGTTTTCAAGTGGAAGAAGAGGAGGAAGAGGGGAAGCAAAGAAAATAACAAGCCCTCTCCATCGAACTGAGGAAGCTAAGTTTATGCCCCAGCATTGTTAGAGGACATTCCTTGTCATTTGTGCAAGCAGCGCGAAACATAAACACTGAATGATTTGGGGGCCACAATCTTGGTAAACATAGAGGCAGTTCAATAAAGTAACATGATGAAGTTTTCTCAGAGCAAATGGGATGCCTGAATGTAGTAAATAGGTATCATTCTGATTTGATATAAAAAAATAAGGTGAGATTATAATTGTATCATTACCTTCCTCTCTTCCCCAATAAGATTGATATTTGTAAGAAAATATTTTCCAATACTATAATAGAAGGTAATTAGCAATTTAATATCCTTTCCAGACCTAAGAAAAGGAAAGGTAGATGAATTATTGAGTAATAACTTGTGAAGGAATATTGGTTTGGATGGTAATGTAAATTTATCAAGGGAAAGGGATGAAAACAGAACCATTAAGGGAGGTCTGGAGAACTGGACAGAGAGGAAATTATTAAGTTACATAAAACAATAATTTTGAATAAAAATGCATACATTGTTGAGTGTATTTATTTCTATATTTAGAGTTCTTCTCTGAGCCCAAGCACCGTGCCTGTGGGATGGCCATACCACCATGCAGGACAGAGAATAAGAGGGAGCTAACAAGCCAAAATCAGATTAATTTGGGGAGGAATCTCCACAAGCCAACAAAAACTCATGAGAAACTGAAAGAGACAACTTTGGAAGGAACACTGTAATGGTGGAAAGAAGCAGCTATGCAGTGATAGGCTTAATTTCTCAACAAGGAAAATGAGGAGATACAACAGGAGCAAATGGAGGTCCTAGAACAGATTTCACAGTTTCTTCATGACAAAAGTAACCAGACACTATTGCGTCAGCAGGCCCATCAGCATCAAGAATACACCAGTAAACTCAGGCACTCAAGACAGCATCCCCAGGTAGCAGGAGGCCAGCAAACAGAAACAAACTTCAAGCTTTTCACAGCTGCTAATGGAAACAGATGCATTGTTAATTAGCAAAGATGCATCATTAGCAAAGAAAGCTCACAGAGTTAAAAGCAGAGCTAAAAGAAAATGAAGACAGAAGGAGCCGCGGCCCACTATTGTACAACTGTGTAGCTTGTAGTGTGTGTATGCCTGTGTGTGTCTACCTGATTCCCTGAGTGATTTTTGGTTTACACTGTTTCTCACTGTCACAATCCACTGTTGCATTGAACAATTTGGCAGAGGTTAAACCCCCTTGCTTTCCAACCGACCTCAGAGAATTCTGGGAGGTTGAGGGCGGCTGGGCTTAACTTCTCATTAACTCCAATGTTTTATCGTGACTAGGCTCCTTTCACATTCTCGGGAACAGAATTAAGACTCAAAACGGAGGCAAGTGCCCAGTCACTTTCTTTGGCCAACAACAAATACGCGATAGAAAAGCAGAGAAAGAGAGGAAAAGTGAGAAAGGGAAAGAAAGGGGGAGAAACAAACAGCAGGGGAGTGTTGCGATAGCTACCCCCATGGGTCACTGAGCAGTCCGCACAGCCGGTGCACCTGATGTATCTTCGAATCCAGTGGAGGGCAGATGTTCCCGGATGCTCCTCTTGGTCTCCACTGTTTTCTCCTTTTTACAGGGTTGTCCTCTTGCACAGTCAATAATCGTTTTGCATAGCCACGCCTCCCACTCGGCAGTGGGGTGCATGCCCTGCACTGTCACTAGGTGGTGCTCAAAAATCCTAGAGGTTCCGAGCCCCCTCCCCATTGTCAGTCGACCCTAGGCCCAGGTGTGTCTGCCTTGGTGATTAAACTGTCCCGCTCAGTTGTCATGGTGCATACTTCAGCTAGTGGTCTTGAAGTGCTCATGATATATGAAACTTAGCTGAAGTATTAAAACATTATAAAAACTTGTTAAAACATGACTGAGGTTTCCCTGCTCTGTGGTTAAGTGAAATAGCAGATTTACATTTTGTTAGAGTCTATCATACTTTGACATTTTATGCCACTGAATGAACTATATTAAGGCTGACCATTGATTACTAGTCTCACAGTGTTTTCGTGTTCTTCTCAGATCCTGGCTTTCAGATGTCATATGAATCTCTGTTGAATCTCTGCTTTCATTTTCATAGATAAGCAAGTTCAATGTTATGATATGCAGAGGAAAGCTTGATATTTGATATAAATGCAAAGAGCATAGAGGGAAGATAAAGAGATAAAGACCTTCCTCTCCTCCCCAATCCACTCAGCTTTTAAATCTCTTAATTGATCTCTTTATTTTGTAGATTGTTATAATAAAAAATGAATATTTTGAACTAACACTACTGTAAAATGAAAGCATTGGGAAGAAAACATGTCAGGATGTGCTGACTCCTCCTTTCTCCTTTGCTGATTTCTCATCATTTTCAGTTCTGCTTAAATTCTTTCAGAGCAGTCCTTGTCATTTATGCAGAGCAGCCCACTAAAGGGATGTGCAGTGAAATCTGAGGCCTATGGCACTCAATAAATTGTAAAGGTGCTAATCCATAACTATACCTACACCTATACCTATACCTATACCTACACCTATGCCTAAACTATATACCTAAACCTATAACTATACTATACCCATATTAGCTTTCCATAAAACAAAACCAACAACAACAAAAAAACCAAACCAAAGCCATAATAAAAAAATGTAAGCATTGACAGTACAAGGACTTTTGTAATACAATGATGCCATACAAGTATCTTATATGAACAAGCCCTGTGATCATCAAAGGAGCGATGACAAGTGGTTTTTAAAGATTTTAATTAGCACTTAGGCCAATACTAAGTCATAGAATCATAGAATGTTTTGGGTTGGAAGGGACACCTAGAGGTCATCTAGTCCAACCCCCCTGCAGTGAGCAGGGACACCACTAACTAGATCAGGTTGCTCAGAGCCCCGTCCAACCTGGCCTTGAATGCATCCAGGGATGGGACCTCCACCACCTCTCTGGGCAACCTGTTCCAGTGTTTCACCACCCTCATTGTAAAGAATTTCTTCCTTATATCTAGTCTAAGCCTACCCTGTTTTAGTTTAAAACCATTACCCCTTGTCTTGTCACTGCTGGCCCTACTAAAAAGATTTTCCCCGTCTTTCCTATAGGCTCCCTTTAGGTACTGAAAGGCTGTAATCAGGTCTCCCCGCAGCCTTCTCTTCTTCAGGCTGAACAAGCCCAACTCTCTCAGCCTGTCCTCACAGGAGAGGTGCTCCAGCCCTCAGACCATTTTTGTGGCCCTCCTCTGGACCTGCTCCAACAGTTCCATGTCCTTCTTGTGCTGAGGGCTCCAGAGCTGGACGCAGTACTCCAGGTGAGGTCTCACCAGAGCAGAGTAGAGGGGCAGAATCCCCTCCCTCCACCTGCTGGCCACGCTTCTTCCGATGCAGCCCAGCGGGCGTGGTCTTGTTGAACCTCATGAGGTTCACACAGGCCCACCTCTCCAGCCTATCTAGGTCTCTCTGCATGACATCCCGTCCTTCTGGTGTGTCAACCGCACCACTCAGCTTGGTGTCATCCGCAAACTTGCTGAGGGTGCACTCGATCTCGCTGTCTAAGTCATTGATGAAGATGTTAAAGAGCACCGGTCCCAGTACGGACCCCTGAGGGACACCACTCGTCACCGGTCTCCATCCAGACATTGAGCCATTGACCACTACCCTCTGGTCGGTATAAGAAAACATGTTAACAGGAAAATATGTTAACAGGAACTCAGTCATAGAATCTGTAAGATAAAGAAAAGAAAACAAGTCACAAAGGACTGCAAATAGGCAAGACATACTAACATGAAGGATGCTGCTACCCATGAAAGATGGCTGGCAAACTGAGGGCAAGGAAAGTACCATCAGGAGAAGATGATTCCCTTTTGGGAAGGGGGAAAATAGTATCAAGGCTGTATTGTTGACCTCTCTTGTTGGGGAGCATTCAAGCATGATCACCTCAATCTCTTCCTCAGCCACAAAGGCTGAATCACAAAGATTTGGTATCAGGTCCTTGTTATTGCACACTCACAGCCAATTTAGGATGTGATTGTCAAAGGCTATGCATACATAGTTAAAAGTAGTGGAAACCATTGAACCATTTCAACAAAGTGAGTGCTAATGAAACATCAGTCTGGTAATATTTTGTTTTAAAGCTTAAAGGTGGTTTGTCAGTCTTCTAAACCATCACAATGATCTCTAACTCTCTTATCAATTTAGATCACTTTTCTCAGGGAAAAAAAAAAAAAAGGAAAGAAAGAAAAAGGAAATAAAACTTCTGAAATAAAGGTACACATATGTTTCTCCGTAACTCCTTGCCAACTAGTGTGGCCTGGATCATGTCTTCACTGCTGACAGCTGTGGGCTACTGTCCCACAGATACGTTATTCTGCAGCAGTTATTGAGGTCAGCTTCCCAATTTGTCTGCAAACAAATATTTTCTTTTTAATCAAGCTGACAGATACAGAAATTAATGTAATTTCTTCTAAGGAAGGAACTTACACACAGCACTTTTTTTTGCTTGAGACATGAGGGAGCCATTGGATGTTTTTCTGTAAATAACAGTTGAGACCAATTAAGTACATAAGCTGTAGCTGCAGTCCTCTTACAAAATAAATACAACATTTTTCTCAAATTAGTATGATTTAAATCACTAATATTCTGCTTTTAAAACTTGACTGTCAAACCTCACTTTCCCTAGCAGTGGCTTATTCTGTGTAAACTAAGCTGGTCAAATAAAAACAATTATTCAGAAAATGCAACTGAAAATGTTGTAAAATTTATTGAGTAAATTATATGACAAGTTGACCACACATTTTAGCTAGGAATAACCGACTGTCATCCTTTAATGTCAAGTGAAGGCACTATATTAAAAACAGATTTGTTTTAATATTAGCAAAGATCTGTAATTCAGTACTGACTGAGAAGCCAGCACATACAGAGAAGGTTGTCACTAAATGCTTCACAAATGCCTTTGCTATAATTAACATTAGCATGCTGTTCCCATTACCAAGTCCAGGGAGTTTGCATAATGTTTTCTACTTGCAAAGGCAGAATGTTAACAATCTGCACAGTGATCATGATAATGAGAGATCAGAAAGAATAACACCGGGAAGGTTAATGAAATACTGCTGCTGAAGCAAATCTGCCCAGCAGGTTAACAGAGGCACTGCACTTAGAGCTCATGCAACAACGATGCGCCATGATGTCACCACTTCAGAGCATAAATGGTGGAAACCTGCTTTTCCACTAGGACAATCCACAAAGTGTCTCATTCTCTTTCTCTTCCACCTGGAAGAGGGATGTCCCTCTCTCAGTGACTAGTTCTGTGGGCCTCCACACTGCTGCTACAGCCATGACATTAATACCCTTGAACTTCACTGGATAAACTGTTATGTCAGTCTGAGAAAATTAGAAAGAAAGAATGACATCCAGCTTCTTCACTAGCTGTATCAAATTTCATAAACACAGGAAGAAACCAGTTGAAGATGCTTTCTTTCTCAAGCAAGGAAAGCAATCCAAGTAGATGTAGTTTTTGTTGCAGCTTCTGCAGTACATAAAGACTTAGTCTCTGCTCCTAAATCCCATGAACGCTTCCTGCAGAAAACTTATTTCTCTGCATGTACAGTAGTATGAATAACGCAGCACAAGTTCTAGCATGAGCCCTGTGAGTGTAAAGGTCTGAAGATGGTTATAAATTACCCTAGCTAAAGGTACCTCTGCAAATCTCTTAACAGGTCTGTGTTACAGACATCACTGACAAAAGTCGGGATTTTGTCCGGTGTGTACAAAAGCTGTAGAGAGAGCAGTCCTCTTCTGGAATCCATCAGTCCTCTATCCACAGTGAACCTTTCTGATTTGCTCTGCTTCAGAGCACAGCTTTTCTGCATCCAAACACCAGTTTGTTAGGATAATCAGAGCTCGGTGGCTGGGCACAGCGCTCTCAGATTCAAAGAGGCAAAAAAATCCCAGTGTGCTTGACGTTTCTTGAAGAGCTACACTCACATGGAGGTACTTGCTTCATTGAAGACACTCTTTAGTTGACTGACCCTCAGGAACTGTCCAACAGCCTTCTTGGTAGAAAGTTTATTCATTATAGGAAAAAGAAAAATGTAGAGTGAAAATTTTTTTTGCAAGTTTGCAAGTTAAAATGCAGTATAAAGGACAAAGTCATGATCTAGAAGGGTAAAAGAGCACTACCAATAGCATATGCAACTAAGCCAGACTTGCCTGAAAAGTAGGCTTACCACTGCCTCCATATTTTTTAGTTGTTTTCTCAGACCTTGGCAACAGCAAGCCATAGGTCTTTTGCTGAGTGCTGAGCTGCATAAATGCTCTGCTCCTACTGCAGTGCTACTAGTATTCAGCCTGTGTGTCATGCAAAGCTCAAACCAGCCTCACAGAGAGGAGTGACGTCCAAAATGTGTCCTCTTCACAACTGGCAACCCAAGAAGGACAACGTACATGGAAACCCTGGAAAGATGGGACACATATGGTGAAGAAAATGGCAAAATGGAGTAAAAAAAGGGATGGTAAGAAGGACAAGGAAAAAGTTGTGTCAAATCTTGAGACAAAAAAAGAAATAGGAAGAAATCAACAAAAAAACCATGTCTTGCATAAGATGCAAAGGTACAGCTAAAAATTAGAGTCTAAAATCTGAGAGCTGATAATTTTTTTGTGTATGCTGTAGTGCATATAAATACATTCCCATGTGAGCTTGTTTCTGAAGGCTACCATAGTGCAAAGGGGACATTTCCTCTGTCATATGTGGGAGCTGATTGACCAATGTCCTGACAGAAAGAAATTGATTGGTCTTAGCCATAACTTTGCTGCCTCTGCTTCTGAGATATCCTTTCAGTAGGCAACAGCAGCAGCAAGGAAGATAAAAGAAGTTTTATTCTCAAATCAGCATGAGGGTTATGAGACTTGACAAGGGGTGGCCACACTACCAATTGCAAAGAGCCCCTTTGGAGAAACCATTCTTTTTCCTTCTGTTTTAACCACAGTGAGAATATAAAGAGAGTTAAGAGCTCACCAGCTGAATTCAAAGGCTAAAGTTAGGACAGATGAAAAGACAAAGACACATGTGCTGACTGTTTGATTCACCTACAAATTATTTGGGGGCTAACACACTCCCTGATATGAGGACAAAAATGTTCTCCTTGGAATCTTTGACAGAGCTTGGTTTCATTTGTCTTTTCTCCTGCTTTATGTAGGAGATGTCATTCTGCTCAGCAGTTTGCATACAGCAAAACAAAGCATGCAAAGGAAATCCACACCAACAAAGCCTAAGAAGGGCTTGTCCAGGTCAAAGAAAGTGTATGTGATTCACCTCTCTTTCACAAAGTGTGAATATGCCTAATTGGAAAAACTCAATCAGCTTGCACGTTAACATACAGGCACTACTTAGGCCAACTTACGTTGTCGCCGTGCTGGCCTTGAGTCAGCTAATTTTTCAAGGACTGCTTGTAAACACCCACTTCCAAAGAAAAGTGTTTTGTTTGACTACAGTTCCCTCTCTTTATTGCTGTTTTTTCCTTTTTCTCTCACTTTTTTTCCTTTTAGATTCACTAGTATCACACTGTGCTGAGGATTTCAGCTTTCAACCTTCTGCCTATGTTATCTTCCATCAGCAATGCATGTTTGTTGCTGCTGGGCTGGCTGTTGTAACTAATCTGTATTCTGGTGCACTCATCCTCATCCAGCATACACCCCTCTGCTGCCTGCTGACTTCTGTCTGCATTTGGCTGTCTCGGAGAGATGGTCCCCAGCATGTGCTCTAATGATTGCTTTTTGCTTCAACTCTTCCTGTCCCCAATGCCAGTTCACTTCCATGTAATTTACCTTACAGTTATTTGCCAAAGTTATACCTTACCCACATATGCCATTGTCAACGTCCTCACATGCTTCTTGTTTGGTGGATTTGCCTCGTTTCTCTGGTTTTGAGTCTTTACTGGTATACTCCTTTAGCTAATCACATTTCTCCCCTCTCAAAGGCATCTCCAGTTGCCAACTCCAGTAATAAGTTTTCTCATTCCTTGCTAAATTGATCTTGACATGAGTTATATATTTGTCTAATTCTTTTCTCTTTGTCTAAAGGAAAAGTTCTTGTTGCTAAGCAATAGTTGTCTCAATATTAAAAACTCAACAATTCAGATTTAGAATTTGAGTCAGTGATAGCTGATGTGTAAGTTAAAAGAAGGTGCTTTTAGTTCTACTAATAAGCAGCAACAGGGTGTCCAGCTTTACTGAAGTTTCGTTCTTACAAAATATAATTTAACCCAGGTGCTGCCTGATTTAGCAGCACTATAATTCTACAGACTAGAGCAAGTTTACCTGATAGAGAAATTAGGACATCATCTGGTCTTGGGCTCTCTAGATGAGTTCCCCAGAGTGGTTCTTAATGTAGTACCTGAAGATATATGTAAGTGCAATGCCAAGCACTCCTGGAACGAAGTCTCAAACTGCTTTTTGTCTAAAAAGACAAAACAACATAACTGGACCATCGTAGTCTGAAATCAGGAGCAAGCATTGTAGGTTTCTCTCCTGCAGCTGAGCTTATGTTTATGCCATCCCCAATACACCACTAGACATAAACTCCAAGTTGATTAATTGGATCCCACTATTATAGTTAAATGAGAATAGAAAAAAACATGACAGGATCCCTCTTTAAATAGCCTCTAAATCTTCCCTTTGCTCAGAAATAGTGACGTCCTCCAAGAAACACTTGTTTCTCTATACAGTTCTGAGATACTTCTCAAAAGTTTGAAGAAATCTAGTCATATTTTGACTCTTGTCATATGCCAACAGTCTGGATCAGAGAATACAAGGTGAATATCAAAATTACTATCTCTGCAGCTGGAAATTTACCCACAGGCAGAGAAAGGCCAGTGTCGATCTCAGGGGTCAGACTCTGGCAGTAAGGTTGTCTTGCGCTCACCTTACCCACATGCTCTGGCTGGGCATCAGCCACCCTCAGCACTTAGTGACGAGGTTAGAGTTTGGTTTTAAGTGTAAGGAACCTAGAGCAGCCAAAGCTTGAGAAGACAAATGTTATGTGTGTTGTGTGTCCATGGCCTCCAGAGAAGAAGCTCCCTCAGTACTGAGAGAGCAGAAAGGCGGCTTTGGCTGCTGGTGGCTTCAGAGCACAAAGAGGCCGACCAGGTTATGGTCACCAGCTCTCCTGGAGACAGTTCACTCTCATGGCCTTCCTTCAGCGCTGGGAAGCTCTGTGGGGGAGAGTGACCAAGGGTCAGACTTCAGACTCCGAGGTTGTGGCTGAATGCACTAGGCCCATAATAATTCTCTCATCCTGGAAGTTATTCAGTGGCCAACTCCATCAGAAAACAGATGTTGCATTATTGTATCTTGTCAAGGCAAAACTGAACAGGAACGCAGAACAGCTGGGAAAATGGTTGGCAGATTGCAATGCCCAAGAGGAATTCTAACTTAAAAGGCCTTTAATGTCGTCACTTTGGTGGCTCTTAGGTGTCTCTGCATATCTTTCCTGCAGCTCAGGAATGCTGAGCTTTTTCTTTCACAGTGTTTCCCAGTTGTTTTTTCACCTTATTTTAATTTTAATGCAGATCATTGTTTCTCATAAGGGCAGTGAACTTGAGTAAATACGTACTAATTGATGAGACAGTACTTCATATCCTTTCGCAATTCTTTCCTATGTCACTTGACGAAGACATGGTCATAAAACACATCTGTCTGTCACATCTTTGCTCCAGAAACAATCTTCAGAATGAGCAGAAACCACAATCAGAAAAATGCATTGCTGTAAAAAATACATTGCAATTTATTGCACTACACAAGCAGAGTGCTTTCTCTGGGAATGAGGGAAGTGCTTTTGAGTCAACCTTCTCCCCACCCCTCCTCCCTTCCCATCTTCACTCCTGACTTCTCTACCTCCTCCCTCTGAGCAGAACAGGGGAATGGGGAATGGGGGCTGTGGTCAGTTCATCACACATTGTTTCTGCTGCTCCTTCCTTCTCATCTAGCCTGGGTGCTTTCCACGAACTGCAGTTCTTCACCAGCTGCTCCAGCCTGGGTCCCTCCCTCCCATGGGGTGCACTCCCTCAGGAGCAGAAGGCCTCAGCGTGGGTCCCCGTGGGGTCACCAGTCTGGCCAGCAAACATGCCCCAGCCTGGGCTCCTCTCCCCACGGGGCCACAGGCCCTGCTAGGAGCCTGCTCCAGCCTGGGCTTCCCACGGGGTCACAGCCTCCTTTGGGCACCCCCCTGCTCTGGCGTGGGGTCCTCCCCGGGCTGCAGGTGGGGATCTGCTCCCCTGTGGGCCTCCTTGGGGTGCAGAGGCACATCCTGCCCCACCACGGGCTGCCCCACGGGCTGAAGGGGAATCCCTGCTCTGGCACCTGGAGCTCCTCCTGCCCTCCTGCTGCACTGGCCTGGGGGTCTGCAGGGCATCTCCTCTCACATCCTCTCACTCCTCTCTCCCAGCTGCTGCACCATGGTTTTTATCCTTTCTTCAGGACATTTAACACAGAGGCGCTACCACTGTTGCTGATGTGCTGTTTTGGCCAATGGTGGGTTAATCTTGGAGCCTGCTGGCACTGGCTCTGTCCAACATGGTGGCAGCTCCTGGTGTCTTCCAACAGAAGTCACCTCTGCAGTCCCCTCCACCCCCCAAAACTTTGCCATGTATACCAAATTTATTATGTTAATAAAAAGCTTTTGCAAATAAATTCAGAATAAAACTATAAGTTGGTTACAGTATGGGTCCAGATGCCTTATTTAATAATCCTCTTACTGGCTGTATTTATGCACTATGAAAAAAAAGAAAACATCCGAGAAGCCATGTTTTTTTCTGGACTTCTACAACCCCGGTGCACGTAGAAGACACTTGTATCTTCACAGAGACTCTTCCTCTATGAAACTTCAGACTCTGAAGAATAGTAATTAGGAAGACAATAATGAATCATTTCTTCTGAAAGTAGGCTTTTCTAAAATCTTATCTGTAGAAGTATCTTGTTCACTTTCATTTTTCAGTGTCCCTCCACCTCTTTCCAGCTTTTGTCATCTCTCCATAAAAAGAAGAAAAATGTTCAATGTGCATCACTTAAAAGCTTTGCTTTCTACAGGACTGATGCAAATTTTTGTCACTTTACAAATCTATCATTTCTTAGGGAGTATCAGAATAAAGGTTAATTAGCAGCACATTGGTACAGTTAGCATGTAATACTGGATTTTGAGCATGAAGAAAGTTATTTTCTTTTAAGTGCACCACAGCACACATTTGTAAAAAACTCAATTCAAAATGTAAACTCTGTTGAATACCTGGAATGTGATTTAATCTATTGTGACTGCTCACCTGCAATGTTTTCCTCTTTTTTCCCTTTTATTAAATTAAATTAGAATATACTCTCCACAGAGAACTTCATGCAAAGCTCTCAACATCTGCTCTTGCAATCCAGTATTTTGGATGTAAACATTATATTTTCCATAAGACAAATCTTTATTTTCATTGGAAATATCAAAATAATAAAAAAAAACCCCAAGAATGTTGGGATATAACTGCATGAATTTTATCACCTAATCCTTGTTCTCTTAAAAACACCATTCTAGAATGTTAAAAAATACAAGGACATGTTGTGTTTGGCTGAATTTCAATGCTAAGAAAAAAATTTAAAAATATTATAGTATTGGGTATTTCTTTGACTGGAACAGAACATTACCTGATAATGATTTTGTTGATTATGATAACGATGAAATAATATGTATGGTATGAATTTTGGAACCAGAGCTGTCAGAAAATCTTTGATTTTTTTTCAGAATTAAATTTTGGATTCACTCAAAAGAAGTCTTGAAGTATTTTATTCTATGAAAAGCTCTGTTTAACCAATTTTAATTTAATTCAATGCCAGTCTAGATCAGAATGACAAAAGTGTATTTCCACAGAATGAAAGAGGTTATTTTGGACTCATTTTGTTCCTGGGGTGCAGTTGTTCTCTGTCACTGCACTGGTTCACAGGCCTCCTACTCAGAATGCATATCACTTTTAGTATTATTCATGTGAGTTGTCCAACTTTCTTCATGGAACTAGGGGTATCTGCAGTCCCTGACCACTGAGGAGGAAAGGATTTCAGTCTAGCAGGTGTCCCTGGGCTAGCACTCAGAGTACAGAGATCATAGCATGTAGAATAGTTTATGCATATACATACTGCAATGGTATCTGTTTGCTGGGTCAAATCTGTTTAATCAGGAATCAGTGCTGGCACTAAGCATGCATAGGAGAGAGAACTTGCCTGAGTGGTGTTGGGAACAAGGGGGAGCTGTGTTTGCCTACACATTCATGACAGGTCCTTCAGTTACATAAGGTGTGTGGTTTAGCTGCTGCACTTTGGATGCTCATTCCAGCACTGCGCTTTGTTTCCTAGGTGAGGTGTCCCTGAAAACCCCCTGAGCACCAAGGTCTCCCCCATGGTCCAGTCCCACAGCTGGTGCCCAATCCATTGTAGGCTCCTGACTCACCCTGGGTCAGACCTCCAAGCTTGGCCATCCCATCTCCTGCCCTTTAACCACACCAGCTAGGAAATTCCTGGTCCACACTGCAACAGAGATGTGGAGGAGCAAAAGTTAAATGTGTGCAGTGATTTCTTTCTTTAAGGCTCAAAAAGTTTAAGTATTTGGACCTTAGGGAAGAACCGAGGTCACAGAGAGATCAAGGCTCTGCTAATGTTTAGCAGAAGGAGACTTGAACTGTTCACTTGGAGGCCAACCAACATCCGAGACTTACATGTTCTGTAGGCTTCCTGAAGCTAAATATTAAGCCAGCTCTAGGGTGAGAAGAAATACAGGAGCATAAAAATATTTCTAGAGTCACATACTCCGCCACATACTGTCTTGAAAAGACTTACGTTCCAGAGTCCAGAAAAGTTTATTTAGCTCAACTGGCACATCATCCACTCCAGTTTTCTTTATTTGTAGTAATAGCAATAATAGTAGCAGGACTAATAATAATGACATAAATATAAAATAAAAATAAATATAAAAATAAAAGTAAAAACCTTTCTGTTAACTGAGACAGATAAAATGTTGTTTTGTAAAAATTTCTCTCATGAAAGAAAAATAAACACCTCTTCAACCATTTGTAGTAACAAAGATGATGTGGAAAAAAAAGAAGACGGTTTTATAAAAGGAAATACCAATTCCAGATAACCGAAAGCAACAGATTCAGTAGAATAGCCGCTGGTCCATCTAGAGAAGAAATTCAGAGTGGCAAATAAAAAGCACTAGATTTAGTATTGCCTTCCAGAGAAAGCAGAGCCAGAAAAAAATACTTTGATTCTTCTCTGGCAATTTTATTAATCCTGTTTGTCAGGATACACCTTTCCAGGTCACACCGTCCATTTAGAAACACAGAATCATGGGATGGTTTGGGCTGGAGGGGACCTTTAAATATCATCTAGTCCAATCCCCCCCTGCCAGGGGCAGAGACATCAGGGTGCTCAGACCCCCACCAGGCTCAACCTTGAACACTGCCAATGGTGGGGCATCCACTTCTCTGGGCAACCTGTTCCTGTGTCTCACCACTCGCATTGCAGAAAATTTCTTCCCTGTGTCCAAACTAAATCTACCCGCTTTCAGTTCAGAACTGTTGCTCCTTGTCCCATCACTGCAGGCCCTGGTAAAAAGAGTAGTAACCTTACCCTTTGTTTTTTTTTTTTTTCCTTTCTGTGTTGTTTTCCTTGCCTTTGCTTGAAGAACTTACCAGATGAGATTCCACTCAGTCTTTCTACCTGAATCTCATTGCAGCTATACACTCATAATTTCACAGGGGTCACTAGCACTTTTTCGTATTTTTTCTAGTCCGTGAAATTCATTTAATAGTGACCTTTCTCACTAGCTTTCATGTATATTTATTTTGGTTCATAATGACTTACTATCTTTCCTGTTGTATTTACCTACTTCCTTAACCCAAATCAATTAACGTTCATTTTGTAAAGTCATCAAATATTTAAAATTTGCATTCACTACACTGAAAGTCTCCAATTCTTCATGCTTCCTGTTGAATTGTTTATGTTTTATGTTGAATTCAGAGATAGAAAGGTTGCATGAAAAGGAAAAAAAATGAAAGCAAAAACTCTAGGTACCTGGAGTGCATTCTTATCAGTATTACATATATTCATAAATTGAAAGAAAGAACCCAGATCTAATTCTCAATACAGTGTCTATGACCAACTTGTAAGTGTAACCCCCAAGGCTTAGTGAAATGAATAAATGTGAGCTAAAAGCTGATGGACCAGAATATAACTGTATTAGTGTAAAATACTAAAAAGCTGCCAACACTTCATTAAAAACTTTGATGTCTTCTTAAAAAAAAAAAAAGCCTTGCTCTTGCTAACACATTTTTAATTTTTCTTAATGCCTTTGACTCAGACAGTGTCCACAACATCCCCATCATGCTACATATAATTAACTGCAACAATGAAAGGTAGGGTGGATGAGCTTGTTCATAAAACTCAGCCTTCTGAATGAATGATTTCTGTTAAAGACTCTGTCAGCTCTTTCTGATGAAATCTCTTTCCTCCATTAATTCCCCATTCACATAAATACTGCACAAATTCATCCTTAATGCAAGGTCTTGTGCTGACTGTCAGTTGTTGTCATGGAGGATGTGTTTCTTTACATTCTGCTTGCTTGAGCTGATTCCGAATTCTGCCTACTCATTTGCTCTACTTTTCTTTTAATTTTCAGATTTCTCAGTCATAACTGCAATGTCACAATACAATGCTCCTAACAGCTGCCTCCTTTTTGCCAAATTTCAGATGTCTTGTCAAAGATCAGTTCTGAACCTTTCGCTTCACCTCTATTGCCTCGGATTTAAATGACAGCTGATCCCTTATCATCCTTGCAAAATTGTAAAATCAGCTCTTAAAGATGAAATTACAAACCACTCTGTACTTCCAGCCTTCTTTGTGTAGGCTCTCCATCACATATTCCATGTTTCAAGTATAGAGAACAGTTAATGTATTTTGATAGTGCAGCTTCAAAGTTGGGTTCCTCTCTCTGCTTTAACCTATAGCTAATAAATACAGTAAATGTTTCAACTGACTTTCTACTGTGATCTGGAAAAACACAGATGGAAATGGTATTTGAAATTCCTTCCAATGACCTCGCTGCTTCCGTGGAGTTTTAGCCTAGACACACTGTTCTATCTAAGAGCCATTTAGTCTGTTCAGGGCATTGGTATTTTTCACTTTTACCTTTCTACTATACAATGCTCAAGAATCACTATAAGGCACCAGCTGATGGTCATCAATTTTATCTTTCTCTAACCCAGCTGGTTTTTTTCAGCTACACAATGTCCTTCCTTTACTTCCTGTCAACCTCTCAAAATAAAATACTCAACAAAGTGATTATAGGTGTAAGTCATTTGATTAATCAAAAGTTTAACAGGTCTTGAGGTCTGAAGCTGAGGTCTGAGGCTGAAGAGTCATAAGACATAACAAAATTAAGTGAGGAGCCCCCAGGATCTCAGCAGAAAATGCCCCTGGTTCCAAAGGGTAGAGATTTCCAAAGGATAAGAGTGAGAGAGACAACTTTCACTGAATTCATTAGGATTCACTATGGAAACAATTTGAAAGATTCTTGACCAAATTTAGTATTCTGAGGAAAAGCAGTTAAAAGATGTACAAAGCAGGAGCAACAGAGTCCCTTTAAGAGGGGAGCCCAGGTCAAACATCAGGAAAATAAATGAACTAGAGGAACAGATGTTCAGCTGGAGTTCAGGAGAGTCAAACCTAAAGCCTGGTTCCATTCACAGGGGTCTTTAAGAGGTTTCGGTTGAATATGAGGAAAAAACTCTTTACTTTGAGGGTGACAGAGCAGTGGAACAGGCTGCCCAGGGGGGTTGTGAAGTCTCCTTCTCTGGAGATATTCAAAGCCCGCCTGGACAAAGTCCTGTGTAACATGCTCTAGGAGAACCTGCTTTAGCAGGGGGGTTAGACTAGATGATCTCCTGAGGTCCCTTCCAACCCTTGCAATTCTGTGATTTTGTGATCAAACTTTGGAAGTATTTTTTCCACTTCATTTTTCCCCCACTTTCTTTAGAAACAGAGAATTAGAAAAACAGTAATAAATATAAAACTTGCCTTTTCTGGTAAACCAAACACCGCAACAAAACCAGTCTCTTGCTCTGCTTCAATCTGTTCCTTTTTTTGCCTGCAGGAATTGTTTTAGCTTACAATTCAATTGGGACAGGTGGGAAGTAAAAATTAGTGGTAGACAGATGTTTTTCAGTAAAGGCACGCTTGGTTTTGTATCTGAAAATTAGTGTAGAAGGAAATCATTACTACAAAATCTGTTCTCAAAAACATAGGTAGATGGGTAGACAGATAGATAGGTATAAAGCTGTTGTTCCCTATGTCGCAAAAAATGTTACATACAAACTTAATACAATCATAGTAAGCCTAGAAATCTTGTCCAATAGAAACTGAAATAAAAGAAATATATGTATATTAGTTGTATATATAATCAAGACAGAGATCCAATTACCATGTCTAAAAGGAAGCAACATAAAAATCTTACAATACCATCTCAGCTGCACATTATCATGAAGCAAAATAAGCCATATTTCAGGAAATAAACAGTATTTCAGGAAAGTATTAAAGTAGCTATTATACTTGGGGCAAACAAACATTTGTGCTAGTATGCCAGTGCACTACAGGAAAACTACAGTTGTTAGAAGTCTGCATTATTTAAATACTTTATCTATCTATCTACTTCTTTTTCCCAAGTCATAGATTCTTGTCCATACCCTCCCCAAAATTCATTAATCTGACACCACCAAAAGCAATGGACTTCCACTGAACTCTACGCGGGGTGAACCTGTCATTAAGTAACAACCCAATACATGACTCAAAATTAGTTCTGATTTTCACTTGCTTATTCAGCCATCTACTTTTCTAATAGATTTTCTTTAACTGATCTAAGATTCCTTTTTCACACAATTTTTGCTGTCCTCAAACTGTATCGGTTGATCAGTAAGACTTCTACTGAAAAGGTAAATTTACCATTTAAATTAAAACATGACATTATGTGTGCAAGCTTCAAATCTCAAAGGTCAAAATGAGCAGGTAGTTGAAAGCTTAATGCAGCAACAGCTTGTCCACACACTTGAACAAATTCCAAAAAAGTTTTTTTGCCATCATTACCTATGCATACAAGCAAATATAAATATGTAAAAGAGATTGTTGCAGCACATCACAAAAAATATTCCTCACCACTTCCCCTTTGTCCTTCATAAGAGCATTCTAAGGCACCACAGCTTTGGTCTGGTGAACAAAACTAATGCCACATGCAACTAACAGTGCTTACTGAAGTCATGACAAATTAATTCCCTGTTTGGGGCTCTGGAATTGATTTTCTTCTTCCCAGCCTACGAAGAAAGATTCATCACTTGAAAGAGCAGCAATAGTAGCAGTAAAGTCAATAGCATGTGACAGAGGAGGTGTATTGAAGCGATGATTTAGCAAGTTCAGACTATAAAATTCATTATTTGAGTCAAAAAGAGCTCAAATGTGGTTTGGATTTCAGTGCTATGGAGGAACATATGAGTAATGGAAAAAAATTCCTTGCTCAAAATAATCTGGAGGGGAATGTGTCTTCAGCTCCATTCTTCCCCTCAGATATAAGGACTGGAACAATCACTATGGGCCAGAGACAGAGTAGTGTTGGCCAGCTGTCTGTCAACACTTCTTAAGAGAAAGCATGTTAAGAGTCTCAGATGGGTCACCTTCTGTGGACACAGAACACTTGTGTTCTTGGAGTTTTTGTGCACACACACCCACATGCACAGAAATATTGTCCAAACTGTAAATAACTGCAAATGGTTCTGTGAATTAATTGCTGCTTGTCCAAACACAAGCAGACCTTTTTTAGCTATCTTGTCACTTTCATGGACTTCAGCATTGCAACAATTAAAACAGAAAGAGAAAAATTTTGCATCTGCCACTTGGATGATTGTAAATGATGGCAGAGTCTCTGGTCATGCTAACAAAACATTGGCATTTCCCCTTCAAGCCTTGTAGTATCTGTACCTTAACACAAATGGACTTCCTGCTGTAGGCAATCAAAATGTTGGAAGTGGTTAATACAAATATATTGAGATACCGGAAAACTCTTGCCCTACCAGACTAGAAGGAATATCCTATCCTCCAGGCTTTCACATTATAAGTATACACGTATTTTGTCAGAAATTGCTAGAAGATCTAATTTAAAACTCATCTTGTTATTTTTTTAGCAACCTAAGGGAAAAAAAGTAAGTTGAAAAATGTTTGGGAGAAAATACCTGTAAGTGATACCAAAAAAAAAAAGATCTGACCCAGCTCTGTCTGGGATTGTCAGATTATTTTTCCTTACTCCCCATAAGCAAACTCTAAACCAACATGGTGCACTGCAGAATGTCTATAGGATGTTCCCTGTGAAAACTGCTGACAACTTGTTCACCTGAAATAATAAGTTAAAATGAACATTTTTCTCTGTTATCAGTTTTACTTGCTGGTACAACCCTTCTCTTTTATATGTATATGTGATATAGAATATTACAAAAAAACCCCAAAGAATAAGTGTGGCTTGGTTCTTTCCTGTGATGGTGTTCTAGCTGTGCTTAGTGAAATATTATTGTGCTCTTTGTTAATTAGTAAATAACCCACTATCTTCTGTGTCACATGCAATTTCACATGTAACACAGTGTGCACTTGTTCTTACATATGAATGTCTGTAAAACAGATACAAGACCAGTGCTTCCAGCTGTGGATGTTCTTCATAGTGCAAACACAAGGAAGCCAGTTCAATCAAATGCCGACCTGCCAACATATTTAGTTACAAAGACTGCTACAGGATCTGTAGCTTACAGCAGAAAAATCAATAGAACATGCATTCAAATGTTTACTGTCAAACATATGCTAAAATAATATGCAGAATTGTGGTTGTATTTACCAGAAACAGACAAGGACTTCAGCATGCATGCTACTCCACTGGCACAAAGGAAAGAACTACTATAACGTTGAACACACAGTCACTTCATATTCCTCACTCTAGGATAGGACAATATGCTCGTGGATGGATGGGCAACCAGCCAGCCAAAAAAATTGATTGGAGAAGAGTGGCTTATGGGGTAGTAGTTACTGTATCCTGGGACATGTCCTTTTTAACTTCTTCACTAATGGCATGGGCAAAGCAAAGGAGAGCCATCATGAGGTTTGCAGATGTTAAACAGAGGTTAAACTGGGGAGCCAGTCGGCATGTGCAAGATTAGGGCTGCCATCCATGGGGGCCAGAACAGGGTGGAGGAATGAGCTAAAAACAATTTCATCAAATTCAGCAAGGACACAAGCCCAGAGCAAGAGCAGGGATCATACCCTCTGCTCAGCAGTTGTCAGACCCCATCTGGGCCTTGCATCCAGTTTTGAGCCCCACAAGTCAGGACAGACATCAGCAAAACAGGGCAAGTTAAGGGGAGTGATGGCTGTGATGCCAGGGCTGGTTCAGCCTGGAGCAGAGATGGCTTTAGGGCACCTAAAAGCACCTTGATGCCTACAGGGAGGGGCTGAGGCCAGGCTTTTCACCAAGGTGCCTGGTAGGAGAACAAGAGGGAGTGGCATCAGCTGAAACTAGAGAGGGTGGATGTAAAGAAAAGCTTACAAGGACAAGAGGTGGTGGAGTGGGGACCCAGACAACTTTTGCCACCTTGGAGGATTTCAAGTCTCAATTGCCTAAAGTCCCAAACAACCTGGTCTGACCCCATGTATGACTCTGCTTTGAGCAGGAGGCTGAAGGAGAGACCTTCTCAGGTGCCTTCCAACCTGAACTATTCCTCAATTTATGATTTTCCGTGATGAGTGATTGCATCACTCTTTGTCCCTATTTCGTCACTTTAACTAGCATATGACAGGCTGTTGCATCTAATTTTTCACAGGTCTATTAGACTGCGGGTAACAGAATCTATCTTGTCTGTGAAACATTCATTTGAAATTATTTATATGTGCGTTGTGGTCCATCTCCTAGAATCAGCTCACTAGCAGCACCGTGGCTGGTGAGTAGTACCTTGCTGAGATTCACTGCGGTGCTGGCTGGCAAGTTGTTTCCCTCACTTGCTCCAAGAGACATGACTGTAATGATCAACCCTCAATATGTAATAGTTACCCAATTTCAGATAACTCAGCCACAAGCTTCTTGGGTGCATTTGTAGGAATTCATGGGCATCCACATTCAGCTAATTGTTTGCATCTGCTTCTCATTTAGCCTGATGCTGTAGCAAGACGCCTTTCATAAGTCCCAAAAGGGCTTAGAAGCTCCAGTCTCATTTTCATAGAACTATTTTTTTTTCTTTTTTTTTGTTTTCCTTTTCTCCCATTTAAACTTTCAGCAGTTCTCTAGAAGTTTTCTATAATCAAGAAGTCCATCGTATGGTCACCCTGTGTGTCTCTTGCTCCCTCTAACGCATCTGCAAGCATTAGATTATGTACATCATCTTCAGCAACTTATCAGTCCTCAAGGTGTCTAAGAAAAGATCTAAAGGATGAATTTTTCCTCTAGATATTTGTTCACTTTCAGTCACCATCTTTGTAGTTGTAAGAACAGGTATTGATGTTTGCATAATATTCGGGTAATAGTTTTTATGACAGAACTGATTAATCTTTTCTTGTCTTTGAGACATGGAATTATGTAGGGGAGATGGGGTGGGGGAGGAAGCGTTTAAAGGATCACACATTAACTTCCATCTTAGTGTTTTCTATCACAAGCCATAGCTGATCAGTGGGCATGTGATAGGTATAATACTCATTGAGAGTTACCTCCAGCTGTGCAAGCATATTTATGTCTACTTGGCCGGTCTGTAAGGACTCTAGTTTTGGAAATCTATAGATACACATTTGGTTGGTTTTTTACACCCTTTATGAAAGCTTTTGTCAACTCACTTTTAGCTTTGACAAGATACGTTGTCTTGATTTAGGCTGTACACATCTCTGGGGAGCCACAGCAGGAAACAATAAATTAGCCAAGGGGTTTTTTGCTAAAATGCTCTCAAAATTTGCACTGATCACAGCAGCTTAAACACATAAAGACTGACCAAGAAGAAACGGTTTATTAGGCCGCTCCCAAAGGCAGTTAATTGCCTACTAATACAGTGCAAGAAAAGCTGCCCAGTCTGTGCTATTGTGTGATAACGTGCTGTGGACCAGCATACATTATAGGTAATGCCATGTCCTTATCTAGCATCATGGCAGGCTGCTGCTTTATAACCTTTAATGCACTTGTCTGGGCAATACCCTCTGATGTAAGGCCACGACACCCCCAATTTACAGACAGCCTCAGGGACTATGGCCCAAGCCATCCAAATCAGACGCCTGGTACCAGGGGGCAGGTCACCCACACATTTTGAAGCCTGTACTCTCATGGTGGGATCACCCTGGCAAAGGGCCAAATACCAGGTACTCACTCCCCTTCCTCAGCAGGACAGGGACAAGATGGATTGGAAAGGTCATGGGTCAAAGTGAAGGGAGGGAGATTGCAAAACCAACTCAACATGGTAAAAATCAATTTAATTTATTGTCGGTTAAATTAGATTTGGGCAGTGGGAAAAAAAGACAAGTATTAAAACAGGCTTTTTAACCTCTTCCGCAAGAGGGAATTTTGGATTATGTTTTCTTTATCATATGCACAGTACTACTGAATTGTTCTGTATTCTCCAGGAAGGTAACCGCTGCTGACTGAAAAATGTAAGGGGATTATGGTATTTATTCTCTTATAACACATCCTTTCACTAAGCTGTATCTTAAACTTAGTAAGGAAAAGGATTGGGTTTTTTGTAGTGTAAAATAAATCGTGTGGAAATAGCCATATACTAAGCTGTAGGAACAAATGGTCTTACTGGTACACTATGTAAAATAAAGTGCCATGATCTTAATGATCCAGCCCTTAGGTAAAACCAAAATGGTTGATCACGTGAAACTGTCTGGTGATGGAAATAAAAAAATGCCTGTCTGGGCAAAAAAAACCTGGTCTGGGCCACGCAGCCTGTGAGTCAATTGCTTAGAAAAAGAGACCTGGCAAACTAAGCCTAAGGCCAAACCGTGCATCTGGGTACTCTTTCCTGGATGGGCATCTCAGAAATAGAGTGACTCAAAGTGAATGGGAGCTTGTACCCTGCAAACACTGAAGGGACTCCAGAGAAAAGAACTGGTTAATGGCAGATTAACTACTTTTACTGTAAGTTAAGTAGTTGAAACTTACATGGGGAACAAGTACGTTCCTCGTAAGCAATGAAGCTATTACTAAGCCGTGAATGTGACCACTTCTGTTATTACGGTTACATTTCAATAACCTGTTCCACATGCACTGTTTGGCTTTTTTTTCAGCTCAAAACCTCTGCAGAAATCAGACGTGCCCTGTAAGGTGATAGCACATCAACTTTCTGTCCCATTCAGTCCCTGTGATAGGTACTGGGTGTTATTTGGGTTCCCCTGTGTCCCCACATCGTCTCTCTGAGTTCCTTTGTGGGTGCGCAGATGAGCTTGTATCATACAACCTAACATGTCCACATGGGGCCTGAGTCTTACATGATGTGAAGACTTATAAAAATGGCATAATTTAAAAGACAGGGGGAAAATAGGTCTATTTTTTCCTGTTATGAATGGAAAAGTGTTTACAGTTCAAGAGAGAATTTTAAATAAATATAAAAAATTACACTAACCACGGATCTTTGGTAGATTTTCTTTATTAGTCTACATTTTAAAGACCTTGCTCCAGGAGGGACTTTGCATTGTAACTCTCCTCAAATTGGGGAAAAAAGAAGAAGCTAATACAAAAATTTCTGAGTTGTCCCAACTAGTTGCATCTTTCGTTTTCAGCTGCAGGAAACTGTATACAACATAGAGAAGAATAGAAAGGAGAAAAGAAGACTTTGAGTTATACTTTAGAAATATACTAATTTTGAAAAGAAAGAACTCAAAATACATTCAGGAAAAACGTGCAAAGAAATGTCATGGAGTATCTGTATAAAAATGTTGCACAATGCAATATATTAAAAGCTATTATTCAATACATGAGTTTTATAAAATTTAATTTTTAAAAATAACACTTATTTACACTAACTGAAAATATATGACCAGATATTTTGGAAACTTCAAATCCTTGCTTTTTCTTAGAAACAATATCTCATTACCTCTCTCTCTCTCTCTTTTTTTTTTTTTTTTAATTTTTTTTCCGAAAATAAGGATGAAAGCATCACGTTTGGGAATAATGAAATTTGACTGATACTATGGAAAAAAGCAAAGCTGCTGATGTTTACAGAAGAACTGGAAAAACAGTAAAAACCTTTTCTATTAACTTCAGCAGTTTTGGATTAGATTCACAGATCAAATTATTGCAACAGATTTAGAATAAAAGTGGGAGGACAGATAGATACAGGTATTTCTAACCAATGTCTATAAAGAGAAATGAACAAAAAAAATGGAAACAAGACATACAAATTTAAGTTGAGAATAAAGATTAGATAATCATTGGTGAATTAATATCTCCTTCAGAGAATGAGTACATTTTTTCATACAGTGAAGTCTCTGCTCGTGAGCTGTGCAGTGCTGCAAGTATAAAGCTTTACCACAGAGCTTTGTAAGAAACAAAAAGATTATAGGGTATTGTGATTGATGCAGGATTTATGATCTCAGATCACTCATGACTGCATCACAAAAAAGACTTTCATCAAAAACATAGTTCTGGCTGGGATTTTGTCCAAATACAGTCTAAATAATCCTCTCTCCACAGCCTCATTCCCAGTCAAAATTCTGAATTCGCAGACGAGCTGAACAAGAAGTAGTTATATTTTTCACAAAATGGATTGTCTCCTGCCTTCTTTCCCAGGATTGCTAGCAGTTAATTGGTTTGAAACACAACAAAAATTTTCAGGTAATTTGATGTATATCAATTTGTACTTGGGAGAAAACATGGTGTCCTTGGACCCTAGTGTAAATATTCTATCATAATTGTCAACTTCCTAATCATAAAACCTTCTCAGTTTGTGCTCATATTTCTCAATATCCTGGGAATACACAGCAAATAGCCTTAAAAGTCCAGACTGCATAGGTCCGTTGTCAATACCTCAGCCCAGTCAAGGCTAGAACACAGAGAAATGGGAAAGAGGTTTGAAAACCACTGCAGGAAAAGAAAAGATGACAGTGTCTACAGAATCTCAAATAGAGATAGACAGCAGCTAAAAAGAAGGGATGCGTTTTGTGTGAGGAAACAAAACACAGGACACCAGGATGGGAGCAAATAGTATCTGAGATATTATCCGAGGCCAAATTCATCTCCTCAAGCTTTTGAAACACCTGAATCAAGAGATACATCTTCCAACATATGAACTAGAAAAATGTTGGAGTTACAAGGTACTTATTTATACATATATTATTATTATATACATTATTCAGAGGCATGGGGTTTAAAAGTGAAATTTCCAAACAAACATCTGAATTCTGGGAACATGATGGGTTATCTTTCTCCCCTTTGTGAGCACCCAAACCAGTTTTCAAAGGCTTGGCAACAAAGCTCACCAGAAAAAGCCCACACCATATACTGCTAAGAGAGTCTTCTGTACTCGTCCAAGCAGGACTAAACAATATTACACTAGTAAATATTTTCAGGTTGCTGGGATTGGGAACTAATGGCCTGAAACATGGAATTAGCTTCTGATATTATTTCACACCATCCACATTACATAGCTCTTGGCCATATTGTTTTTCTGATAATGCTAAGATGTGCTAACATGTGGCCTGCCATATGTATTTGACAAATATTTTTCAGCTTTCATCCAAAGAAAAGTTCCCCAGACAGGATGTGACAGATGATAACACAATTACCCCACTCAGCATTTGGATGGCTGAGGAGGGGGCAGGATGCCAGCCGTGCAGCCCAGCAGAGACTGACGTGGCATTCGTGAAGGAGTCACTGCACCAGCGCAACAGGGGGAAACAGACGAGGCAGTTTTTCCTAATCTTGTGGATTTTACAGATTGGAATGGGAATGAGCTCAGAAAGCCAAAACAGTTTTTGTAAGGCTCATGCAAAAGGCTGTGTCTGATTCACATCATCAAGGGAGCTATTTCTCTGAAATATAGACTGACTGCAGCCAACATTGCCTCATTGCTTTCTGCTCCACATAGGTAGACAACTTCAACCCAAAGTCCTCAACGTGTGTTGTCATGTCTCCTCTAAGGCCACATGAAACTGGGTGAAATAAGACATACCCCCCCAAATTTGTAAGGGTCTTTTTAAAGGCTTAAGTACAATACCCAATCAGGTACCTAATTCAAAGTCTTGTGGTGTCCTTCAGTCAGTTTACCATTGCAAATCGCTAAGTCCTGATCTTACCTAAGGATGCCATGGATCCTCCAGATCTCACAGTCACTATGCCATACACTGAAAGAAAAGCTGGAATGCTTTATATACAACTCGTGTTCAGGGCAGGTACTAGTAGAAAAGGCTGTATGGCTTGTCTTATTCTGGGGTTCAGACAAGAGGATCATAATGCTCGTTTCTGGATTCAGCTCCCCTGAGTCAGAGCCAAAAAACACCTGTAATGAGGTCCTTTAAATAAATAGAGGTTTAGAAGTCTAGTTGTTGTCACACACAGTTCATCAGTAAGTCAATGACTTTTTAAAATGGATATCTTCATAGTGGACATAAATGAAAAACTTGTAGCCGACACTGTCTCTCTACCTTCTACCTGGAGTGGCCACCATAAACCTTTATCTGAGGAAGATGAATTAATGAAATTATCATGAACCAGACACAGTTCTGTGCATCTGACTTCATGTTTGTACTGCCCATGCCTTTTAGCTACATTCTTAAAGACACGTTTCTCTTCTGGGTGGATGACTGGATGCATGGACAGATGGATGGATGGGTGAATGGATAGAATATTTTCTCCTTCCCTAACAGCATCTTTCCAGCACACTTGAGCCCTGTAAATGCATAACATATCATCTAAGGAGACCTCTGCAAAAATGCCAAGGGAAAGAAGAAAAAGTGTGAGAGGCATTATTCTTTTTATAAAAGAAAGGGATTTTTCTTTGATGCTGTTAACTGATGCAGTTCCATTGATTTCTTTACACCAGCTGAAAATCTGGTTTTAATAAGGAAAAGACTAATGAGAGATTTAAAAACAAACAAACAAACAAGCCAAACAAACCTGTGTAAATACAAGTCTCTGCATCTACAGGGGTACACCAAGAACAATTGATAGGGTCAGAAAGCTGCTGTTTCCAGGTTTTCCAAGTTTACAGAAGCCAAATATTTCAGGGCATAAAACCCTCAGGTAATTTTTTTTGTTTATGGAGCAGTCACAGTGTTCCTCAAAACTAATCCTCATTTTAATCTGTATTCTGTGTTTGAATTAAGATGTTTATAATCCCCTTACTAGATAATCTACAATCCACTTCCCAGGTCTAAGAATTGACATGTAGGTAGCAAATGCATGTGGCTAAGGACTTGATACTTTGATAATCTCTATGCAGGAAATTCTGAGTGGCCAAGATGTTGTGTGGTGATGTTTTCTCTCTGGAAAAGAAGTGGTAATTGAATAAACACCAAGATAGAAAGACAAGGGAGGTTGAGAGGAGCTTTGCAGGCTTGTAAAGGAAGAAGCAGGGCCGTATTTGCACAATACGTTATGAAGAAGCAAAATGTGAATCTCACATCTTGATGCCCTTAACAGGCAAGGCTGCCTGTTTTAGACAAAGGTGCCAGCAGGGATGACAGAAACATGAAGGAACATCCTTAACTGCCAGCAAAGAAGGTGGTATATATCCTGACTTACAGGCCAGCCTGTGCCTGACAGGACTGGCTGTTTGATGCAGGTCCATTTGTCATGGTCAAGGTTACAGCAGACAGCAGAGGACAGTGCTTGAACGGTTCTCAGTGACATTCTGGCTCTGCTTGAAGCCAGTGGCCAAAATGCTACAAGACCCAAAAAGGTTAACACTCACCTTCAACCTGTAAACCATCTATAAAATCAACTCAAATTGTTGGACTGCCTTTAGTGTTTTGACCGCCATGTGTGACATTAACAAAAGTGCCCTGGAATCCAGCTGATGGAAGGAATATAAATATGTTATAGTGTTGCTGCCAACAAAAGTAATGTAACCTTTCCACCAGATCTGACTGTCCTGCTCTGAAATAAACAAAGCATAACAGCACTGTCATAATTTTTTTCCTGAAATGTAGAAATCACAAGGAATCAGCAGTTTGGTTTCTACAGAACACACTTGGAATTTCAAACGTTCATTAGCTTTAAGTCAATAATGTTTAGCATTTTGATCAATATTTCAAATAGTTTTGCTGAAATAATGGCTCTTCCTGCTGCATTCATTAGTATCAGCCATTCGGCTGCTTAAGGCTTATTTCTGTTGGTGCTTTTGCTTCAGTCATGTGAATTTTATGGTATTGTACCCGTGGTGTCCTACTGTAATTTAGTTAACTATTGTCCTTTGTTATTTATAAATCTGCTCTTCCATTTCTTTATCAGCCTTATGATCAGAAAAATAATGCATAAATACTGACTTACAACAGAATAGAAACAGAAAACCATTTTTAACCATACTTCTTAATAAATAGTTCTGTAAGGGGATAAAGCAGTACAACAAGTACAATTTAAAGGCGAAAAATGAGGCAAGTAATAACATAAGCTGCATTGCACATCCTATCTATTTTACTGTAAATATTTGATTATGTGCAGCCCCTACACTAAAATAATGTCATTACAACTTGCAGAGTCAGCC
The DNA here is from genome assembly GCF_000687185.1 of Egretta garzetta. Lineage (NCBI taxonomy): Eukaryota > Metazoa > Chordata > Aves > Pelecaniformes > Ardeidae > Egretta > Egretta garzetta. The sequence goes on along the minus strand of NW_009260842.1, from coordinate 444,887 downwards.
TCTGAGAATTTGAAGGCCTACCAAAATTTGTGCATTGCGAGTTAAGATTTGATAATTACATGATCACTACATATGTTTTCCACAAGATCTTTTTTTTCCTTCAGAAAATCAATGGCCATGGTTGGGAGATTAATAAAACATTCAGAAAAAATACAGTTAATGAAAATTTAAAAAGCAGGTTTTTTCTCCTAGACAGATGCATTTTTCACTAACAGGAAAATTGGATATATAATGTTCTTGCTTTTTACAAGAAAAAAACTGAAAAAAAATCCATCTCACTGCTTAACCTCAAGAAATCATGGTAAGGAAAATTGTTCACAGTCATGTTTGCCAGAACTTGACAGAGAGCTGATGGCAGTAAACCATTGCCATTCCATCCTGGAGCACAACTGGAGTGGGAAGGGGCATCTTACCAGTGGGTTTTACAGATATTTCTGACAAGACTGGAGAACACTGGGAATCCCAAGTCTGAGTATACAACCTGAGACCAGACAGAAAAGAACTTTCCAGAACAAAAAGTTCCATATTTTTAAGCAACTAAAAATTAAGTCTTCTAATAGAAGCTACTGTGGATATTTAATAACTGGTAGAGCTGTTAGCTACATGTTGTGGTTTAACCTGGCTGGCAACTAAGCACCATGCAGCCGCTCGCTCAGTCCCCCCCCCCCTCAGTGAGATGGGGGAGAGAATCGTAGAAAAGAAAAAAAAAGTAAGACCCGTGGGTTGAGATAGAGACAGTTTAATAAGAGAGAAGAATAACAATAATGATAATAATAATGGTAAGAGAATATACAGAATATATATAAAACAAGTGATGCACAATGCAATTGCTCACCACCCGCTGACCGATGCCCAGCCCGTCCCGAGCAGCGATCACTCCCCCCAAGCCGCGATCACACAGCCCGAGCTGCGACCACTCTGCCCGCGACTGACCACTAACCCCCGAGCATGACGTTATATGGTATGGAACAGCCCTTTGGTCAGTTTGGGTTAGCTGTGCTAGCTGTGCTATACTCCCAGCTTGCTATGCACCTGGCCAAGCAGGAGAAGCTCAAAAAGTCCTTGAGTAGTCTGAGCACTACTTGGCAACAGCTAAAAACATCAGTGTGTTATCAACATTCTTCTGGTACTAAATCCAAAACACAGCACTATGCTAGCTACTATGAAGAAAATTAATTCTATCCCAGCCTAAACCAGGACACTACACAATAATCCTAATGGAGTCCTAATGCAGAACAGAGGTCCACAAAGGCCCTGAACAGACAGAAAGACAAATACACAATATTTAAAGCTGTTGTCTTTTAATAAAAAAAAGGTAAGAGAAAATCAGACATTATGCAGAAGTGCATTTTTTCTAAGATTTTTTTACAAATTTGACAAGTAATTTATTATTTCCTTTCTATTTTTCAGTAGTCAAAGCTGTACATTTCCAACTTAAATATCCTCTCGAGTTTCAGCAAGTCATTGTCAAATATCCTCTGTGCATGTGATTCAGGTTTTTTCACAGCTATGTTCCATGCTCAGCCTGAAATAATGTATTCTTCTAAGTCATGTGGACTTGAGCTTAACAACCACTACCCTAGCTCCGTGCCTGTAGAGGAAAGACTTTCGATTCGCACTTAGCTGCTACACCGGCAATCTGTGAAATGCAACAGAACTGTCATGTTGTGTTCATCCCAGTTGATCAACCACAGACACCATTTGGGCATGTAGGTTGTCACTGTGTCCCATGGCACAGGGATTATGGGCTGGGAGAGAAGAAACTGGACAGAGGGACAGAGCCTGCACCTAAACATGCCAAGCAATTTGCAGAAAACATTGCACTAACAGAGAAAAGACTGAGGCTCAGACATTAAGGGAAAGGTCTAACCTCTTTTCCCACACCCTCAAAATTAAGGTAGAAGAATACACAAATCAGTTCAATTAAAAGTGATACAGTATCAAACAGCTATGTGACTAGAGGCAGGCAATATTTTTAGCCAAAGCCTTTTAGGAAAGTGCTTTGTGAAGTCTGACCTTTTAGTTTGTTGAGAAGAAAGGCCAAAAATGTCAAAAGAAATGAATAAAAAATCAATCTTAAGAATTTTTTTTTTTTTCGGTTTTCCAAGTCATACCACTGTTTTAACAATATTTTTCTAATTTTTTTCTTGTATTTTCCTTTGGTTAGTTCAAAGATTTTTTGACCCAAAAGATTTTGTCAAATATTTGGAAGTTTACATTCCTAAGTTTCCACCCTTTACTCACATGACAAGAATATTACTTTTCCCCAAGGGATTTCAGGAGCCAGTTATCACACCCTCAGTCTGTGTGGAGAAGCTTCTGTTGACATTTTTTTCTTGTGGCTTGTGAAAGGCCACCACAGAATCTAGCAGAAGCTCTCCATTTGCTTTGGGCTTTGGGAAGAGTTTTCTGTCTGGACCACACTCACAGCTCAGCAAACACCTCTCAGCAGCAGCTGTTGGCGCTGCAAGTGAGAGGAGTCATCCTGTCTTCTCCAGGATCCTGCCTTTGTCCCCATATGCTGCTCCCATCTTGCTTCTGACACAGCAGCAGTTTCCCTATGAACAGGTATGGAAAAAGAAGTGGAAGGACTGCTGTGTCTACTGGGAGTCATGTCTGCAGGTGAGCTTCGCACAGGAAAGCCTGTGACACTAGATCGTACAAAAAGGGGACTGCATTCTGAGGTCTGAGCATCCCTCTCCAGTATTCATAACCAGATCACATGCCCATGTGAGTCATCTGCACATACTGTTTTAATTCCTTCTATATGCCCATCTGAAGACACAATACATCCACGCTTCTTGGAAGTAAATTCTGGTCTCACAGGCATGCTCCTGTATCACAGTTTGCCACACAGAGGTTGGTTTGCCAGCCACACTCCACTTTTTATGGACCTCACGCATAGTTCTGCTTGAAAAAGTGGCTGCAGAAAAATGTACCTTTCTCAGCACCATCTGGGAGACCTGTGAGCGTCCCTAGCTCAATGCATGGCAGCCTTGCAAAGGTGCACACAGCTGAAATGGAACACATAAACTCCAGTGTTTTCTCCCACATTGTCAAGAAAATTTTTCTCCTTATTTCTTATCAGTGGTACCTTCACAGGGCAAGTAAAGGCAAAGGGTACTCCTGCTGCCAATAAGATCACCATTTGTCTTGCGAAACTTGTGTCACTAGCACCAGGAGGCAGCCAAATCTCAGGCGAGTGTTAAGACATAGTTTTGGAAGCTGACAAAAAACCCAGCAAAAAGTAACCATTTTTTTTTACTTGTAAGATAGCATATTTTATACTATGCCAGGAAAAAACCACAGTAAATTGGGAAAGGTAAAGCATGCATCTCTTATGACTTACGAATTTTTTACCTAAGGAATGCTGGGAAGGAAATAGCCTTTGTCTTGTTACATGCATTTGTCTATATATTAAACATTCAGAAAAAAGTTTAATGAAAAATATTGAGCCCTTCTGGTAATGCTTTTGCATTAGTTTTTGCATTAGATTACCTGCCCCCTTTCTACAGTAAGAATTTTAATGTGCTATTTTAAAATGAGTGGGGTAAACTATGTCATATAAGGATTAAAGTGGAATAAGGGGAGTTTCACAAATTAATCCTTACCAAGGGACATAGAGAGGATGTGTTTAATTCCTGCTCCTCAGAGCACAGTCGAAAGGGACAGAGTCTGGCAAGGTGGGTCTAGGTCTTCATATCTTCCCCACCTATCCTAGGACTCTGGAGTATGTTGAAGATCTGACCCAATTCCAGTGAAATGAATGAACATATTTTGGCAGCTTCAGCAGACTGTTCTTCTGCAGCTTTATGAATGGGTGGCAGAGTCAAGAGAAAATGGAGACAAACAGGATTGACCCCCTTCTCATCTGGGCAATATGCATTCTGCCAGACTCCCACCACCAGCCCAGGAAGACCAGCCATGGGTCGGTCACGCTCGAACATCACTAGTGCATGAAGAGTAGTTCTGGAGCAAAAGCCGTGCAGGTTTTTCATGCCACCTGTTCTGCATTCTGTTGGGAGCTGCTGTGGATAACAGACCTGGTAGTGAGCATTAGGCATTCAGGCACAAAACTACACTGTGTTACTGTGGAGACAAGGGTTGTGCAGGGCCAGAAGCATAAATCCAAATGGAGATGTTATTGGCACATTAAAAAAACATCCTTCATTGAGCAGATAAGGTTGGGCAACAGAAAGGGGAAAAGTTCATCTTTCATATTTCTCTGGAGTAGACCCAGCATAAGTATCCAAAAATTGTTGTCCTTTTTTTTTTCCAAAAATTGTTGTCCTGCAAAAATGAAAAAACAAGGAGGGGGGGGAGGGGGCGGGCCTGGGGAACCTTAGGCATAAAGAAAATAGGAAGTTCGTCTAAAGCTGTCATTCACTGCTTATGTTTGCCAAGAATCCGTTAGCTATTGATAAATGTCCCTACCTTTCCCTTCATTTTGGGAAAGATAGACCAGCTAAATGCACTGTGTGGTTGAAAAAATTGGAGTTTTATTATATACTTTCACCTAAACAGTAGCATGGAATAAGAAAAGAAGCTTAACCACACAATGAAAGGAGTGTACTCTGAAAATATCATTTGCAAGCAAATCATTCTTTCACCCTGCTCCTGTCACAGCTTATGAGAATATATTTTCTCTGAATATTTTTAAGGGTGAAGTCACTCCTTTTCTGGCTTCATGGAAAAAGAAAATAGGAAGGTAAGCTGTATGCAAGCAAAAAAGTGCTGATGTACGGGATATCTTCCTGACTCCTCTGAGGACATGGGGAATCTGGTATCCACAGTGAAATCAACTCACTCTCAAGGCCTAGTTCATGTGAAGGAAATAAAGCAATTTCTCATTTATAATAAAAAATATCCCAATAAGATCTTTAGTTCAAAGGGTTACCCTGCAAAAGTAGTTAAACTCTACCAAAACTTGTACCTATTTATTATGGAAAAAACCCAAGATACAGGGAATTTTACTGGAGGTATCCCAGGGGTGTACTCTCCCAAGAGTTCTTAGATTTATGATCAATAGGTAAAAATTGATGATTTTTAAGAGAAATTTTTTGTTTTATCAAGCTACTAATTTCCATCATAAATATTTTCTTTTGCTTTTTCACTAAAGATGCAATATCCCTCTTACTTGCTAGGGACCAAAAAAAAAAAAAAAAAGAAAAAACTTATTTAGATATTTTCTGCGTTTTTGTTGTTATTGTTTGTGACTGCTCTTTTGCTGTTGATGGTTTCAAAATTACTTCTTTTTTTATTTTTAAGAATAAAAATACAACCATCCTCACAAGGCAGCTAAGAATTTTCCTGACAAGTGGGTGTGACTGAACCAGGAGCACACCCAGAAGATGGTGATGCCTGAAACAGTTGTAACTCAAAATGGAGCCTCATTTATTCCCCAAACCTGTGAAACATCAGAAACTGTTACGGACTTATTGTACCTATAATGACCCTTTTCTCTGCAAAAAGGTAAAATCCTGGCCAGATACAAGAAAGGGTGTTCAGAAACATAAAAGTCCAAAAGAAAGTGCAGACTCTTTTCTCAGTAGCCCAGGAAAACAAGTAGCTTGCCCTGGTAAAGAGGATGAAGGACAGAGGGCAAAGGTAACAAAGGGCAGTTTTCTTACTATTTTTTCCTTTAAAGCCATTTTTGCAACACCATAAGATGAATGTTTAGACCTGTGCATATCACATGAAAGGGCAATGGTTGATGGCACATCACATTTATACAACCTTTTTAATCCTGATGGATTACAGGGTATTTATTTCACTTCCAGACTTGATTCTAGCAGCTCCTTGCACCAAGGAATGAAGCCTGGCAGACTGATACTCTCCATCTGGTTCAGAGCACAGCATCCTCTCTGCCCAGCAACACAAGTCACGATACATACATCAACCCAGTCATCTGCACTCTGTCTCTGCCACTTCTACATAGGACACAGAGGCCAGGTCAAGGTTTTGTCAGCAATATTCAGAGTCCTCTGAAATATTACCCACAGCTATTCTAAGGGATCACCTCTTACTCCACAACCATGGCCTCCCAAAAGAGCATAATTTTCTGCTACTGTAAAAATGTCAGTCAGAAGGATGTAGTGTTGAAGCGGGGGAAGAAAAAAATGAGATGCTAGACTTTTTTGACTTAAGTGTTAAAAACAGTCATTTACCACAGAGGACTCTGATCCGAGCATGAGCATCCAATCTGCCTCTCCACTGGGATGGATAATATATGTGGGGAGGTTGAGAGGGTTTGCACCATCACTTCTCCCACTGGAGAAGAGCATCCTGTTCCCTGACTAACCTGATCTCCTCCTATGACAAGGTGACCCGCTTAGTGGATGAGGGAAAGGCTGTGGATGTGGTGTGCCTGGACTTTAGTAAAGTCTTTGACACCATTTCCCACAGCATTCTGCTTGAGAAACTGGCTGTCCATGACCTGGACAAGTGTACTCTTTGCTGGGTAAAAAATTGGCTGGATGGCTGGGCCCAAATAGTGGTGGTGAATGGAGTTAAATCCAGTTGGAGGCCAGTCACAAGCGATGTTCCCCAGAGCTCAGTGTTGGGACCAGTTCTGTTTAACATCTTTATCAATGACCTGGATGAGGGGATTGAGTGTGCCCTCAGCAAGTTTGCAGATGACACTAAGCTGGGTGGAAGTGTTGATTTGCTCTGGGGTAGGGAGGCTCTACATAGGGACCTGGACAGGCTGGATCAATGGGCTGTGGCCGACTGTATGAGGTTCAAAAAGGCCAAGTGCCGGGTCCTGCACTTGGGTCACAACAACCTCATGCAACACTACAGGCTTGGGGATGAGTGGCTGGAAAGCTGCTTGGCAGAGAGGGATCTGGGGGTGTTGTTTGACAGCCAGCTGAATATGAGCCAGCAGCATGCCCAGGTGGCCAAGAAGGTCAATGGCATCCTGGCTTGTATCAGGAATAGTGTGGCCAGCAGGAGCAGGGGAGTGATCCACAAGGCTGATGGGGAGTGGCTGAGGGAACTGAGATTGTTCAGTTTGGAGAAGAGGAGGCTGAGGGGAGACCTTATCGCTCCCTACAACTGCCGGACAGGAGGGGAGATCCTGGTGGATGTTGGTCTCTTCTCCCAAGTAAAAAGTGATAGGATGAGGGGAAATGGCCTTGAGTTGTGCCAGGGGAGGTTTAGATTGCATATTAGGAAAAATTTCTTCACGGAAAGGGTTGTCAGGCGCTGGAATGGGCTGCCCAGGAAAGTGGTGGAGTCCCCATCCCTGGAGGTATTTAAAAGATGTTGTGCTTAGGGACATGGTTTAGTAATGGACAGGTATGGTTGGACCTGATCATCTTAAAGGTCTTTTCCAACCAAATGATTCTATGATTCCTGGGGTAGGACACTGCAGCTTCACAAGACAGAAAGAATGGCACAAGACAAAGACAGGCACTTTGTCAAAATTAATAGGGTGGAAATGCAGTCATGGAATAATGAAAGACTGTATTTTATTGCTCTTGAATTAACCATCTTTAATGTCTCTTGGGATGACTGGGTACAATGAAAGTCACAGACATGCTTGAAGTCAGACTACCTTTTCATTCCGTGTTTTTGCAATGGGTCTAGGACAATTTCCAGAGCTCAGAATTGCTGCTGTCATACAAATAAATCATTATTCTTAACCCAATTTGGAAGATTTCAATAATTCCAGTAGGTTATATGATAATTTTGTAAAATTATGCTTTTATTTAACCAATGGTAAAACTTTTTTATAAATGGTTTTGACATCTAAGCTGGGGGGCATGAAGAGAGTAAACCTTATTTTGTCCCTTTTTACCTAGGTAAGCATCAGAATGTGTTCCAACTCCTCACTGCTACCACCAGTGGCAGCTGAATTACTACTGAAATGAATTAGAGAAATAAGAAGCTGCATAATTGAGCAAATTATTAGTAAGCAGGATTTCACATTTTTTGGCAGGTAGCCAAAATAGCAAGGCTACAGCAGCTTGTATCCTACCATAATCTTTAAAACATGTCAAGGTAATCATCATTGCAATGGCTAATATGACTAGTATGAACCGCAGTCTCATTGCGCTTGGAGTATTACAAATACACATGATGAGAGATCTGAATTTTTTATGAAATTTACCATCCTGCAAGATCCTTTTTAACTTGTATTTTTTTAAAAGATTAAACAGTATCAGGCATAAACTGGCTAAATGAACTTTTTTGTGGGTATGAGAAAGACCTAGTGTTGCTATTGCTTGTTGTGTCATCTGGGAGAAGCTGTGCAGCTCACACGACACTGATGTCTTTCCCAGAGACATTGGCTTGTAATTACTGTATTCAGCGTTGTAGTGTCTCCTTTTGTTTTCCTCCCACTGAAGTTGATTTCTGCCATGATATTTATGCATGTTTGACAGCAGACAGAAACAAGATTCAAGAATTATTTTTTATTATTATTATTTCTATTACTACTAATATTGCTTCTACTGCTACTATTAGTATTGAACAGGCATGTCAAGCAGGAACCAGCCAGGCTAGCACCAGGACCAGGCAAGAGAGCTGCTCTTACCTGCAGTACCCATACAGATACTTCACAAAAATGCACCCTTTTGGGGCAGGTGAGATGAAGACTGAAAAGGAAAAGTGATCATTTTGAAACAAGAGTTTTTCAGACTGATGGGCATATCTGCAACAGTGTCTGACATTGTGGGCATGGTCTTCAATAACTTGGTCTGCACATGCATTTAGCCATTGTACAAATTGTGCTTACCTGCTTCTGTGATGGTAATGAATTTGCACTTGTTTGTCTGTCACAAAGAGAATGATTGGGGCAACAGAATTTTCCTGGTTTAAAGACTGTTCTAAAAACCACTGAAATTAAAAATGTGTCCCTCCTGGCTTCAGCAAGCAAGGAATCTAATACTTAAATTCTATTTTGAAGTTGCTACAGGGCCCCAAAAAGCACAGCTACTTGCTGGTATGTTCATATTTTGAAGCAGATTTATTTCCAGGTGTAACTTTTATTTAATTATTTTCTCTCTGCTCTTGTAGTTTTGCAAGTATAACAGTCTGCTCTGGTTGGAAGAAATGATACCTCACTCATGCACACAGGGAAGTAAGTTATTTTAAAGTATGGGAAACATTAAAATCCTGAGAGGACTCCCTATCTCAATACATGTATAACTCCAGTAACTCATTAACCATATCTGTCCTTTGCCAATATTGTTTTTGCAGCTGAACATACTGTGTTTGTATTATACATTCAGACATAACAATGCTTAAGGTCACTCCGTAGGCAAATAATCTTAGCAAATTTCTCTGCTGTTGACAAAACTACAATAGAATTCATTTCATTATGAGGTGGAGTGCAGTGTTTGTTGACTGCATTATGTATAGCAGTAAGAAGTTTCTTAAATACACTGTGTTTGATAGGGCTCATTTGCACTAAAAGGCAAAGTAAAGTTTAAGATTTTCTAGTTCCCCTGTTCTACTAAACCCACTTTAGTATCTCGTTGCAGCATTTGTTCATTTTCTTAGCATTTCTCTTCAAAAATAACAGCAATACACCATCTTTGATGTTACAGTCCAAGATGAGATTGTTTTCAGTCACAAACAACAGAGGCAGAGGTGAATCTCTGAGAGGGAACAATCCCTGTCCTGGTGTTTTCAGGATGTCGGATTTTGGTCCCTATGCACAAATGTCAGGTCCCTGAAAAAAGCCAGCCAAACTCTAGGGTTTGAGGGAAGAGAAGGGGGAAAACTCTAGATCCCAAATAAACTAAAAGCTCAAAACAAAAATGAAAATAGCATCACAAGAAAAATCCACTGGTGAGTAAGATGCTGCAGTAGGTTGGTAGTGGCAGACAGCCCAAGAAAGGAAATGCTCTTCTCCAGGTGATTTGTTCAGGTCTTAACTGCTTGCTGGGGTGGATTAAGGCCAAGGAACTTAGTTTGTTACTTATGAGAAATAAGTTTGTGTTCCCCTTTTTTGAGAAGGGATTGTATTCTTTGGTATTTCATTATGTCCTTCATAAATTACGTTAATGTGGTCATCTTTCTGATTATTTCTGTAAGAATGACTTTTTTTTCCCAGCAAAAGAAAAATTCCCCAAGATCTTTCCTCAAACACAAATTGCTGCTGTTAGCTTTGTCTACAGAAATACAACTGGACAATTTCTTCAGGGTGGGAAACAAAAAAGAGCATCTGGAACTGCTCTCAGCTGGAAGAAATAAATTACTAGTAATATGATAAATATTCCAGGGGAATGTCTTCTCACTCACAAAACATTATGCCTCCTTGTAAAAAAGACTGTTCTGAAAAACAGCCTCAGATTTTATTTGCAACAGTTGCAAAATGATATGCAGTGATATTTATCAGCACAGGACACCCCTTGTGTAAGAAAAAACATACTGCTGTACACTTGCTTTCTCGGTCTTCCCTTCTCTAGGGTAAATGCAAGTAAAACCACCCTCTCCCAAGCATGAGTCCAAATTTGGGAGCTCCTTCAGAGATTCATGTTTCTGCCTTTCACAGAAACTCTCGGCTCGGTCCTTATGTAACGATATGATCACGCTTGACAGCTTATGTACTAAAAAAGAAGAAAAGAGACAGGCAAAAATTTCCACACCCTAGGTGTTGTAAGTCACCTCCACTGGCTAAGGTCTGCAAGGCTGCCTCAGCAGGGCGAGTCATCCAGTTGCTATGGCAGCCTTGCATCTCGCCTTGCCTTTCCATGAGAAATGGAACAGTGGGAAATCCACTCTTGGCAATGTCGATGAGTGATGCTGATGGTGCATCACAGAAGTTTTACTCATTTTCCTCTCTTCCCTCACACCGACATACACGTGTACAGAACCAGACATCTGTGATTGTGTGAGGCCCCTGTGGTGTTTCCATTATATTGTGGTGTATTAGCTTTAGGTATTAGCAAGGTTTTGGCAGCAGTGAGGCTTCTCTGAGAAGACACCAGGAGCTTCCTCCATGTTGGAATAAGCCAGTGCCAGCAGGCTCCAAGACAGACCTGCTGCTGGCCAAGCAAAATTGGTAGTGCCTCTGTGATAACGTATTTTAAAAAAGGGACAAAACTACTGGGTATCAGCTGGGAAAGAGGAGTGAAAGAGCAAGCCCTGCAGCCCCCCAGGCCAGTGCAGCAGGAGGGGCAGGAGGGGCTCCAGGCGCCGGAGCAGAGATTCCCCTGCAGCCCCTGGGGCAGCCCATGGTGGGGCAGGATGTGCCCCTGCACCCCAGGGAGGTCCACAGGGGAGCAGATCCCCACCTGCAGCCCGGGGAGGACCCCACGCCAGAGCAGGGGGTGCCCAAAGGAGGCTGTGACCCCGTGGGAAGCCCAGGCTGGAGCAGGCTCCTAGCAGGGCCTGTGGCCCCGTGGGGAGAGGAGCCCAGGCTGGGGCATGTTTGCTGGCCAGGCTGGTGACCCCACGGGGACCCACGCTGAGGCCTTCTGCTCCTGAGGGAGTGCACCCCATGGGAGGGAGGGACCCAGGCTGGAGCAGCTGGTGAAGAGCTGCAGCTCATGGGAAGGACCCAGGCTGGGGAAGAGCCTGAGGAGGAAGGAGCGGCAAAGACAGGGTGCGATGAACTGACTGCACCCTGTGAGTGAAGTTGAGCCCAGGGAGAAGTAAGGGGTATAGGGAAGTGTTTTAAGATTGCTCTTATTTCTCATTATCCTACTCTGATTGGTAATAAATCGATTTCCCCAAGTTGAGTCTGTTTTGCCTGTGACAGTAATTGTTGAGTGATCCCCCTACTGCTATCTTGACCCACGAACTTTTAATCGTGTTTTCTCCCCTTGTCCTATTGAGGAGGGGGAGTGATGGAGCACCTTGGTGGGCAGCTGGTGGCCAGCCAAGGTTGACCCATCACATATAGAACAACATATAAAGCAAATAATCTGACATTATTCATCACATGGTGAGAGTCCCCTTGCCAGGAGCAAAGCAATAAGGAGGTCACAGGATGCATTCTTGACAAGCACAAGATCATCTTGGGAAAAACAATTCCCCTTCTGTGTAATTCTTTCTTAATCTTAATCTACCCCTCACTTCAGATATTTTTAATGCATTTTGGGGAAAATAACATCTTTCCTTCTTGTTTATGCAGTACCTAATTCAATCAAGCTGAGTCTTGAATGCATATCCTGTCCATTGCAGGAATAAAAAACTTTGTACCAGTAACATTACTGTAACAGAGTGAGATACAAATCACTGGTTGCTATGTTAGAACTGAAAAGTGCTGAAAGAGGTGTCTATCAGACAACTCATGCAATGCAATGGACAGTGCTCACTCTGCCAACTTCTCAGCTTTATAAAGATTAAATTCCAGTACAACTTTCCACAGTTTAAGAAGAATATAAAGCAATTCAGAGAGGAGAATAGAGGTGGAGATGAAAGAAAAACTTTAGAGTGCTCAGCCAGTGGAAAAACTTTATAAGAGATTACCCTTATTTATAGATCTCCTTATGCTGGAGAAGGAGTCTTCAAGTTGGCTCAGCAGGACAAATACAGACCCTTAATCTATTTTACCAGTATCAGGCCAGAGGCTAATATAGTTCTGGATTTTTTTTTAGATAAATTTCCCTTGTATGTTGTTTTACATTGTAGTAAAGTAGATTAAACTAGTCTGTGAACTACATTGTACTTACTTCTCTACTCAAGAAGATGAAAGAAATCACATAGAAACTTATTTCAGCAACTAAATTAAAAAGCTGAAGACTGGCAAAATCTCCAGGTTCAGCTGGTAGTGGATATTAACAGTGAAGAGGTGCAGCGTGTCATCTGAATTCAACTCTGTGATATGCTTATATCAAGTCTGTGATATGCTTACATCTGCAGGTGAACCAGTTTTGAAGAATGCCAAACAGTTTCTGGGAAAAAAAGCTTTAGGTTTGCCATTGTGACACATAAAAAATAGTTACAAGTGATGAACATAATCATCTAATACCCAATTGTCTGGAAATTTTGTTTGGTTGATACAAAACAATCCCTGTATTTTCACTTTCCGTGAAAAGTAATTTTTGATTGATTTGCTTATACCTTCATTGGAGCAATTTGACCTTTTTCACATGTGGTTTCTGAGTGACATGAGTATGACTATACATAAATATACAGGGGATCCGATTTTACTTGAATGGCTGTGTCACTTATGAGTCTGTCACAAACAAAAGGCACTCAATCTTCTTAGTTATTTTCAAACATGTATTTGCAAAGACTGGCATTTTCTTATAACCCATATTCAAGAAAAAAATGCCAGTGGCTTCAGTAGAAAATACGTTGCTACAGCTTTTACAGAGAATTTGATTTTCACATCTCAGCATACATAATGCATGGAGTGTCCTTTTGAACTGCTAGTTACAAGATCCACAGATACAGGACCCTTTAGAAAATCTGATCTTTATTTAGGTTCTTAAATAAGGGACCTGAAAAAATTTTACCTCATCAGCAATGAAATATCAATTTCGGCAATGCAACCTTAATTGTTGCAGGTCCAGATGACAGCGTAAGTTTGCAAATGCAGGAAAACCTAGATACAGCAGATAATGTAGAAAATCAGAGAGAGGCTGCGTAGGAGTGGGGACTGAGAAAGGGAACCTATTTTGCTTTTAAAGGGAGATTTGACAAGTTTTAGTCTGATTTATTTCTGCCATTCCCCAACTCGCATGCTTCTTCATTGTTGTTTGCTTTATAATCCAACAAACAATGTTCAGATTGTGCCCATTTTACATGACAAATGGCGGAAACAGCATAGGCTAAGAAGTCAAACCCCATTCACACATTCGCTGCCCAAGCAGGGTCTCCTGGTTTGGCCACTGCTGGGATGCGGAAAGAGACTTCCAAGTAGCAGAAGCCTGACCAGATAGATTTTTGGGTACAACTCCCATGAGGACACTTATTTGCAAGGACAAACACCTACTTGTTGCTGACTGAATATAAGCACATATTGTCCAAGACCTGCAGGTGCTCCAGCCTTTACTGGAGGAAGCAAAGTCCTAATAAATTGCAAGTCACTTTTGTGAGGAGTGAGAGCTGCATTACAAAGAATGCAAAGCAGTTACTCAAACGAGCCTTAATACGGGAATGACTTCTTCTTGCCACTCAGTAAAATTTTATTCCTGTAGAGTTGTTTGTAGGGTGACAGATACCTCCTCTTGTCATTGGATGGGATCAATCATCCCCAAAGGGTGACTGGTCTCCATTGACTGTACAAGACACTCAGGTGATATCTTAAAAAAAAGCCACTTTTGGTCTGCTCAGGAGAGCTGACAAGAACCATGGCATAAATTATTTCAGAACTGGTTTTATACTATTAAACTGCCTTAAAATGTAAGAGACTTTGTCCCCTAGAAATTGATGCTTACCTACCTCCAGTCCCACAATTTGCATGAGAGCACATCCCTCACAAGCACAGCCCTTCTTCTTCTCTCAGGACACAGGTGGGCCCCATGGACACCACAGTGGTGATGAGGCAGTAAATCCTGCAGCAGCTCTGAAAGACCAAGATGTAAGGTGAGATCATACAGGTCAGAAGGTGGGAATGGTTAACATCTGAAACCTGGTTATATAATCTCTATTAAGGTGTAGTTTAAATTGCATAAACCTGAGAAAAACTTTGTGCATACAGCAACTAAAACATCTAGGAACAAAGCTCTTAGCTCAACTCAGCCACTGACATTTCAATATGATGATGAAGTGCGAAGTAATAATGGGAGGGGGAAGGAGAAGAGGAAGAGAAAGAGGAAGAGGAAGGAGGAGAAGGGGAAGAGAAGAAGGTGAGGAAAGGCAAGGAAAGACTGAGGCTGAATCTGTTTCAACATTCAGTGCTGTCCAGGTTTTGTAAATGCATCTGTTCACAGAATCTGTTTGGTAGGTAAGGGTATGTAAGACACACTAGACATCTATCTTGGATGAAAGTCTTATAATAGGAAGGCTTCATGCAGCAAATGATCCGTGTGGGCTGATCTCTCCATCCCCTGTAGCACTCCAGAACTGTCAGTGAAGCCTCCATAGGTGTCGGGGGGTGAGTCAGATCAGACACCTGGATCTGACCATGACTCTCCTGACCTGTTCCGGTGGCAAATACATATTTGAGATTTTATGGTATAAAATGGGATTTGTTTCATAACTTTTTAACCATGGAAAATGGGAACAGATAGAGCTAGAAACCAGAAGCAATTTGTAACGCATTGTATTTTCAGCCTGAGGTGTGAAAACTGTTTGCAGCATAATAACAACAATTTTAAGATGTGTCAAGATATAGTAGAACAGAGTCACATTTAGATCTCAAAACCTTATCCTCTTGCTATAAACCAAGAAATTAATTATTTTTTTCAAGGGCTTCTCTCTTCTAATCTCTAGTAACCATGATACTACCACAGGTTACCAGCAGTTTATTATTACATTCTCGAACTATATGTTCTTCAGTACCTCTAAAATGTTACACTTACTTCGCAACGAAATTGTATCAGACAAAGACTACTACCACTATGAATATTGTCTTGCATGCAATGTAAATAAGCACCTTTCTTCCCAGCACAAACTATTCTCATGAAGACACACAGTGCTACGTAATGAGTGCTGTTCATTAACAAATGAATCATGTAATGTCTGAACATGTTGAGATAACGGAAGAATATACGGCCACTTGAAGAGTTTCTTCAGACAGTGAAAAAAAGCACAGAAAAATTTTAAAAATGGATTATAATTAATGCTAGTGATTTTATATTAATTGACTATAAAGCGCACCCAAGAAAAGAATCTGCTGCTGTAATGTATAGGTAGAATTGATGAGAAAACTTTGTATCTTAGTCAGGCCCTTGACAAAGTCCGCTGGCAGTCCTTGGAAATGCTGTCATTTACATCATAGTTCTTCAAATGAGACCAGTAATGCTATTGCTATTGAGACGTCTTTTATAAGCACATATTGCTTTGGATGGCTCAAGAGTCTCAATGTTTTATCTTAAGATGGAGTGATTAGGATGAGGCCTAGCAAGTTACATGTAAGTCTGTTCAAGTACTTTTCTATTAAGCAGGACTTTAACAGCAAAAATAGTTTCTGATTAAAATCTTTCTTTTCATTTTATTAAAAAAAAAAAGTGGTTAAAAGCCAGCAAGCACTGATTCGAAGTCCTTTATGGTCCTTCCTGCTGGAATTATTCTATAATCCTGTACCCAGAGGTGGTGTCATGAGAAAATCCACACCAAAAAAAGAGAGAAAATATGGCAAAACAGATGTGAGGATACTCTGAGAGCCTGACTAGATGCCCTAAATCACCACTGCCTAAGTCCATCTTCAGCAAAAATAATTTGTTAAATATTCAACACTTTATGTGAAAGATAGATTACACTTCCCTTTCTCCCTTCATCCAACCTTGCTGTGTAAATGAAGGGAGATGTCCTTACAACTGAGAATTTTTTCCCTTCAGCACCTCCCTTTTCCATTCTAAATAAAAGATTATGTACTACCACTTGTCACCATAAATGAAAATAAAACTGCCATCGTGAACTCAGCATTAGCAAAGTCTTCCCTCCTCCTGCCCCCTACATCTCATAACCTGCCTGAACCATTCCCTTTCTGTCCAAACTCAGTCAGAGATGAGTAACGGTTTCAGGAAAACAGGAGAGAGTACAAACTGTGCATACCACCATAGGTAGGAAGATTGTGCAATGCCTCCTAAGGATCACTAAACTCTGGTTTTGCCAGTCTTCCTCTGGAACATTGTTCTATTCATGGATGATCTTGGAGGACACTGTGCCTCCAGGTTTCATTGTAAAGTTTGTGTTCTGTGTGGCTTGAATGGAGGAAAGTAAAAATTGTAATTCATAGACTGAAATTCAGTTTCTGGTGCAGCTGGATTTGCTCCATTACTTGCTTTGGAAAACAGAAACAAAGCCTTAAATTCCTAGCAGAAGTTGACTAGCAGCCAACACAGAGGCTTGAGTGTGGCCCAGATGTGCTTGTAGCATGCTAGTCCAAGGGAGCAAAATCACCTCGTACTGCAGATTGAGTCTCTATGTATTATTGTCTTCACAATCAGCTGGGGTAAGACATGGCAATCTAGCTAGAAACAGTGGATATGTGAATTCTGACAGCTACAGGCTTCTCCAGAGTGAATGACACTGCTAGCCTAAAAGCTAACATTGAAAAGTATTCTTGGTAATGGAGCTGACCAGGCTGTCTTTTCACAGTGAGGGTTTTTAAATGTGATCTTCATACTTTATGCTACTGACAAAGGGGAGCTGCATGCCTTCCACAAAATGTGTTGGCCAGCTCTTTGAACTGTTCCTACTTACAACTGGCATCATTTTCTACGGCTCACACCAGCCGCTTTCCAAGCAGGATGTAATTCTGTGTAGGCAGCCTGACAGCTTAGTGGAAGCAGCGATTGCATCAGTGAAGAATAAAATACACAGTTGAGTGTTATCAACCTGCTGGCAGAAGCTGCATTCACAGTCCATTATCTCTTCCAGTCATCTCAGACAGACGTGGAGAAAGCAGCAGGAAAAGCACTGATCCTGGAAGAGAAAGGGGAAGGAGGAAAGGCTCTTGGGAGCAGTGAGAGCCATACAAAATAGGACCTCCGTTATGTTGTGGAGATATAGTGATAAACCCAGCAGTCCTCTGCATGAGTGTGGAGTGATCCATTAATACAAGTATGGAAATCTGACTCATGTAAAACAAAGAGGAAATTGGTATTTACAAAACCATACAGCTAATGGCAAAGAGGACACAACAGCTCTGGGTCCCCACACACATTACTGGAGCTTTGCTGTAGTCACTTGTGTCACCTGGAGATTGGTTTGTATTTGAAGAGCCTTCCAGGGTCATGCAGTAGCTATGTGTGACTTGTCGAGGTTAAGTGCCACAACAGATGTTAGAACAAATTATTTGCAAGCACAATGTTGTTTAATCTACCTGTGAGCCTGCTGAGAGAAGTGTATTCGTGTTATTGCAGTGTCTTCCATACACTATACAGATAAGAATTATATTTGTTTTGCATTTTGAATATGCAATATTCATACACAATGATATATGCATAAATGCTAGCTTTAAGTCCTAATTCCCTCGGCACAATGATATGTAATCAATCAGAAATATTTAAAAAGGAGTCATATTAGCTTTAGGCTTGATAGTATAGGTCACTTAAAGTGGAGGATAAATAATTCTAACTCTTAATAAATTCCATTCTTTCCAGTTGCAGTTTGTCCTTTATCAGCCCTGTTGCATAGAAATCACTTATTTACAGGAGAGACTAAATGAAATTCCTTAATACAAACAAGAATTGTGTAATTCAGGCTGATTAAAGAGGGAGTTTTCTGTTATGTGAAAAGACAACTTAAATGACCTGTTTGATGTACACACTGGAGGAGGCTTTGCCATTAAGAATGAAAAGGAAAAATATTTCTCTTAAGAAATACCTTGAAAGAGCTCTTTATGTTATCAAAAGCAGCTACACTGATAGTGATCTCCATAATTATACATGCACTACAACTATTTGTGTGACTTAACCTGGCCTGAGAATTTGAGCTGCAGTTCTAAACCTTCATAAATATTTTGCTATACTGTAAACAATGAAGGAGAACAGAAATGCCAACATTTCTTAACAACCTTTTGGGTATGGAAGGGCTATTCCTTTTACGCTCCCTTAACTGCTAAGCTAAGGTCTGCTGTGCAAACACTTAGGTCTACACTCAACCTTAGGTACTTCTTTTCTCTAACGCCAACATAGGTGCAAACCGGGTATAAAATCCTCCAAGCCTCACACTGATGTACGCTGACACTACTTTACAGTGTTCCAGCATGAAATTTACTTTACCTGCTACTTCAACTCCCTCTGCATTACCAAAGCTGAGAGGCATTTTCTCAGCAGAGGCTAAATTAATGCCTTGCTATCTAGATGTGGTAGTATTTTACACTTGTCCCTGTAGATAAAGGAGAAGCAAATTTGTTCATATTAACCACTACAGTTAAATCTTTGGTTGGAGACTAAAAGCAAAATATTAATTTAAGAAGTAATTTTGTCTGAAGTTTTTTAATGTAAGAACAAAACTGTGGTCTGCTGACAAGAGCGATACTGTCTTTGTAAGCACAAAATTCCATTGAACAATGAACAGACTGTTGTCACAGAGGTCACATCTGCAGGATGAAAACCTACTGTGCCATTAATTTGATGTAAACTAAGCATAAGTGACACTGTTCTTCATCCTCAGCAAGGACTTGTCATTGCAAAGATATTACTAACATACAGCACTCTTGTTTACAACTGTTGTTAAAATGTCAGTTGGACAAATCATTCAACCAACCTCCTTTATCCTTCTTTGCCTTTTGCTGTTGCTGTTGAGGTGCTGATGAGAAATGAAGAGACAGTTGTTCAGGGTAAACAAAGGAGACTTTCTGATAGGTAGAAACTTCCTCTTTTCTTTTGTTTTCCAATGACAATAGAGGTTTTTGTCTTGAATCTGTGTGTCAGCAGCTGCAGACATGCTGAGAAGTTGTGCTTGGCCATCATGATTAGGATCTGAACAACCCAAATTTTTACTGCTATAAAATCCAGAGGCTTTAGGCAGTGATATGACCTTCTGCAAGAATACAGAGCAAAAAGGAGAAAGGAGTTTCTGGAAAGTTATAATAAACAGATGATTTTATTACACATCCATAGATAAGGAGACATAAAAGCTCATAAAGCATATGTCCTGGTTTCAGCTGAGATAGAGTTCATTTTCTTCCTAATAGATGGCATAGTGCTGTGGTTTTGATTTAGTATGAGAAGAATGTTGATAAAACACTGATGTTTTAGTTCCTGCTAAGTCAAGGACTTTTCAGCTTCTCATACTGCCCTGCCAGTGAGAAGGCTGGAGGTGCACAAGAAGCTGGGAGGTGAGGCACCCAGGACAGCTGACCCGAACTGGCCGAAGGGATATTCCATACCATATGATGTCATGCTGAACAAAAAAATGGGGAAGTTAGCTGGGGAGGGCACGGCCACTGCTTGAGAACTGGCTGGGCATGGGTCAGCAGGCGATGAGTAATTACATTTGCATCACTTGCTTTGTATATTCTTTTATCATTATTGTTATTTTCCCTTCCTTTTCTGTCCTATTAAATTGTCTTTATCTCAACCCACAAGTTTTATCTGTTTTCTAATTCTCTCCCCTGTACCACAGCAGGGGGAGTGAGCAAATGACTGTGTGGTGTTTAGCTGTCTACCAGGTGAAACCATCACAGCATGTAGAACTGATGTAAAGCTAATTAGGAATAAATATTTTATTGTAATAAATAGTGAGGATTGCAGATCACAGGAAAAGAGGTTTCTGGTGGGAAGAGCGCTGGCCTTAAAGGTAGGACCAGTTCTTGAGGTTCGATTTGTTCCCTCTTTCAAACTACAAAAAAGATCTGGTGTTCCAGAGTTTAATTTGGTGCCAGAAGTTTGAGAATAGCATGTAATAAGAGCACCAGAGGATATTATTTATATACAGGAAGCATACCTACAGAGCTTTCCTTTGGCTTTGATTGAATGTAGAAGTCCTGTTTTGCTAATATTAAGTTTGTTCTATCAGTGCTTTGGAGGAAGAAAAAAGCAACAAAATTCCTGATCTCTATATTAAGATAAAATGTATCACAGAAGGCCAACAATTCACCAAGGCAAGGGACCTTCACGTAATTTAAACGGCTATTTCCCTAATGAAGTCCAATGTATGTTGATTTAAACAAGCATCAGCAGAGTAAGTCAGATCCTCTTTCCTTGCTCTGGCCTTTCACATATCATTAAGGAAGGTTTAGGCAGTTTTATTCCCAGCAAGATTTTAAATTCTTCAGAAGTCAAAACTTAATTCAAGTCAGGTTTATAAATATTGTGCCTTTCAGGCTTCTAAAATCTCCTATTCTTTTGTATTTGCTTGGAGTGCAGCTTGTTCCTTGACAAGAAGAAAAGGCTAGATATGGGACTAATGCTTTCTTTTTAGGGAAGCAGTATTTAAGAGAAAAGGGGAAAAAAGGCCTTTGAACAAAGCTTTACTTACAAAAATGCTAGCTGCTGCATCAAATACTTAGCAAGACAAAAAAGTTTGGACCATCATTTTCTATATTATTAAGTGGGCATGAAATAGTTGATAACATAAGCCTATGTTATGAAGACTATGAAAACTCACTCTACATTGTGAATCTCTGACTAAATATTATTTGGTCTCCTTAACAGTGCAAGTTATGGTGGGTTCTAGGAACTTTGTTTCATTTAGTTTTTTGATCACTCCTGTGCACATAGAATCATAGAATCATAGAATCATAGAATCATAGAATCATAGAATCATAGAATCATAGAATCATAGAATCATAGAATCATAGAATCATAGAATCATAGAATCATAGAATCATAGAATCATAGAATCATAGAATCATAGAATCATAGAATCATAGAATCATAGAATCGCTTTGGTTGGAAAAGACCTTTAAGATCATCGAGTCCAACCTTTAACCTA
>NW_009260842.1:398902-423223 GCF_000687185.1 Egretta garzetta | reverse complement strand
CAGGCCAGGATGCCATTGGCCTTCTTGGCCACCTGGGCACACTGCTGGCTCATATTCAGCCAGCTGTCAACCAGTACCCCCAGGTCCTTTTCTGCCAGGCAGCTTTCCAGCCACTCTTCCCCAAGCCTGTAGTGCTGCATGGGGTTGTTGTGACCAAAGTGCAGGACCTGGCACTTGGCCTTGTTGAACCTCATGCAGTTGACATCGGCCCATCGATCCAGCCTGTCCAGGTCTCTCTGCAGAGCCCTCCTCCCCTCAAGCAGATCAACACTACCACCCAGTTTGGTGTCATCTGCAAATTTGCTGAGGGCACACTCAATCCCCTCATCCAGGTCATTGATAAAGATATTAAACAAGACCAGCCCTAGAACTGAGCCCTGGGGGACACCGCTTGTGACCAGCCGCCAACTGGATTTAGTTCCATTCACCACGACTCTCTGGGCTCGACCACCCAGCCAGTTTTTAACCCAGCGAAGAGTATATCCATCTAGGCCATGACATACGACATTCAAAACCACTAACCATTCATTATACTCGATGTTTGGCAGATATTTGGTCTTAAAGCAAAAGATTTTATTTATTTTTTCTATCTCTTTTGAAACTCACTATTGTTGGTTGATATCAAGAACTAGAAAGCTGAAGCACATAGCAAAGGGGACAAGAGTATTTTTGGTAGCAAACAAATATATTTTCAGAAAATGTTCTTCAGATAAAATCAGAATATCCAAGGGTTCTATCCACTTTAAAATTCCTTGCCAATTCCATCACATTGGTTGGTGTCAGATCTAAAATACCCTCTTCTTTGTAGCTTCAGACATGCAAGACAAAAATGATGAACCCAATCTGCTCCAAGAATTCCATGAATGCTGTGTTCGTCAATATTGTTTTTCTGGTATCTGAGAATATTAAATCCTTCATCACCTACCAGTTCTGTCAAGCAAATAAATACAGCATGTATTCAAAAACATAAGAAAGAAGCTTGTTCACGGTTTCCTTCTGACTAGTGATACACAGACGATTCTTACCCTAACTGTTCCTTTTTTCCAGCTTGCTTCTAATATTTATGGAATTAGCATACTGATTTCTCAGACATTTAGAAGGGGTGTCATTTTTCCTATGCCTATGACAACTCTAAAGCTTCCCCATTTTTCTGCCCAGATATTAATCCAGTCATTAGGTTTTCCCTTTCCCTTTCCTCTTCCTTTCCCTTTCCCTGTCCCCTTCCCCTTTCACTCATATTGTCTCTTGTTTTCACATGAAAGGCTTTTATCATCTGTCCTCTTCAAAAGTAATTTACAGCACTTTCATTAATTCTCTAAGATTATGCCTAAAATTGTTTTTTTCTGTTCTCTGAGAGGCATCTTCACACCATCATTCCCTCACAGGATGCTATTGCTTGGTGACAGAGGCTGTCATAGCACTGCCAACACCATCTGTGAAGCCAGAGCTCCAGAATTTGTCAAAGCTGGCCTGAGACGCTACCCTTAACGTAGAAATATCAGTAGGAGCACATGCTGTCTACCTCACCATGCTCACGAATTCCTTCTGTTATGCTCTGGATCACTGGGCAATACTACCAGAGAAGGTTGCAGATGTGGCAAATCTTCAGGGATGCCTTGGGCTGGGACTCTGGGCAGCAACACCCTACCCTTGACTAATGGTCAGTTCTGAAGACAGGCATCTCCACCCCCCCCCATAAGACTCTTTACTCTGGGAGGGGCATCTGTGGCTCTAAAAGGGGCCACAGACAAGACCCTCTCTTCCTGATAAAGCAGATGATTCCCCTGCCCGTGGAAAAAAAAAAAAAAAAAAAAAAAAAAATTGGCCCATGTAGCTTCCAAGCATGCACTCTTCCTCTTTTACTGCTAACAAAATCCCAGTGCCTGATGCATACAGCCCCAGGATATTTCCCTGAATAACTGATAAAAAGCACAGTTGGCCTCCTGAAAAAAGCAAAGTGTGTTTTCTAATATAACTAAATAGCTTGACTTTTGAATGTTTTACATTTGCACCTGGGGCCCTGTAAACAATACTAATTGTTGTCAGTAGGTGAGGTACTTATGAACAAAGAATTAAAAATTTACATGCCACTTCCTTATGGATAACTGTCATAAATAAGAATGGAAGTTTGGAGAGTGTATTATCATAATGTGGTTATGCTCAAGGTATGACACACATATATATACACAGCACAACATGTCTCCTTTATATTTCTTTTTTAAATATATCATTCTAAAAATATATAAAATGAGTTGGCATAAAAGATCAAAGACTCATTAGTAAAGAGCCGTCTAGTTTTCTGCACCTCCATTCTGGCGATCCAGGGCCATAGGGTTCTGCTTCAAAAGCCGTTCTGCAGCCAACAGTTACAGACGTCGGCTCAAGGGCATCAGCTTGCCCTTGTGTCATCAACCTTTTCTTTCAGTTCTCAAGCATCAAAAGTCATGTATTTTTGTATGCAAAATATGATGACTTTTTCTGACATTAGTAATATTTCACAGGGCCAAAGCTGATTAAGATTTCTTCAGTTTTACAAAGTAGTGATGTAAATGCCACGGAGAACGTAGTAAGGATGGAGGTTTCGTCACCCCCAAAATAATACTCTCTTTTTGAAGTACTAAGTTAATCGCAGCTCGATCCAGAGTCCAGTGATGCCACCTTATCCTGACAATGAGCCATCTTGCAAGTGCAGTGCATGTTAAACTGACATCTGGTTCTATTGCACATTTTTTTGCATATTTGTGTCCAAAAACTACTGCAGCACAAGCTGTAGCATACACAGCTGTTACCAACTGTTCTAGCTGCTGTGTGTTTCTGCCCTACAACTGAAAGGAGAAGCACTCTGTTTTAACGTGAAACGCAAACTTGATACCTTCTGTGCCAGTCCTCCTTGAAATGTAAGGCTAGCCTGGCTGCAGAAAAACCTCCTTGAGACTTCTCTCATCTTCCATGGCTTCTCCAGTCTGGTAAAGGGACAGAGCACTGCTGGGCAATGCAGATCTCCTTTCTCCTTGAAGATCTCCATGCTGCCGGGCAGCCTGTAATGCTGGCATCACAGCTGATGCCTTTAGAGAGCTCCTGATCAGGCAGAAAAAGTATTCGCCTGAGAGAGCTTCTCAACTTAATGTTAACTGTATGAGCCCTCGAGGGAGACATCCAAGAGGGTAATGGAGGCAGCAGCTGGTAATATTTTAGTCTTGTATGGCTACGTTTATGTTTCATATCATCTGTATCCCAAGTATTTCCAGGGGTAGTAAAAAAGAAGTCATCAAGACATCACCCCTATAAGATTAGAAGATAAATTGCAAAGCCAATTTTGAGAATGGCTTGGGAGGTCCTTCAAACCTATTCTGAATGCATAGGAAAAACATGTTATTCAGCAGCAGAAGGATTAACGCAACCCACATCCCCTCAGCCTCGCGTTATCATCCTCCCATATCTTCCATGTCCTATGCCTGCAGCCCAGCAACTATGATGTTTTGACATTACTAGTAACATTATTTTTGTATTGGCCTAACACTGCAGGGTTTCAAGACTCCTCTGGGCTATATCTAGCCTAAGCTATTACAGCCTGCCTAACCGTGATGGCAGCTATCTCACAAGCAGATAAGCATGGCCTCAGTTTGATGTAGCTTCTTTTCAGCTTATGGTGACGGTGGGTAGTTATTTTGTGGGGGCTGAACTATCCATGGCTGTACAGTGAAATATGGTGTGGCAAATGGCACAGGCAGGATAGTGCCAGAGGTCCCAGCCTTCAGGCACAGATCACAGCAGTCAATCAGGGGTTGCTAATGCATGCCGGCCTTGCATTGGTCAGGTAAAGACAGTTTTAGAGAAACTGAGTCTTCAGAAAAACTGAGTAACTGGAACTAATGAGGGAAAAAAGAAGCATGTAGGCAGACTGTGCTGAGAAAACCTGTAAAAATGAACTCCGATGGACCCAAAGCCAAGAAGGAAGATGTTATTAACATCTATGTTCTCCTCCTCATGACAAATTACCGTCATACCCCTCCCAGCAAGAAACCCAAGACACCAATGATTCTTTGTACCAACCCCCCATACCAGACTACAGCTGTGAACCATGGGACTCGGGGAAGCATTTGAAGGGCAACCATAGCAGCAGAGAGATTGGCAGGTACTGAGAAGGGTTTCTGTATTCAGTTCTAACTGCATTATTGAGGTTTTTCTGCATTAATTCATGCCATGGATATGTTGATTGGCGCAAGTGTGCTTCAGGTATAAAACTATCGTTCTATGTTATTACAGATTCTGCACATTGGCATATCCCAAACTTCTGACATTTTCTAAGATGCTTCCTTTTTCTTTTTGATATTAATGAGGTTGAGGGGTTTAATGGTGATTTATTTGATTTGGTCACTTTCTAATAAACATACTGAAGTAAGAAGTAGGCAATAAATTTTAAATCAATACCACAATTATATAATAGGTTCCCAAATGAAGTCAATTAATATTTATTGTTTTCTACTCCTGTAGTTTGCACTGTGACTTGTCCTCCATTTAATCAAAAATAAGATATTTTCCAAAGCTCCTTAACCTTTATTAACAATGTTTAACAATGTTTTCATTTTAAGCCAGACTATCTGCTCTTTTGAGACCAAAGAATATACTCCTTCTGAACAAAAAAAAAAAAAAAAAAGTTATCTGTATTTTAGACCACGAGATCTAAATTCTAAGGAAAAGACATCTTCATTTATCATTTTATGACTGCATTGTGACCTATTCAAAGGCATCATGTAAAAGTCATTTAGGGCACTGTTATGGGCATTTGTGGACTTATGGACTGCTAAAAGGATTGTAAATCATGTACGCATCATTGCCAATGGCTAATGACAATATTAAACTCAAGCTTAACATTTTCTTGTCCCATCAGCCAAGCAACAACATTAATTCAGTTCCCATTGATCCAGGAACTGTTAAAACCAACACAAAATGTATAATTAATAAATAGACATCCTCATATTTTTTCTGGTGATTATGAACAGAAAATCATAACCTATAGGAACTAGGAATGGTGTAGGCTATGCAATGAAGCACACTGGGTGTTCAGAAAACAGAGGAATTAGAAATACCTGAAAAAAGCTGGTTCCAGTCCTATGTATATCTATGTTCCCTCAAATCTATGGACAAGAAGCATTTTGCTCCTATTTACAGCACAGCTGAGTGTTCATCTTTTTCATACTAACTGCAAACCAACATGAATCCATCAAGGGAGAGTCTGAATGGTCCCCAAATCTAAAGAACATTGCCTCTTCCTCAGCAGAGGCCATTCTCATTTCTTTATCATCTGTACACCAGCACATATCCATTTACTTGGAGCTCTTACTCTGTACCTTCAGGGTCCTGATGTTGGTTGGTTGGGGGGGGCAGGCAGGTTGGTTGTTTTTTAAATTTGCATGTTGCACTGGTTTAGTCCTGACATTTTTCATGGAGAGCTGAATATAGCACTGGATATGTTCTCAGAAAGTACTTCAGCATTCTGTGATAATTGCTTTTATGGGGTAAATCCAAGGTTGCCACTTGACAGCCATTCATTAGACAGAAGCTCAAAATGTTTGGAAGGTAACCCACATGATATTCTGAAACTGAAAAATTATGAGAGCTGACCCTTTGTTCCACCCTCCAGTTAAATACAAGCACAGGAACAGAATAACTGGTGGCTCCAACTCAAACTGCAGCTGTCTTCAATGCCCTGAACCTGCAATGCTGATGTCAACTTCCCTTCCACGGATATTCAGTTAGAAAAACCAAGATCAGCTTTTCTTATTCTGTGCTATGTATTTGTTGAGCCTGGAAGTGTTGACACTGAAGAAAGTTAAAATAATGACATGTCAATTTCATCATATCTCAGAGGTTGTATTTATGTATATTTCATGTGTCAATACTGATTGAATAACTCTGCTTTCATGTTACCTAAATGGAGATATGTCTGCATGGAAGAAATACACTTGGAGAAGCTGGGCATGGTGTGGATACATGTTGTGTTAATATCTGTTGCTCTAATTAATGTTAGGACTGTTATGACATCATTTTGACTATATTACAGAAAAGATAACCAAGTACAGAAAAATCAAAGGAATTTTTACACCAGTTTAGCTATTTCGTGCTGTATGTCTGTTAGCAAGTAAAGATATTTTTATATGTTTAGCAATATTATATTTCACAGTGACAGCACAAATTTCACATAAAGTAACACCTAAAATATTTCCAGAAATGGCCCCAGTACAATTTTATTATCATATAATCATACAAGTTAAGGAATACCTTTTTAAAAGTAGCTCATTACAAAGCACTTCATTGGATTCTGGTGTTGTCAAGGATACCAGTGTTTATGGTAAATGCCTTCCATAAGCAAGCCCTGATTTTGCTGTAACAGGAAATAATCACAGATACTGAGCTATATTTATAAAATTTGTTCCTATGATAAACAGAATGTCAGTTTAAGACCCAGAAGCTTTCGTAATCATACTATCTTCACAAGAATATGGCTAATTTTGAGCCCTACCTTGCTTTCACAGCACTCTGAATTCTATCTAGCAGCTGAAGAATGCTATCTTATGAATAAAAATTTATATCTGAGTCTGCGTACAGCATATCGGCTGCTAACAAACATTAAGGCTTCCATTCATCATTACAACGGTGGCACCAATGACCAATATTCTACTTTCTGCATCCTCACAACTTACTTGCCAGAAGTCTGACTGTCCAAAGGAAGTTTCCTTACTCATCAATCAAATATGCCAATGTCAAACAAGAACTATCAACAAAACATCTGAACTATTAAATATTAGGAATTCCCAAATGGTCATTTTGGGGAATTGACAGTAATTCTGACTGTAGCTACATCAATTCACACTGAATCCACTGCCACTTGACTAACAGACCAAAAATCTGGGGAAGAGCATGTAAGTCACAAAACAACACAAGGAGCCAGGGGAAACTTCCCTGAAATCTCAAACTCAACTCACAGTAGGTTGAAGGACAATTCAATTGTGAAAGATGATGACTGCTGAGATTGTGGTTACATCCACAGGTTTAATAAAAGAGGAGGTTCTATATGCTTTTTTCTATGTTCAGCATTCAGGTACTCCTCATTTCTTCTCTGCATTGCGTCTGCACTGGTGTTAACGCAGCTGTGTGCTGAGCAAGGCAAGGAACTGATGTAACTGAAAGATAGCCTGGAAAAATGGAATGGTGAATGCAATTGTCTTTAGTCATAGAATCATAGAACAGCCCAGGTTGGAAGGGACATCAGAAGATCATCTGGTCCAACTTTTGTGGGAAAGGGAGCCTAGATGAGATTATCTAACACCCTGTCCAGATGCATCTTGGAAACCTCTAACAATGGGAACTATCACATACCTGGGGGGGGGGGGGGGCTGTTCTAGTGAATGCTTGTTCCTTCTGTAAAAAAATTATTTCTCATGTTGAGATGAAACCCCTGTCAGTGCATCTTGTACCCATTGTCCCTTGTCTTCTCCATGTGGCTCCTTGTGAAGAGATATCCTCCATCCTATTTGTAGCTGTCCTGTACATTCTGAAATGTTATGATGTGGTCTCCCCTTTGCCTTCTCCAGGGAAAAATAACTAACTCCTTCAGTCTTCTTTCATAAGGCAGGTTCACCAGCCCTTTGATCATCTTCATGGCCCTCCTTTGGACACTCTCCAGTCTTAAAAGCAGAAGATGAGAACAAATCACTGTAGGGAGAACCATTCATCCACTTTCCATGGAAACACAGACTTATGTTCAATTAAGTTGACCTTGACTGTTACTGGAACATACAGCTCAGGAGATACTTGGAGGAAACAAAAACAGAAATGGAAAAGGAAATTTTTAAAAAGGAAATGAAAAGGAAAGTAAAAAGAGAAAGGGGGGGGGGGGGAAAGAAGAAAAAAAAAAATTAGAAGAAAAAGTACCGTGGTTGCAATCCGTAATTATACTTAGAAGTCTACCAAAAGCTTCTGACAGTGAAGCACTCTCACAGCTGGCATCACAGAAGTAGCAGCAACATTTCTGCAATATAAACTTAATCCACTGTGGTAACTCTGTTCTCCGCTGTTCAGGGTCCATTCAGACTCATTGGCTTTTTTGTAAATCCTCCAGTTTTCCTTCTCTCTAAGAGGAACTGATTACAGGGCAGTGGGTATTACTTTCCTTTGAAAAAAAGCAGAATAAGCCTCTTCTTGGCTGAGCTGACTGAGTGGGGAAGGGATCTGCTCTAAAAATTGTATAATGGTAGGAGACCTCCATCACTCTTTTTTACTGTATCACAGTCTGAGAATGTAATTCTACTGCAATGTTTGGACAATGTTCTTACAAACTAATGACCTTTCTTCATCAGTGCTTAAATCTGAACATAATTTATGTTAGCCTTATACAAACAATTTCAAGAGAAAGACAGTATGTCTTCCATACTCTCAACTGTTGTCTTACCAAAATGCCAGAGATTTTGCCCTTTTTTATAATAAAAACACGCACAAGAGAAGATTATCTGTTCTCTCTCTACACAAAGATGTAGAAAACTTCCCTGTTTGAGAAGTAAAGAATTTTTACATCTCTCCCCACAAATTTTTGAGAAATGAAATGAAAATATAGATATGTAGTAATTTAGGGGACCAAGTCTTTGGAGCCTGACCCCATAAATGCTCATCTACGCAACCCTGTGCAACATTTCATATCCCAACTAGCAACAATGGCAGGGCTTCCCAAGGCACGTTCTACATCTTAGTGTCATTCCTGTTTTAAAATCCTGAAAGGGAGTCACTTTTATGATATTACAACAAATATAAATCCTTCCACAACAGCTTATTATATATGGGTAGGAAAAGAGGCAGTGTCATGTTAGTTTCTGTATAAATTATACTGATTAAGGTCAGCACTGAAGACCAGCCTCATGAACTCTGACATTATTGAATCAAAACTGGAGTATTTTGTTGCTGTATCATGAAAAACAAAAATCTCTATGCACGGCATTTACCCATCTGTTTAAAGAAGGCCTTAAAAGTCAAACTTGTCCCCACTACATATTATAAATGTAAGTGAAAATTGATAGAACAATATAATTGCTGGGGTAAGAGAAGGATCCATGTTTGCTTGAAGGATTGCATTTTACACCAGGAAAGTTCTCAGCTTGGGCTCATCACTTGAAGATGTGATTTCAGCTTTTGTTTTGTTCATCACAAAAACCCATGCCACTATTTTGAAATGGATATTCTTATTCTGAGCAGGGAGCTAAGGCTCATATTATTCAAAAGTAATTATACACCCAGCATTTAAAGTGTACATTTTACAGAACAACATGTCCTTTTTAAAAATTTTATGTTTTGGCTGAGCTAAACAGAAATATTGTGATGAAAAGGGAAAAAAAAAGCTCTATAGTTTTCACACAATCCATAAATTATGTTGCATAGTCATTAATAATTTGATTACAGGAACACTATAATTATCATTGGCACAATTAAAACAGCACAGCGCAAATTCTATAAGACACTTTGGAATCAGGATATGGAAGTCCTCCAACAACCACTGAGCTAGGTTTTGATTTCAATGATGCTGTAGTGATTTGTACCAGCTGAGTTTCTAGCTCATTGTCTTTTGTAATCTAGTTGTGTCTGCAATTTACATTTTAATTAATTCAGTCTTAAAGAGTTTCCTCGATATGCCTTTCTGCAAAATTCAGCTGCTTATCAGCATTAATGCAATGTCATCACTTTCACTGCTGGATTTCTGGGAATCTTGTGTAGTTCTAATAATGCTATGTTTAAATATTCATCCCAGATGTTTTAACAACCTTCTTTTTTTAAAAGGAAGAACCCAACAACACTGAACAAGTACTAATCATGGTTTTGAAAATCTATAAAATCTATTAATGACCATAGATATGGATTATATAGGTTTGCTGATGATCCTTATCCTATCCTTTGTGATACAGAGCAATTCCAATGCTTTGCATGCTTCTTACGTCTTTTCAAATGCAAATAATAATATAAATATTCTTCCCTTTCATCACAACCATAGGGCAAAAAGAGAGAGTAAATAACTGTGAGTCTCTTACTCTGATAAAAATATCAAACAGAAACACCTTATTGAAATTCTGTATTTTATTACTAAATTGTATCAGAAGCAAGACAGCAGAGAAGGATTAAAATATATAGCTTTTACTACAAGACCAGGGGCATCTATCTGCATGCTGCTCTGTGTTTTGTACTTAAGGTCAAGTCTCCAAGACATATTCATTTAGCAGTCTCACAACTCAGAGCCATGCTTCAGATTTGTGTGTTGTTCAGCATTTTTGTAAAACTCAGCCTGATAACCTGCAGATCACGGTTCCAGCTCCTCAGGATATTTTGGTATGTGCACAGCATGTGAATAAATCTACTGAAACAAACTGAACTGTTGACACGCTTCAGTTTGCAAACCTCCTGTAGTACCAGGCTGAACT
Organism: Egretta garzetta; assembly: GCF_000687185.1. Classification (NCBI taxonomy): domain Eukaryota; kingdom Metazoa; phylum Chordata; class Aves; order Pelecaniformes; family Ardeidae; genus Egretta; species Egretta garzetta. Next base: position 412,763 of record NW_009260842.1, on the reverse strand, counting down.
GGGCCTCTGGCAACACTCATCATGTCTGATTTTGATATTCCTTTTATGTTACAGAGAAAAGGCAAAATAAAATATTACTTTCAGACTGATTCCTGTGACAGACATAGGCAGCTTTTTAATCAGCAAAGATTCTTCTCTCTCTAGCACCTCCTTGGGTGCTTATGAAGCAAGGACAGTAGCTTTTGTCTGGCTCATTTACTAAAGGTGTGTTTCTACTGTTGCATTGTGCAATATTTTCTGATTGCAGGGACTGTTTCTGGCATTGCACCCTATACGCCAGAACTTCCTTTAGAAACAAAATAAGTAATTATTTACTTCTGGAAAGAGAAAAACAAAAAAAGAAACTCTAAGAAAAAACTGTTCATTTGGGCCATTATGTATAAATGATTGTGACAGTTAGAAGTTGATGAACGAGTTGTCAGACATGAGTTGGGTAATAGTGCATATCCTTTATAGCCAATAAAAGATAATTTATAAAACTGAAGGACATTTAAATTCCTTTGGTCTAGTGGCAGTTGGCAGTCTTTTTTATTTTTATTTACACAATGCTCAAGAAACTATCTCTGAGCTTGACAAGTGGGGAAATTGCTGATGAGAATGAGACATTCGGTCTCAGTTTGTGTGAAGATCTCACTGCAGTTCTTGCCAGAGTTGGAAACACCAGCTGTCCTCAGCCTCACTGAAGCCAAACTTTGATTTAGTGAAGGACGGCTTTACAGCTTTTTCTAACATACCTCCCTTCCCACTGATATTCCCTCAGACAACTTACTGTTTCAGAGATGAAAGTAAAGCATTTTAAAGAATAGGGAAGATTCTGGGAGTGGTGATGAAGGAAGTATGTGCATAGTGTCCATACATTGCCATCTGGCAAACAAATATTTGGATGTTACCATCCTACACAGGACATTAACACCCTACAGAGGCTGTTGAGACATTTCAGGAATAGAGGTGCAAAGCATAGTCAGTTCACTCGTGTTTGCATCTGATGCTCAGATGATGGTCCTTAAAAGGTGGAAGTGACAATCAAAACATCACATTTAGCAGCGTAATAACCTTGCAGATATCTGTGCATCCAGTCAGTAGGAGGCAAGTCAATAAAACCCGTGAAGTCTAGGCAGACAGTGAGAATAGGCCAGATTAATTTATTTCAGTAGATTGTCTCTCCTGACTGAAGAAAGCTTAGGCAGTCCAGCTCATCTCAAGATATATATTCATTACAGGTGTTTGCAGCAGACTGTGACAAATAACTCCAGGACACATTTACATGGAAAAGCCTTCATCTGTGTGGCAGTCCAAGTGGCAAATGGGGTAGGTTATATTGACAGTAAGACAAAATCACACTTCATCCAGTTGGATATTCTGCCATGAATACCTGTGCCATATTTCACAGAAAAGCCATACAGTTGTCTAATACTTCCAGTCACTCAGAGTAGCATTACATCAAAGTGGAATGTTCTTTGTTTCTACTGACTATGGTTTTATAATTTTACTGAAATTATTGTATTACTTGTATGGCTTCAAAGACTTCACACTCAAACCTTGCTAAAGCAGCGTCTCACACCGGAATGTAGTTCTATGGTCTGTGATGTCAGGATGCTTTCTGGTGATGGAAGAAGATCCCACATTCATAAGGCTCAGTGGACTTTTGATTAAGATAAATATTTATAACAATGTTGCCACATGTAGAGAACTGTTACTGAATGTGGTTTCTCTTGACATTGCTGTCATACCACCACTTCCCGCTACTCAAATGATGCTGCCCTCATGGTCAGCAGACAAACACCACCATGCACCTGCGCGATGGCCAAGGTGTGAAAAAGGTAGGTGTCTGAATGAGACAGCACATATGGCACGAACTGCACATATGCAATCATGATCTGCGCGTGAGCACAGGACCCCAACCCCTATAAAAGGAGTGCATGCGCTCTGGGAGGGGGGCTCTTTCCCGTCTTTGTACATTCCCTTCGGACCTCTTGGAACCCGCCTCATCGAAGCCAGCATCACGTGGACTGAACTTGGAGTAGTAAATGGGGGCGCCAGAACATCAACTACTCCACAGATGGGAGCACCAGAACATCGCTGGACCCAGGGTGGTGGTAGCTAGTCCTCTCTTTCTATCTCTCTCTTTCTCTCTCTCTCTCACCCTGTCCTCCCTGATGTAAACCAGCTCCCTTTCTAGCTCTTACCTTTTCTCGTCCCCCCTTTTTTTCTCGGTTCTCCCCCTTTGCCCTTTCCTGTTCCCCCCCCTCAGTTGCCTCCTCACATGGTTCCCTCCTCTGTCCATGTCGAAAATAAAGTTCAAAGGTTGCATGACATTTGACCGGATTTAGCGTCTTAATCTCATCCTTGGGATCGTATTGAAACCTCCCCAACATTGGATCAGGACACCACATCAGCTGGTGTTCAGGCTGATTTCCTGGTATGTTCCCTGATCTTTAGTGTTCACACCTCAATTCAACCTGCTGAATTCCACACAAAATGTATTTTCTTGTGCTTCTTTTGATCTAGAGGTAAATTATTCTCTTTTACAGTGTTGCAAATCCAGAGTAATAGCACCAGCTTAACTTAATTTCTTGTGCTTAAGACAAGAGTTCTATAAACTGGCACTAGATGTTTGGTTTTATAAAAATGGTTAATAAAACCTTTTCTTTGTTTGTGTGTAGGTGTAATCACTTTAGAGGAAGAGTGAGCACCTCTTTGATTGATGAACAAGGCAGGACAAAACCTTTAGCTGATGAGTTTTAGGTTCAACATTAGGAAACATTTACTAACAGTCATAATAATAAAGTGCTCAGGGAGATTTTCGTGGGAGTGTGTGGAGTCTCCATTGGTCCAAGGTGTGACTTGTCCAAAGTGACATGATGACAGCTGACTCTTTACTGTTAGATCACTTTTCTAGTTCCTCCTCTACTCTTTTCCCAATCCAACTAATTCTAATATCTAAATCCACTAATTCTTTATATCTTCACCAGTCTAAAGCTCAGGACATTGCTGTCAGCCCCTAAATTGAATGCGCATTAAACAGACAAAACTGTTAATGGCATTAGGTGTCTACCGCTTAAGATGGGATGTTTAACACTCCAGGCACCTCATTCTAAGAACAGAAAAGACAGAAAAGCATAACATAGCATAGCATAGCATAGAATAGCATAGTTCATTTGTAAGGGACCTACAACAATCATCCAGTCAAACCGCCTGACCCTTCAGGGCTGACGAAAAGTTAAAGCATGTTGTTAAGGGCATTGCCAAATGCCTCTGGAGAGCACTGACAGGCATGGGGCATCGACCACCTCTCTAGCAAGCCTGTTCCACTGTTGGAGCACCCTCTCAGTAGAGAAATGCTTCTTAATGTCCAGTCTCAACCTCCCCTGGAGCAGCTTTGAACCATTCCCATGTGTCCTGTCACTGGATCCCAGGGAGAAGAGCTCAGCACCTCCCTCTTCACTTCCCCTCCTTAAGAAGCTGTAGAGAGCAATGAAGTCTCCCTCAGCCTCCTTTGCGCCAGACTTAGGCCCAGAGACCTCACCCACTCCTCATAGGACGTGCCTTCCAGCCCTTTCACCAGCTTTGTTACCCTCCTTTGGATGCATTCAAGGGCCTTCACGTCCCTTTTAAACTGTGGGGCTCAGAACTGTACACTGCACTCAAGGTGAGGCTGCTGTCACGATCCACTGTTGGGCAATTTGGCAGAGGTTAAACCCCCTTGCTTTCCAACCGACCTCAGAGAATTCTGGGAGGTTGAGGGTGGCTGGGCTTAATTTCTCATTAACTCCAATGTTTTATCGTGACTAGGCTCCTTTCACATTCTTGGGAACAGAATTAAGACTCAAAACGGAGTCAAGTGCCCAGTCACTTTCTTTGGCCAACAACAAATGCACAAGAGAAAAGCAGAGAAAGAGAGGAAAAGTGAGAAAGGGAAAGAAAGGGGGAGAAACAAACAGCAGGGGAGTGTTGCGATAGCTACCCCCATGGGTCACTGAGCAGTCCGCACAGCCGGTGCACCTGATGTATCTTCGAATCCAGTGGAGGGCAGATGTTCCCGGATGCTCCTCCTGGTCTCCACTGGTTTCCCCTTTTTACAGGGTTGTCCTCTTGCATAATCAATAACCGTTTTGCATAGCCACGCCTCCCACTCGGCAGTGGGGCGTGTGCCCAGCATCGTCACTAGAGGGTGCTCGAAAATCCTAGAGGGTCCGAGCCCCCTCCCCATTGTCAGTCGTGTCTGCCTTGGTGATTGAACTGTCCTGCTCAGTTGTTGTGGTGATTAGTCTTCAGTAGTTAAACTTGCCTGCCACCAATGTTGAGACAAGTTTTTAGTCCCTTACAGCTGCACCAACGCTGACTACAGCAGGATGACCCCCTTTCTTGACTGGCCGGTCATGCAGTGTTTGATGCACCCCAGGATGGGGTTTGCCCTCTTGGCTGCCAGGGCACGCTGCTGACTCCTCTTGAGCCTGCTGTTGACCAGCCCCCCCAGGTCCCTTTCTGCAGGACTGCTATCCAGCCACTCCTGTTCCAACTCACACTTGTGTCCGGTGTTACTCTGGCCCAGGTTTAGAATCCAGCATTTGGTCTTGTTAAATTTCATGCCCTTGATGATTGCTTGCTGCACCAACCTCTCTAGATCCCTCTGCAGGGAACTCTCTGTCCCTTGGGAGAGTCAACAGCACCGCCCAGTTTGGAATCATCAGCAAACGTGCTAATGGTGCATTCCACTCCTGCATCCCCATCATTGACAAAAATAGTGAAACCAGCTGGCCCTAGAATTGAGCCCTGAGGAACACCACTGACTGGCTGCCAGACAGATGTAGCCCCATCCACTGTAACCCCTTGAGCTCTGCCCTTCAGCCAGTTCTTCACCCAGAGCATCATGAACCTGCTCATCCCACGTTTGGACCACATGTCCAAAAGGATGCTCGGAGGGACAGGATCAAAAGCCTCACTAAAATCCAGAAAAGCTATGTCCACCACCTTCCCTTCATCCACCAGGTGCAGACCTTATCGTAGAAGGATATCAGATTAGTTAGGCAGGACTTTCCCTTTGTGAACCCACGCTGACTGTGCCAGATGGTTGCATTATTCTTGAAATGCTTTTCAACAGTATGCAGTATAATCTTCTTCATAGTATTTCTCTAAGCTCCTTGAATCAGAGGATGGAGAGGCTCTTCCAGCGACCGGTTTCTCCTGTTCTCTGCTAGTATGAGAAGCTTTTGGAGGTGCATAATTCTCTCTGATGGCAACAAAGGCATTTGAAATTACTATCTTAGATGGAATATTTAACTTTTACCTGTCTATACATGAGCTAGATGAAGATTGTAATTAGCACATAGTGCAGGATGAGCCCTTGGATTTACCAAAATGGGCGGTCCAGCCCTTAGAGGGAGGTATTTGCTGTGACTGGCAGTTACCATACAGGTCAGTTACAGTACCACTTGGACTTCACAACAGTTCAAGGAAGAAACACTTGAGGCAAGTTTTAGCTCTAAGTCCTCTTCTACCCAGCCAGTTTATGTCAACAATATAGTAACTTGCCTTACACTGCTTTACTGAGTAGAGGCAAGGTTTAACCATGAAATTAACATTTTAAGTACAGTAATTCTTAAAATCCTACTCTGGGCAGAAACAAGGCCTCCAGATGATCACAAGAGATCCTGAGGCTTAAATCCTTTTGAGTTAGTGTGTAGTGAGGCCACTTTCCAAATTAAAAGCACAAAATTCTCAATTATGTTCTACAGGACAGGAGATGTTCCTAATCTCTGGTTTTGTGTAAACCTACTTTGATGTCACCATAAGAAAGTTTGTGTTTAAAAATCTTTGCCTGATGCAGAATGATTTAATTTGTCAACCTTTTATATGTCTTTTTGTGTCCATAAAGTAAGTGTCAGGGCCTTAAAGGCACCAACAGCCTCTGCAGCCTCTTGTTTGTTTGTGCTCAAGGTCAGCTCTGATATGGTGCAGCCGTGAAATCTGGGATCAGACTCCTGTGGAAACATCTGAGGCTCAAGAGCCAGCTAAGGGGAGTTTCATTGGGGTCACTTTCCTTTGGCTCAGGGGCTGTGTTTAGGCTTCAGAGCTTGATTCTGGTTTCAGCTTGTTGTAGGTACACCTGTGCCAAGGCACCTACCTTGTTGATCCTGTCACTAAGGTGGCGATTTGACCTCCTGGCTCAGCTTCGGACCTGACTTGTCACTTTGGATGAGCCTGATGACCACTGAACTCATGGTTGAACCTTGCTGCTCTCATGAGACTTGGTTTGCTCTCCTTGTTTGGGTGCCGTGGGACTGCGCCCTAGTTGGTGAGGACACAGCTGCTCTGCCTGCCTTACGCTTACCCTAGGCTCCTGGTAGATGTGGATGTTTCATGGATATTTCATAATATGATATGACAAGAGAGTATGATTTATTCTGTAAGCCTTATGCATGACAGAGTGGAGGTCTTTCTGGAAGTGATACTGGTCAGGACCATTTACTTACCCCTTGTGCCACCACCTATCCTGCAGTCCAAACACTTGCTAAGCCACACAGCTGAGCTAGGTGTACATCTCCTAGCCTGGTCACTGTCCTGGCTCAGTGGGACAGACCTCAGACAGGGCAAGACTCCCTATAACTCTTAAACAACTTGCCATTGCTCTCTGGATTGCACTGGAGATATAACCTCCCTTCATCTCTAGGAGAGCTGAACAATAAATGGATCACTGCCTTCCATGGCAAAGTCCCATCTGCAGTAGCTGACTCCTTGCTCAAGCAGAAAAATATATATCAACACTCAAAAGCTGTAAACTGAAGTGAAAAAGATTTAGACTAGAAAGAAAGCTCAGACTCTATGCAAGAAGGCTATTAAATATTAAAACATCATCCACAGAAATGTGATTTTTTTTTCTTCACTTGGAAACACTATGCTGTCTGCTGCCCCTTATCCAACTGGTTGTACTAGATGATGTTAATGATTTTAGTTTTGCAATGTAGGAGCTTTATAATTTGGGGAAGGATATTTCAGCCCTATGTGGCTCTGTGGCTGCTATCATCAAGCACCAGTTCTGCCTGTTTATGCTGTAAATTGTGGTGAGCAGAGACTGTGCTTGTGCTATGGTGCTTTACAGCCCAGTTGGTTCCTAAATGTGGCTCCCCTCTGCTACAACTGCTAGAAAATAAAAATCATTGTTATTTATATTTAACTGATCTTATTCCCACAGCAAGGTGGGAAAAATAAAGATATGGGTACAAGAAGGCAAAACAGTGTTAAGAGAAATGGCAAAATGGACGCAGCACTGAAAACTGAAGGGAGGGGTGCTCAGCTCCTCTCTTCTTCTTAACCCTCCTGTCTCTGCATCGCCTGTTTCAGCTGCATATCCCTCTACTCTGTCCCGAAGTTATCAAACATTCCTGTGGATTAATGGATTTATGAATTTTGACTATAAAAATATTTGTATACTACATCATTTTTGCCTTTGCAGGAGGAAGAGTTTTCAAGTGAATGTGGAAAAATGCGAGATCAGCCAGAGAACCCAAATTTCTGGACTGTGCCATTCCCTGGCACAGCATGGCTCTTGAAAATTATTATGTTGCAGCACCCATTTCCTGCACAGAACATAAGGACACTTGCACAGATGGCCACCTCCATCGGCAGAGTGAGGATGGGTCCACCCAGAGGGAGGACAGAAGAGTTGCAGAAGTGACACTGGGAGAAGTCTTGGTAGGTGGTTACCTTTTCTTACACTTTCACCTCTCTGGCATGGCTGTTAGGAAGGGAATATGTAAATATAAGCCACTGCCTCAGCCTGAAGATCTTTTTGAGGTTAAATGAGTTTTATTATCAGTTCAAACAGGTAAAATATTTAAGCCAGCGCTGAGAGCTCTGACAGTCCTACCACTCTTTTGTTTGTAAGTCCCGCTAAGTCTCTTTTCTGATTCTTGCAGCCAGCTCAATGCCTTCATTTGAAATGTTTCCTTTCAAAGGGAGGCAATTTTTATATTGCTGGGGTGCAAAAGGGAGAGGAGAACACTTTGGTATTTATCCTGAATCTACTAACGCTGACTGCTGCCCAGGATCAAATAGAGCAAGTGCATAATCAATGCCCTGGATTGCACTGAACTTTTACTGCATTCACACCACTTTTTTGAAAATTATCAGTGCAGCATATTCAGATTATTCTACTCATAAGAGTATGCAGGAGATATGACACTGAGAAATGCAAATTAAGTATTACTCACTATAATTAACAATATTTTTCTGCCTGGCTGAGATGAAACATCGTGTTGTTTTACAAATCCATCACCCACACACACATAGTCCCTCCTTAGCCCATTTTCTCCTATCCCATTAGCCTTTTAAATGGTAAGTTCTTTAAAACAGGGACTTTACATTACTTTGTATATCTCCTTTTCTTCTTGTGCCATAGATGTAGTTCTGGTGATTTGTCCGTGCTATAATAGACATACAGTAATAAACTGAGGTTGTATCTGCATAGCATGGATCGTTTCCAAATTGCTGTAACACAGTCTTTATCAAGAGCCAAGCTGTGCCTGGGAATGATGCAGCCCAGAATTTTGACTTTCTCTGTCCAATCTAGTATTTTCCATATTCACTTGAAAACTCTTCCTCCTGCAAAGGCAAAAACTATGTAGTACGCAAATATTTTTAGAGTCAAAATCCATAAAGCTGTTAATCCACAGGAATGTTTTAACACCTAGATAATCTTGGGCCACAGTTAATACATGAAAAACTGCTGATGCAGATCTAGTCTGGGAAGACAAGCCAAGACCCCAGAAGACTTTTTACACTTACAGTGAAAGTTTCATCCCTGGATCCAAACTGCTCTGCTATCTAGAGGACGTGAGGTGAAGACTGGATTTGAACTCAACCTTCATGTCTTGGGACTTTTTTATATTTATAGGTAGAGCTCCTCTCCAGAGATCTACATCAAAATGGCTTCCAACAGTCTGCACTGAAGTTTCTGTAGTATGAGAAAAAATTTGCTCTTGCAAATGCCAATGATTAGTTCCTAAAAATCTTTTACTGGACGCTATGCTTGTGAGATGATATAGGAAAAAAATAACTTTTAATGCCAATAAAAATGTAACCAGTTCATTACTACAGTAGCAGTTCTCTGTCATGACAGATCATGCAACCATGACAGGGCATGCAACCATGAAAGGATATGCAACCATGGTATGCAACCATAGGTTTTTTACTAGGATACAGTCATTCTCTATCCACTTTTATTTTGCATTACCCACCAGATTTTGCACAAACTACAAGGGGAGTTGGCTGAAATTCCTTCACGTCAACCTTAAATTATTGGCATTTAAGACACTGAATACTGATTCTCCTTATTTAATGGTCCATTTTTCACCGAAATAAAATAGTTTTCACAGAAGTAAGATGTAAGAATCTTATTGCAATAATGAACAGCTTCTACATTTCAAGTATGGAAATCATATAAGTGAGATCTTGACAACCAAAAGGTCCTCCTGCATCTTTAGCAGACAGTAAGAATACAGAAGATACCTTCACTGATTTTTTTTTCCTGAAAAAAACACAACTGGTTATTACAATTTATGTCAGCAATACTGTCACAAAAGGCAATAATTGCAATACATTCTTGAATAATGCATTATTCATTAATTCTTGCAATTAACACAAATTGGTCTCAAAGGACTTTATTGGGTTTATTACCAAACACACACCTTCTCAGGCACCTCACTGTTCTTGTACTGTGCTTTTGTGCAGCTTCTTTAACCTGTTGACTGAGTGTAAGGCATTCAGTAGGTGTTTTAAACCTTTTTTTTTTAAAACATAGACAACATCATTGTTTTCTATAGGCACCAGCTATATCCAACATGCTCTTTCTGTGCACATTCTCACAAATCTCTCTGCCACCTTCTGAAAATATATAGTTGAATCTGAATGCATAAATGACCTGCTGTCTCTATCAGATTATTTTTAAAGGAATAAATTTGGCAGGAAGAGAAACTGAGCCATCTCTATCACTGTGTATAAATGTCCATGCAGGCTGGTTAATCATGGTAAAACTCAATAGACTAACTTGATTCTGTGTTAGGATGTAGGCCTTTTCGCCTGATTCAGTGTGAATCAACTCATCTCCAAACAAAAAAATGCTACTTTTCTTCTGAACCTCTAGTTCCTCCCTGTACACATTTCCTTTATTATTTTACAAGATATGTAATATTACATAATTATCACTGACCCTGAAAAGAAGACAAGTAACTAGATCCAACCGCACTTTCTCATTGACTTTCATAGATCTAACAAGTGCTAAATTTATCCAAAGATGGATGTTTTCCTTTGCTTCTTCTGTAGTCAATGGAGAGGTAGAATACAGAAAATCCTATTTAATTCCATGTGCTCAGAAAGATTGCTTGGAGATACTTATTTTTCTCCATTAGCTGTAGCGGAAATCCAGGAAAAATAGTTTTCTCTAGGATGAAAGTAATTTTTTTTCCTCCTAATATGCTTATATAGAATACAAAAGGTTTGAAAAGTACTAGGCGGTTTAGTGCAGGGCAATAATGCTGAACAAACCACTCAAGCACAACTCAGTCCTTCAGGAAGCAGGAAACAAGCATCCAGACATTTATTCCTTGTAGATTAAAGAAGGGGTTAAACCTGCCTGTAAACTAAATCCTAAGGTTTTACCATCCTAAAATTCCTGCTCAAAAACATCTTTCACATCAAAGGTGTGTATTTCTGATCAGAAAAGATTTTTCAGTAAAGTAGAGTCAATGATACCATTCTGGTGTGAAGACAGAGAATTATGGTATTCAGAAAACCTTCCTTCCATCTTCCTATCCTTTGAGTTGCCAATTACAATGCTCAGCTTTACACACAGTGTGGAAACTTTCATTGCTTGTTATTTCCTGTGGGCGCCACACCACCAGCACAGGTAAAAGTCCTCTCCTCCACAAAGCTGTTTACTGAATTCCAGGTAGTCACCTACCTGAAGGCAGCATAAAGCTTAGTAGCAGCAGTACTTCTGGTGCCTCTTCCAGCCAACGCAGACTGAAAACATTTGTTTAACTCTAGCAATTTCAGATAACGGTTTTTCTGCTGTGCAGAGCAAATAGTTCTAGGCATTTCCAACCTTTGTTTGGACTAGTCTGCCTCTCCCCATCTTTTGCAGGACAAAAATTCAAGAAAGGAGTAATACACAGTATCCTGCAGAAAGAGGAGAATCATTCTTCTGTGGTTTCCCATACACCCATGACATCAGTTCAGCCCATGCTCAAAAACCGCTTTCTGAGATCTTTTTGGTCATCTATCAGGCAAAAGCAAACCCTTCTCTCAGCACTGCTGAGTCCAGTTAAGTGGTATAAAACAGACCGGTTATTTCTTAGGACATACTCTGCTTTACTCTGGAAGGTATTTTCCTCCCTAGTCTCTCCACATTCTCGCATTTCTAATGGATGGTTTTAAATATATCTGGAATGCCCGGCTCTGGAAATTTCACCTGAGCAGGGAAGACATGAAAGCACTCCTAGTAAGCTTAACCTAGAGAGAATAAAATGCTCAGACATGAGATTGTGACAAATCACACAATTCTTTCTTCCACAGCTCAGAAACTAAATGCATCTACAAGAAAAGAAACTGTACAATGAACTGTCAAGGCAAATAATAGTGTAAATGTGGACAAGAGATACCATAGAGTCATCTGGTTTCCTGAGGACCCTGTCTTTTCTACATAGATTAATACAGTCAGTTGAATGTGAAAAGGCATATTAAGGGCACGGTGATATAATCTCCCATAGCCCTCCCTGCCTTGGGTACTGTACTGACATTGCCCCACACTTCCCATGGGCTGCATTATAGGGCATCATTTATTGCTACAAGACAATGTTAGAGGGCAAACTGCTGCATAATTAGAGCAGCTAGTATTTGTCTTGATATGTCTTTTTCTCAGGCTATTGATTTCATCAGTCAGAGAACATAAGATGATGTACAATAGTCCAAACTTATTTAACCTTACTTCATGTTTTGTGGCTGTCAATGTCCTTAATTTCCAGCATGCCAGCGTTAAAGCTTAAGGAACTGAGATGATCCAGGGAAAAGAACTGTAAAAAGAAATAATAATTAACTACGTGAAGGAAAGGGCAAAGGCAGGGATGATCATCCGTTGGATTGGAACCACCAGTGTTGCAAAGGCCCCCAAACTTTAAATTGTGCATCACCAAATGGAGGCTTCACCACTGCCTCCATTACTAAGAAAGCAATGCTAGTGTCAGTGGATATTTAGAAACTGACTGAATACACTCCTTTTGTCCTGGAAAATGACTTGGGTCTTCTTTTTCTAAGCATTTGAGAAAGTAGGACTCCTACAAAACTCAGCTCCTGTATCAACTCACTTGCACCATGCCATATCCAAACTACAGGATATACCGGATCTATTGTCAGCATCTCAACAGCAGGCTTGTGCCTGGCTCTCAAAGACAGGGCAGCTGATTCAAAGAACTCCAGAATTAAAGGCACCTGAAAATCTCACTTATTTAGAGAGTGAATGTTCATCAAGAAGCCAGTGAAAACCATTTTTATAATGTTCCTAAGTACTTTGAAAACATTATGGTCAAAAAATATCACTTTATTACAATATCAGTGAAAAAAAAAAGTATAAGAAATTCATCTATTTCAATGAATGCACTCCACATGATACAGGCAAATATTACCAAAATTCTGTGCTACTAAACATGACAAATTTCTTACTTTTGCTGATGCAAAATTATCTTCCCTGTTAATAATCAATAAGGTTATAACTAATACATATATAGGTTATATACTGAATTGCAGCATATTTTTATATTCAAAGTTTCTTAAGACATAAAAGCAAAAAGAAAAATAATTGGAATAGACATCTTATTTTCTTTATAAGCCCCATGTAGCATAAGCTTGGTGGGAAACGCGGGTTTTCCCAAAAAATACAGCAAATATGCGCTGTTTATTGTTTTAGTTGTTTTGATGATATTTCCATCTTAATAAAAATAAATATAAAAGGAAAAAAAATCTGCACAACATTAATTTGTGTTACAAAGCTTTAAGAAAAAGTGATGTTCTACTGTCACTGCAAGATATCTAAAGAGTTAACCAAAGAGGTTTAGTGAAAGCAAATTTTTAATCCATGCCAAAAGTTAAGTGCCTCTGTTATCTGTGTAACTTTGAACCAAACTGTAACTGAGATTGTTCATTTTGTAGAAGAAATAGCATAGCGATACCTTGAAGGATCAGGCTCTTTGGTTACCAGAGCCTTTGATTAAGTATTTTGGTTTGGGGCAAGGTGGTTGAGCACGAAATTATTTAAAGTCATTTCACTCCCTTATTACATATGACCTTTCATGATATTGCTTATTTAAAACAAAGTTAAAACAAAGAGAAAGGCAGGTGTTGCACAGAAAGAATATGGTGAAAAGAATGAAAAAGTTAAAGTTGACAACTACGGAAACGTCACTCCAAGTCTGTCCTCAGAGACCTCCTGCGCTGTAAAACTATTAAAAACCCCAGTATTTTTTCCACAGATTCTGGGCATTTAAAAATAATTCCCATAGTTTATTTCTCTTAAAATTGTTTCTTTGATGAGATGTTTGAAATATGCTTTGAAAAAGCAATTTTATATCTGTTTTTCAATGTTCAGTGGACTTTTGGAGAAAGACGTGATTTTCCATCTATTAAATAAGACAGAATAAAATTCTAGTGGGATTTTGATTTCAAGTCAACCTTTGCTACATAGTTTACTCAATAATTTAAATCTATATTGAAAAAGAAGTCCTGTAAAAAAGTTGTTCAGATTCCGATGGAACATGCAAATATGCGGCACAGTGTCTCCACTGCTGCAGATGTTTCTGCTGCTGTAGTCCTG
>NW_009260842.1:368848-398885 GCF_000687185.1 Egretta garzetta | reverse complement strand
GAAGAACGCAAGTTTTCTGACCTAATGCATGGTTTCAAGCTGATTGTCAATCTGACAGAGTGGCAATATCACTGAATAATATAACATGCCCCCTAACAGGAAATTAATTTGTTTCTCCCATCTACATGCACATTATCTAGACTTTGATAAAATCTAAAGAATTTTATCTCCGGGGGGGGGGGGGGGGAGAAAAAACTAAAAATGTCGCAAAAGAGCATGGCAACTTTACTCTCTTTTGTCCTGAGAGTATAAAAAATAATGTCATTTTTATGGCAAAAGAGCAACCATAGGTATACATGATATATAATGACATATACATCAAATAGATACATATCTCTATATATGACTTGCATATGTGTATATAAAGACATATATTTCTATACGTATGTAAACATATTTAGTAATTTATGCACATACATTTATGATTTATATATATTTAGACACATAAAAATGCACATTTATATTATTAGTCCTATCTAGATTTTTATATACTTGGGCAGTTTAGACATCTATGTATGATTATGTATGATTATATATTATTATTCCTTACAAATTTAGCTATGCCTGCATATAATAAGCCTATATACATTTAATGAGCACCTGCAAGAAAATTTCTCAGAGTAACTTTCTGCTGTGGAATAAACTTCCATGTCCAGTTTATATTCCCAGTTGCTTGACACTGAGTGCAAGAGTGATTCTCTCAGGTAGCTGTGAACATCTGCTGTATTGCACCCAAATAGAGCAAGATATCCACTCATACAGGTTGAAATAAACTGGTATAAAAACAGCTAAAAGAAAATGCTATTGGTGCAACATTTAAAGCGTTTGCTTTTATGATGTGTAGGCGGTTCCAACCCATTTGAAATCTAACTGCTGTACCCTTGAGTGGTTTCTGAAGTAGAAAAAAACTGCTGAGCCTCACAAAGCTGGCTAGGGCATGATGCAAAGGGAACATTTGATTCTTTCCACTTGCCAGAAGGCAATTACCAATTTGTTTTCTGTACGAACTGAGCTTGCAGAATGCCAGTACTAGTGATCTATGCATTAACCCAGCAAAGACACCGCCCAGGAATCGTCACTTTCACTGAGCAGAAACACAGATGGGGAACAGAGCAGTTTCTCAGTGAGAATAGGCAGAAGTCTTAACATTTAACTTCAGCACAGACCACAGAAGCAGCAAAGCCTTTTTCACTGGTAACCATTACTTGCACAGCAATTCATGTTTTCTTATGGAATAGAAAAAACAAATTGCACTACATCTTAGAAATAGGTCTCTGGGAGATGGTATTGCAGAAGTCTTTTTTCCTCAACTACCTATGAAGTCCAGTTCTCAGAAAAACATTTCATAAAATCATATTCCCAGAAATAGATTCTATATTTGGAAAATGAACTGCAAAAAGTATCAATGGAGCCGATAGAGACATCAGCAGCCTCCTTCAAATGAAATATGAACTCTATGAACTCTGTCTTGGCTTTGTATTGCCTTGGACAACCTAAAGAATGTACAGAAGTTCCCATCTTCCTGATTGCTGCTTTTGTGGTGGTGGTGTTATTGTTTGGGTTGGGGATGGGGTGGGATGCAGTCTTAATGAATCAGGAAGAAAATCCAGATCTGACACAGGCTTCATCAGTAGCTGTTGTTGAGCTTTAACCAAGCTAAAAAGCAGTCATTTGTCTTCCTGCTTTGTTTCACATCTCTTAGCTTTGGACCTAGAAAAGTGCTTTAGTATAACTAGATGCCTTGTTAAACAACCTTTTGTGGCAGACTCTGCCAGAAACTTTGGAAACTGCAAATGACCGTGCCAGCTTGTTTCCCTTCTCCCCACCATTGTTCTGATTACAGTAATAAACTACAAGTGAATTCCTGTTGAAGAACACCCAAGTCCATATGGATTGAATGACAAATTTTGAATGAGATGAAGATGTCAGTAAATTATTTCAGAGAAAAGTTTCCATTTCAGCCAATCCTGAAGATTTCCTGAATTCCATTTGAATTTTCTTGATAGTTTCAGCTGAAAAAAAAAAAGAAATTGAAAGGATTTTTTTTTCCTCACAACTGTCAGGTGGAATTACACGGCCTTTAAACTTTGGCATTCAGAGACCACAGCAATATGGCCTCACCTACACCCACACAAGAAACACATGACTAGCCTGGAAATTTCTCTAGTTCCTCCTTGCTGGATGCCTGGACTGCAGTATCCTCATTTCTCTCTCCTGTAAGAGAGGGAAAATAAAAGCATTATTCAGAACGCAGGGGAAATACTTATCTTGTGTTTTTTAAATTAATCAGGATGAATTTTAAGAATCACGTGACAGTTGCATTATATATGTAACAAAGGCTACATTTTCATGTAATACACCTTCAAAATTCAGGATATTTTTTCAAAAATGTGATCCTCCAAAGCTGGAAACCAATATGTTTTATCATGATGCTTAAAAATACTGGTTTATAGTATGTACTTGTTAATTTCAGACATTCCCCAGTCATCATACACAGCTGAATACATTCCATTTGCGTCAGCAAAAAGGAACTAGGGAGTGAACTTGCCTGTGAACTATAAACTGACAAGCTATTAAAGGAAAGAACAATAAACACACTTTTGATTGTAAACACTGGTCAAGACTGAAAAAAACTTTCTTAAAAAGACAGTTTTGAAAAAAAGATTAAAATATTCTTCAGTTTCACATTTGTCACAAGTGTTCAGAGTTTCTGATTTTTCTTTTTTGGGGGAAAATATGTTTCTCTATAACTGAAAATTGAAATTCCCAGCATTCCAATGCTGGGAACAGAAAAAGTAAAGAGGATAAATATTAAGTAAGGAGTTAGACATGTAATATAATCAAGTTACTGTCACGAAGTACTACACCTAAGCTATCATTTTAAGGACGATGGGGTTTTTTTAACAGAAACACAAAGATCTTTGATTATAAGAACCTAATAAAAAATAACTTATATCACTTTTTCATAATCAAATGCATCAATGAGTCTTGCCTTCACAGAAGCTGATGTGGGGAAAGCATAAATACAGCAATTGGGAATATATCATATTGAAATGAAGGAAAGATCAAAGGTTAGAAGTAGCTGTTAGTCAGACTGTTTAGAAGAGCGTGAATGGATGGGTGGAAGGTCTTTTCTCATTATGAGTAAAGAGGCAAGAATCTGCTGCATGAATCCTACAGGAACATGCACATCAAATTTGAAATAAGAAAAAAAGAGAACGGAAATCCTTTAGCAAAGTACAATGCCTAGACTTCAGGTGAGCAGGGCTGGACTTAGGCAGGTGGAGCACATAGGTGAGATCCATGGCAGGCTGCCGTGAAAGGCAAAGGAGCTAAGGAAACCTGGAAGACCATTAAGGAGAGCATCCTCCAGACATATGAGCAGTCCACCCTGATGTGAAGGCAGACAAGCAGGTCTGTCAGGACTTGGCTAAAAGGGACATCACAGCAGAACTCCAGCGTAAAAATGCAGCATACAGGGGTGGCAGCAGGAACACAATTCAAAGGAGGAATTTAGAAAAGTTGCTTGGGCATGTAGGGCTGGTGTCATTCAAGCCAAAGCCCAGCTGGAGTTAAGATGTTCAAGGAACATCAAGGGCAACAAGAAGAGCTTCTGCAACTACATTAGTAACAAAATGGTGAACAAGGAAAATGTGGGCCTGTTGTTGAAAGGGTTGGGTGAGTCAGTGACAACAGACATAGGTGAGGCTGAGCTACCCTGACCTGAAAGGGGAATTTTAAACATGACTGAAAACTACATTTATTCTTGCAGGGTGGTCCCACTGATTTCCATGACATTGCTTTGTACAGAATACATTACACAGCACACGCAAAAATTATTATAGTACTTTCATTAGTGTGACAGCATTGAGGTTTTTATGCTCAAACCAGCATACATGTCATATATCCTAAGGAGCACAGCTTGTAGGTTTGGCGGTTTAGAAATCATTTTTCTTCTTTAATTCATTCTTTGGATTTCCTCCAAGTGGCAGTTCAAAACTGTCCTTGCAAAAAATTGCATCATCACCAGGGAAGGTGAAGAGAACTAGACAAGGACACTTCCACTCCTGAATTTCTCACCATGTCCTCATTCACTACCTATCCTTGTTTCAGTTAAAAGGGAGTCTGTAATTGTGAGACAGGACCACCCACTGGTGGTTGGAAAGAGGGTGCCTTAGATATCTTACTGCTGCTTGTCACACAAAGGCATGCTCTGGAATTATTTTAATCTAACAACATGTCATTGTATTTATTAACCTTTCAGTTAGAAATTTTGTCCTTGCTGTCCCCCCTGCAATCAATCCTAGCAGATACAGTATGCAGTAGGCATATACTTTGAACATCATTGAAGCATTCATTGCATACCATCTTTTCTGATTGTCTTCGTTCCATTGTTGGAGAACTAGCCTGATTATTCCATTGCTTCACTGGGAACATTTGAAGTATCTGCAGTGAGAAGGCAGGCTGTGAAAATGCAATTGCTAAAAACCCTACTGGAAACGCAGCACACAAGCATCTCATGGCTTCGCTTGCAAAAAGACATTTTATTGATATTAAGATGATCTCAGTGCTAAGGGGATTTCCAGACTCTTGGGCTTAGTTCTAATTACTTCCGGGAGAGAAAGACACTCCTTTTCAAGGAACTGCCAACCTTCTAGATCTGTTGAAAAAGCATCAGCATCACTAGAAAGAGTTCTATGTTGTCAGACACCTCTAGAGAAGCCATGATCATTTAATTCATCCCTAGCGAGCATCCATAACTGAAACAGTTTATGGTTAGGTTCTAGATGACTATTTTGTTTAAACCTTTAATGAAGACGACTCTATCACTAATAGTAAGTTATTTCTTGACACAGAAGGGCTCTATGGGAATGGCTGGTTGTTCAGCTCTGGAAGAGATCCCATTGCTTAATTAGGAGATTAATCAGGCAATAGGAAGCCATCCAACCCAACAGCACAGATCTATTCTTGTTCCAAAGTGGGCATAAGGCAAGGTCCTTTTCACAGCCCAGTCAGTGTCCCGTTGCAGAGGTGAGTTCACAATAGCTCAACTGCAAGCCCCACCTTGTGACAGATTTCAGGCCAGTCCCAGAAAGCACCTCTAAATTCCAGCTCTTTCATTCAAGTGGAGATAGGACATAAGACAGAAATTAACTTTCTAATGTGGAAGGCATGCTAACAACAGGAGGCTGAGTTAAAAATAATTGGAAAGGAAATCTGAGATCTCTTTTGATTTATTTACACATATACTACCGTTCTGTTTTGTTGGCTCGTGAGAGGGAAGAAATCTCCAAGCAGGAGACTAAAACACCTCATGGAGGCAGTGAGCTGTGAGGTAGACTCAGATTTTAAGATGATGTAGCTTTCATCCTTAGTTTCATACAGACTAGCTCATCTCAAATAATTAGACACAGTCCACTGCAGGAAATCAGCAACAAAGCTGCCAGTGTACAGAAAATCTAGAGATGAACTCAGAAATTGAAGTCTCCCTTTCACTACTAACTTTATGGCAGAAACCTCTCCCCTTGTCCCTATGCCTTCCAGCCACACAGAGGGCTGTTTCAGTATAATGTCATGCTATTTAGGTTAGCAATTCCCCAAGGTAGGCAGAGCTATTAATCAGGTCACTATGGAGGCTCATCAAAGGAAGAATGATAAAAATCAGAAGAGGGCATGTTTCCTTCTTCTTCTGCTGCTACAGAGCTAGAAAATAAATCTCAAAAGGCAGCTACCCCAGGAGGTATCATTTTGAAACAACAAAGAAACAATCACTACATTGCAAGAGCAACCTTTAAGCAGATCAGCAACCCTGCCTGGTAGGCATGCATGGCAGAGTGAAAAATAAAAACCAAGTGAGGAAGCCTTGCAGCTGAACTACTTACTTAGAAAGGCACACTCAGGAGGATTAGACCCAAAAGAATCACTCTGCCACAATTCTGATCCAATCTGTGGAAGATAAACTGCAAGAAAACTTTTTTTTCTCCAACCAAGCCATGCTTCATCTGGCAATAAATTAAAAATAGCAAAAAGGGCCTATCTGAAACTCACTGCCAGAATAGCCATGCACAAAATGATACCCTTAATCTTCATAGTGACCTTTTCCACTGTATTCAACATCCTACAGGCATGCAAGACCCCATGAGATAGGAAAGCATCAGGTATCAACAGCAAAGGAAAGAAAATTAAGCATAAGCAGCCTTATGGTTGTTCTAGAAGAAGGTTATTCTAGAAAGTTCCAACATATGAATTATTGACATGATTTGTAGTGAATAAGGAAGTGAGTATATGCACCACTGCATTTTGCCAATAGCAGTCAGACCAATTTTGTACCTATCTTATCAAATAGGTTCTATCATCTGTAATAGTTAACAGGGGCTCTTCGTTAACTCAGGCAGTCAAGCACTGTTTTATCAGAAAGAAAACTTCCAACAAGTTCATTTAGCACCCGATGCATGAGGGTTAGAGGATGCACATGGTGTCTGTGGTATAAACAAGCAAAAGGATTTCAAAATTATGAATAGAAAAGTGTTTCTCCTTTGCATTCAGAACAGACCTTTTAAAAAGGGAATGAAAACATTTTCCCCATCCTGCAAGAATTCTTGACATTTTTCACTGGCTTGAATCAGGTCAAAGTTTCAAACCTTCAAAAAATCTTGAAAAGCAAAAATTTCTTTTCAAATGAAATTAAAAGGAGTCAAACGCATACTTTGCTTCAATAATTCTGAAGACTTGTTATATTTCTGCTATAGTATTTTATATAGGTCATGTTTCAACCCCAAAGAAGCGTTTGTTTTGCCTATTCTCAAAGCTGAACATTGAAATGTTCACTTTTACACTTTTTTTTGGTAAAGGTAATCTCATTGAAAGGGACCTTTATGCCCAATCAGTTTGTGTTTTAATGACTCAAGTATTTTCCTCCAAAAAAGTAATTCGAAAAATATTCAGCCAGCTGTGCTTCTATTGATATGATTGAAGGGTACCTTTTTGCAAGGCTGATCTTCTGAAACATTCATCCCATAATCAAAGGATATTGAAGGAAATATTATATATCAAGTAAAACAGGAGGTAATTTAAGTACCTTCTTCATGGCACAAGCCTTACAATTGCCTTATCATATCTTGGCATCATTAGAGATACAGTTTAAAATCACACTACTATCAGGTACCTAAAAAATATTTTTATTTAGAGAGCAAATATTTAAAATATTTACTCTGGTTGCTTGTCTGTGTATTGTTAGCAGTCTCCAGGGTACAGCTTCATTTACTAAAATGTGGAGATAGCACATCGAGTGAGTCCCTTGAGAGTTCTGAAATCAGATGCCATTCACAACAAAATTGCCCAATTATTTCTTTGAATAGCTGATTGTGTTGGACAAAAGTGCATTGTGTTTGAAAATAGCAATAAGACAAAAATACTGAGGAATATCACATTAATGGTGTAATCATGTTACTGTAAAGGGCAGAGTCAGGTAACTCTGAGACATTCAGTTTTGACAGAAACACATTGGGATTATCCCACATCACCTACACTCTGAAGCAGCATTGCCCTCTTTGCTCTTTCTGACTCAGTTCTTCAAGATTTTTTGTCTGGCTCCTTTCAATTTCCTTCTCATTTTCATCAAAACTCAAGAAGGAAGACACTGCCATATAAATTACTCCAGTTTTGTCCTCAAATATTTCTTTCTTACTCCGAATAATAATTATCCACACAACCTAGGAATGCCTTCATAGCACAGTGAAGAAAAAAAAAGAAGAATCAAAAGAAGACAGTTTAATGTAGCAAGTCTTTAAAACTCTATCCTTCTGCTAGGGTTTAGAAGGTTACAGAAAAAAAGGAATACAGCAGTCAACTTTGTTTCTACAGTATGCTATAAATTGAAGCTCTGTTCTAGGAAAAGAGCCTGCTCAAAGACATTTTTAATGTTCTTTTATGTCTTAATTAATATACCATTGTTATGTATTTTCCTTAATCCAAGTGTAAAACACTAAATAATTGAAATATTAGTCACCAAAATAATCAAAATAGCAGAGTTGCATGAATAATCATATTTGGGGTTCTTTTTTCTCAGTTCATTGATCAAATACTTTTTAGAAAGAAATTGACTGATAAAATAAAACAAAAAAAAACCCCATAAGCATAATAAAATGAGAACTTTTTTTTTCTGCCGGCTTCTGAAGTTTCACATTTACTCTGAGACTGATCAATATCTCCCTGGTGTTTCTGGTTCCCTCCCTAGAGAGGCAACAGGAGTTATACAATTCTGCATATAGCAAAGATATTAAATGGCCAATTAGAACAGGTGTATCAAGGGTTAATTCCACATGAGAACTAGTGAATGTGTGCTGGTTTTGCAAATTTTTGAATTAATAAAATGCCAAAGCTATGTTTAAGCAAGAAAGGAAAAAGTGAGGAGATGACCAGAGGATCCCTGGAAGTCTGCTAATTAACAATCCTTTCCCATACTTAAATCATTATTAATTTAATACTCAGAAGCATTCCTAGTTTAAACATATATTTGACTAAGCATAAAAGAAGATAATAGTAAAATAGTTGTAGATTCACTCATCAATCTTGTACATAGCCTCTGACTAAAGGAATTTAGGAAACCTGTGGAAAGATAGAAGGGATTACAGAAAGAAAGATGACTGGCTAGCCAGATTTGGACTATAGACATCTTGTATAGAATAGCTATAATTAAGGCCTTCATAGACCATGTATTGGTGAAGGATCTCAAACTTCCAGTTTATACACTAGAAAAGTATCCAGAAATTAGGACATTGAAGTAATTGGACAAACATCTTGGGTCTAATGTGATTGTCAATACAGGAAAACACCTTTTTTCCTGAACCTTAAATCTTTACAACATCCAAGAAGCACACAAATAAATTTCTGTTCTGAATAGAATAGGCAGGTTTGGACAGCATGGACACTTACAGAGCTCTCATAAATGTTACTCATATTTCCTGGCTTAAGCAAGATTAACCATACGGGAAGCCAGGATCCACAGCGGGTTTTAGTATTCCTGACCACGGGTCTAACATTTTCCAAGTCAACAAGCTGGACTCAAAGGACAGAATCACAGACAAAAACATAGGAATACAGGACAAAGGAACACCTCTGACTCAAAATTACTGACTCTTTTGAACCAGGGCTTTGGATTTCCTTTTAACAAAAAACTTTCAAATCCTCCAACTTTGAAATTTGAGAGAAGCTTTAAAACAAATATAGGAAATGCCTTTTGCTGAAGATAGTATTTTTTCTAGTAAGAAGCATCTTTTTTACCACAGCTTCATGCCTGTGAATTGTCTGCTTGAGGACACCAGTAAAAAGACACTCGAGCATTTAGCAATGTTAAAGCTGAAGGATGAGCTTGTTGGTTTTTTTCTTTACACTGTTAGTTAAGTCATGGAAGAAGAAAATTACTTAGTGTTTTGCAAATACAAAATGTTCTTCTAATTAAAAGCTTCAGGGAGATGCTAGAATCATTTTCATGAGCAAATGATACATATCAGTAAAGGCACTGATGATTTCAAAGGAAATAGCAAGAGGCAAAATTTAAGCAGCCAGACTCCTTCCTGTTTGGAAGTCAGTGGTAAAATTCTCAGTGTATCAGTGAGGACAAGATCAGGCCAATGGTGAATGCTTCTGAAAATTGCATCCTGCAAAATCCCCACTGACCATGTGACTATGCCATACAGAAATGGCACCCAGTGAACTCTTTGGCAAAGCCCTAGGGAAGTTATAGAGGGGCAGGAAGAGAAAAAGAATCAATGAACAGCTTGAGAAACAAAGGGTTTCACATCTTCCAAGCACTATATGAGGAATGGCTTTCATGTGCAGAGCCCTGAAGTGCATCTTTCTGACATTTTTCTCCATCCAGGCAAGCATTTCTTGCGTTAGCTGTAGCAGGCTGAAGCGCACCTTGCAAAACTCCCTTCTGCCAGCTGTTTTGTGCACTGCAGTCTGCAGCACAAAGTGTATATGTGCTGCTGGTTCAGTACAGGACACATTTTGCTCTGTTCCCATCGCTCATTCCGGTCCAAAGAAATCGTGTGCGTGTAAGATTACCAGCACGAAAGTGACATCTCTCTGATCTCCTCCCCCCAGCCTCTGCCAATCAGCAACAAACAGGGCACTGTTTATCCCCACTTCTTAAATCCTGGACCAGCACCATCTACCCCATCCACAAGACTGAGCCATAGCAGTGATCTACCCCTTAGCTAGCAAGCTTGGAGATCATGGACCACATCTGAGACTGATACCCTTGCTAAATTGCGCTTTGCACAACAACTTGGTTCACTCACTTGATGGGGTTGTTTGAGGAAAAATATATAATCCTATGAATATATTCTCCTATGAAGACAGGCTGACAGAGTTAAGGTTTTTCAGCCTGGTGAAGAGAAGGCTCCAGGGAGACCATATAGCAACCCTCCAGTACCTGAAGGGGACCTAAAAGAAAACTGGAGAGGGACTTTTTACAAGGGCATGTAGTGGTAAGACAAGGGGTAATGGCTTTAAACTGAAAGAGGGTAGATTTAGATTAGATATAAGGAAGAAATTCTTCACTATAAGAGTGGTGAGGCACTGGAACAGGCTGCCCAGAGAAGCTGTGGGTGTCTCCTCGCTAAGTGTTCAAGGCCAGGCTGGGCAGGGTTTTGAGCAACCTGGTCTGGTGGAAGGTGTCCCTGCCCATGGCAGTGGGGCAGAACTAGATGGTCTTTAAGGTCCCTTCTAACCCAAACCATTCTGTGATTTTATGATTCTCTAATTAATGAGAAAAAAGGCTCTTGCCCTTTGTGAGCAACAGCCTGATCTTTTATGAAATATTGGCTTCCTCCTCAACTTCTGGCAAAGTGCTGTGCTTTTAGTTTATGAATTTGTGTATTTTGTATTGATTCTGCCTCATTCTGATTGCCAATAATTTTATCTCTTCCATTTTACTATCATTGTGACTGATGTGATCTCTTGAAATAGACTTCATTTATTTTTATTATTCCTATTACATTCTTCTTAATTTATCTGTTGCTGTGCTAAATAAAAATCACAAAAATATTGAGGTATTAAATTTCTATAAAGGCGTGTCATGGAATTAATATTCCACAGTTTGATAAAATCATAGAGCTGTCCAATAAACATAATAAACTTGTGCTAAACAAGCAATATATTCACTAAAACTGAGTGATAAAAATGAACATTTATGTAGTGCACACATGTGCCAGATACAGGGGGAAAACATTTGTACATTGAAAGCAATAAATATAATTTATCATTCCTCAATATTAAAAGGAATTCGGTATAGAGAATACTAAGTCCAGTCACTCATGATGATTAACTAAGCCCTCTCCTCTTCTTCTGTCTCAGCCTCCCCCAGTTCTCTCCACCTCCTCAATTTAACTAGAAAATAAGAGCAAATCTTTCATGTATTGTAAATTAATATTATAGCATGTGTGATGTGTGATACAGCTCAGAAGTCTGATTTTAGATGGACACCAATATAATTGTCCCTAAGTTTAAATTTCTGTTTATCTCAACTAGCTACAGTCTCTTAAACACATAAGACCCTAGTTATTTTAAAGACTTTCTACCAAATCCTGTGTCCTCAAGTATCAATGAAAATTAACTGCACAAAATACTCTTGACACATCTGAAAGGACAGATTAGGAGCTGCAGAGATTTACATCTAACTGCCACCCTTACCTATGTCTAACCTGATTAGTCTTTTTCTAAATCTGCTTTTTGCCAGGAATATGTTCCCCCTGAATTCAATGAGAGTTTTGCCACTGGCTTCATTGGGAGAGGATGACGGCTTAACTCATTTTCACTTCTGATAGAACTCAACTAATTACAAGGCTATGCATTCGTTTTCTTGGACACAGTGCAAAACACAGATTGACACGTTAGGACACAGGATAACGAATTTGCTGTAAATCTCTGTTGTGAAAGCTAAAACTGTGTGTAGACTTTTCCACTTGCAGGGAAGCTCCTTTATCTGCACAAAAAGGCACAACTGATAGTAGAAACAATGTTTTAGTAGCCTTGATCACAAGCAGTGTATTGAAGACAGGATCGGTGAAATTCCACAGCAATGCAAGTTTCCTGCAGTGTTCTCCTTGCTTAATGAGAAACTGACACTGTTTGAAGACTTTCCTGTGTAAGGAAAATGTTAAAGAGTTTCCTAACGAAACCTGTAGGCAAACTTGAATGGCAAACCTGTAGAGTTAGAAGATGAAGCTTTAGCTAAACAACATGAGGTATTCAGCAGCTGTGAGGTACTTTCTACCTAGATTGCTACCAAATGCCTGGAAGACATCAGGAAGGTCATAAGCAGGAGGCAGAAGTGAGATTAACGTGAGGAAGTGTGGAAAGGAGAGGCCAGCCACCGAGCAGGCCTGAAGTTACCCATACGAAGGACAAGCCCACCACTAAACACTTCACAGAAAGCAGACTGTGCTCTCCAATGGGCTGCAGCAGCCACTGCCACCAGGCTCTGCTGAAGCCCTGTGCCCTGACTGAAGACTGGACAGTCATGAATATCACCCTCCTACCTCCTGCTAATAATGGGAAGGCAAGCAGTCTCCACTCAGGAGAAGGAGGAACAGCCACGAGCCACTCTCGCTTGTCACGTCACGTCATAGGTGTACACAGCACAAATCGAGCGTGGCAACACTGTTAGACTGTAAACTTCTAAGGCAGCACCAGCAAAAAAGCACGTAAGCAAAATGCTGTGCCTGGGCAGGGGAGCAAGTGCTGCGTGTTGTGCTAGTGTCCTGGTTTTGGCTGGGATAGAGTTAATTTTCTTCACAGTAGCTGGCATAGTGCTGTGTTTTGGATTTAGTACCAGAAAAATGTTGATAGCACACTGATGTTTTTAGTTGTTGCCAAGTAGTGCTCAGACTACTCAAGGACTTTTTAAGCTTCTCCTGCTCGGCCAGGTGCATAACAAGCTGGGAGTACAGCACAGCTAGCACAGCTAACCCAAACTGACCAAAGGGCTATTCCATACCATATAACGTCATGCTCGGGGGGGTTAGTTGGTAGGTCGGTCGCGGGGAGAGTGATCGCTGCTCAGGGACTGATCGCGGCTCAGGGCGTGATCGCGGCTCAGGACGGGCTGGGCATTGGTCGGTGGGTGGTGAGCAATTGCATTGTGCATCATTCATTTTGTATATTCTGTATATTCTGTTATCATTCTCATTATTACTATTATTTTCTCTTATTAAACTGTCTTTATCTCAGCCCTCGGCTCTAACCTTTTATTTTCTTCCCAATTCTGCCCCCCATCCCACTGAGGGAGGGGGAGAGTGAGCGAGCGGCTGTGTGGTGCTTAGTTGCCAGCCAGGTTAAACCACGACAGCTAGAGAAGGGGAACGGTAATTGCTGTTGCCTGCATTAGCACGACAGCACTTGTGTTTAGCTCAGTCACTGGGTTCAGAAAAGGGCTGGTGGAGAATTTCACAGAATTACTGGGGTGAGGTGGGGTGAGAAATGTGGCAAGTGCAAATATAATTTTAAAAGTTGAAGACTGCCCACTGTAAAACAAGGAGATGTAAGAAGAGGCCCAAATGCACAGGAATAATGAATGCTGAGGGAGAAATAAATCGCATATATATGGCACCTCCATTCTCCCTGCATCTGCCTGTAGTAAAAAGAGATGCTGAATGAAGGAAACAAAGTGTCAGATTTTACTTTTTATACCAGATTTAGGTTTCCATCCCACCATGTCACCAAAGTTAAGACTTAGCCACATCCAGAAACTATCAACTGAAAAGAAACGAGTACGAAATCTCATTTTCCAGGGTTAAAGTCACATCCAGCTCCTACGGATTTTCAAAATTGTAATGTCACTCTTCATGAAAATGTTCTGGACTATAATAAGCACTATTATGGAAATTTCCTATCCAGTTATTCATTTTTAAATAGTTATGTCATAAATAGAAGTTTACCACTTCTGTTTTCTTCCTTAGAGAAGAAGAACGACATGATTATGCAGAAATACCACAA
Organism: Egretta garzetta; assembly: GCF_000687185.1. Lineage (NCBI taxonomy): Eukaryota > Metazoa > Chordata > Aves > Pelecaniformes > Ardeidae > Egretta > Egretta garzetta. The sequence goes on along the minus strand of NW_009260842.1, from coordinate 384,884 downwards.
AACAATTTTAACCAAAAGCACTGTTCAGAAAACACTCCAAATGTTCAAACATCTAGTGGGATAGAAACATCATCTGAATAATAAACCAACTCTTAGGAAGTGGACCACATTTAATATTCAGTTGTCAGTTCTTTCCACTGTCACTTTGATTTCTGAACTGCACCATGACTGACTCTACACTTTTGCAAGGGGAAAGTGTTAGGAGGCTGACCTTCACTACCAAATTTTTGAGCAGTTCTCTCAGTTTCCTTTGGGGATATTCTTGTAGTTCACACTTACTCGTATAATAGTTATTGGGATACTGCCCATCCCAATACTAATTGTTGCCACTTCATCATCATCAGTTGAATTCTACTTGCCCAAGGTCATCTTCTGAAAACTTGACAGCTGGCATTACAACTCAAAAGAAAAGAAAAAAAAATCTCTTTTTGAACAGGGCTTTGTTGTCCCATGCTCTCAAAAGTGCAAAGCATCACAAGACCAAGAGCGAAAACAAAATCCCAGTACACTAAAAATTGTCTCCTTATTTCCTCACCTCTACGAGCTCCAGCCAATGCTCCTCGGTGGGAAAGACATGGTCAGGCATGTGATTGCTCTGCCTTTGTGTGAGTCCTTCCAGTCTCTTGGCAGGCTCATTTCGCCATGTGCCCTTTCCACTTGCCTTCCTTAAAAGGAGTAGTGTCTTCTCAACATGGTGAAACTAACCAAATCTGAGGTGGCTGCATCCTTTACCATGTCTTTCAACCTGTGCTCCAGAGATTACTGGAAAACTTCCATTTTTTTGACAGGATTCCTTTCAGGACCTTTTCACAGTCTTTTTTGTTTAATTCTGTGCAGCTAAATGAACTACAGACATTGTCTGATTTGTAACACAGACGGTTTAAGTGATGGTTGTGCAGGCAGGGGAGGGGCAGGACTGATCAGTCATGAAGGGATTCTGTGACATCCCTCTAAAACTTACTTCAGCTTTTCCGGCCTTCATCTTCAGGTGTTGAGAATTTAAAGAGGTTTCACACTCCGTGAACAGAAAACAGAGTTAACAGGTACTGCAACACCTCCCTTTTAGTGCGCACATGCACACACGTGTGTAAACACGTGCATGTGCACATGTGCACGCACACACACAAGCATGGAGTACATCTTGGCTTTTGCAATGCTGGTAAAAATCTGCTGTTCATACAGGCAGCTCTAAGGCAAAATTATCATGTTAATGGAGTCACTGCTGGCTTTGTACCACGCTTGGCATTGATCTGTGCCTGTAATACAGCATAAAATGCAGGACTGCTTCCCATATTTTCATCTCTTCTAATGGAGAAAATTCGACCATGCATTATTCGTTCTTGTAGGCTTTTTTTTTTGTTTTGTTTTTTTCTTGTGAACTATATGTTTTTTTAGTCTGACCCCTTGGAAGAAAAGCTCCTCATTTTTTTTCTCTGAAAAGGCAAGAAAAAGACCAGGGAGGAAGAAAGGGTGGAAAATGGGGAAGTGAGGAAAAAACCCTCTTTGTATCTTTTACAAGATAATAGAATTGAAATTAATTTTTCATTTAGCAGAGCTCTGGCTCTTCAGGGAAATTTGGCTAAAATGACCTGTACTTTTCATGGGGACAGCTGCTTAGCTTGTCTTCTGAATGTGCTGCAAACTGATCAGCAGAGAGTGCTGCATGTATACCCTGGGGTAAGAGTCCTAGCCTCACAGCATGACACAGCTCAGAGCTGCCTCCTTCTTTATGGTATAATACCCTCCCGATGGACAAACCCTGATCCTTCCCAATCCTGATGTTGGTGCATATCCAAATGCATTTCTTTTTATTCAGAGGAAACCCTCCAGACCTACACTCCTGTGACTGGATGCAGAATTCAGTTTTGTCATACACTCATTTTTGGAGTTAAGTCCACTGTGCTTAAAAAACTGGGAGGGGAATAATTTCTAAGTCTAGCTCAAGGTTATATTTCCAGTCAGAGTATTACTGTGAACATTTTGCAGCCTGTTTATTGTCCCGTTAAACAGATTACAGAGCTCTTACAAGTGATACATCAGACGCTTTTGCTTATCTAGCTATGACAGTCCTTTATTCTCTTAATCACTCTACATGTTAAAGGACTTCTTTTTTTTTTCCTGTAATGGTATATAGCAGAATAAAATATAACTACAGTCAGCAAGGCAGGATACTGAAGTCATTGGGAGATATAACCGAATTGGACAAGGTGGGATGAGGTCTTGTGAAATACCTAAACCTTCTCTGCCACCCTCTACTGCTGAAGTTCAGTTCAACACACTTCCAACTGGTGACGGTGAGCCAACTGACAGAAATCCAGAATAAGGACAGCTCTGCAAATTGTAGCCTCTGATGAATGGCTGAAGAAGCACTAGCAGTTTTGCCTAGAGAGAGAGGACCCAGAGATGCAGAAGTCTTCCCATATGCAGAAGTCAGCTTCTGATGAGAAAGTAATAAACTTCCTTGAAGAGTATAGCTTATTGGGAAATAAACTGGGAAGTAAAACTGGAGTAAGGAAAGTATAGGAGAAAAATGAAGGAGAAACATCAGGTGTAATTACGTAGAGAGTCTGTGGGATTGCTGTTTCTGGGGAAAGTGAGGAGTCTCACCGGATGATGTTTCAAAACACCCTCCAGCCTTCTTTTTCACAATTTCAGTTTGTGAACGTGCTATTTTTTTTTTCTAGAATCAGAATCACAGCCAGTTACAAGAACCTTCCATAAGGCTCAATAAGGAGTAGCCTGGGGTTTTTTTCTGCGGAAACTTGATAGTTCTTCTATCAGCAAAAAGTGGTGTAAAACTTCTGTCCCACCTCACTATTTCATTGCAGGCCAAAAAGAGTTAGCAAAGAAACAGACAAGCCTATAGATCTTCCAATCCATAGCACTGGCATCTCATTCGGCTCTACAAATGAACTTATTTGGAGAAGATGCACCTCCGTCTTCATCTATTTCATACCCTAAAGTCACAAAAGACCAGAGAAGTAGACCAGTGATTTGAAGCAGTAAAAGAAACCCGTTCTATAAATCCACTGGGAGACCCAGGCTATACAGACATAAACCAAACACAAAAGCCTCAACGTCTCTGCATAAAAAAACCTTTCCATTTAACCCCACTGAGAAGAGGGTGCAATGAGCTGGCAAGGAGTTAGTAGATGACAGGCCCATGTGAGCTCACTGTTCTTCTATTACACCAAGCTAGCGGGGAGCCCACAGGTGCAGGACACCATGGAGATCTTGCTGGAGATCATACACACTGTTTACAGGAGAGGTCATTAACTGGAGGTGGTCTGCCTGGCCTTTGGGTCCTGTTCCTCCTCCTTCCCTGATGGAGGGGATGGAAATACAGATGGAGCAGATGGAAATACATCCAGCAAGGGTTACAAAGAAAGTGAGGAGCAGCTGTCAATGCTGGACGCATTTTGAATTCCTTTATCTTATTTCTAGAAAAGGGCTAAGAATATCTTCTGGGAGAGCCTGACAGAGTAACACTATTGCTCTCTTGTTCGCTAAACTCCAGAGCAGCTTAGATATCTGCATGAAACACTGACCTCTCATGAGAGGTCAGCACTGTGTCGACGTGGCATTCTTCTACTGAGAAAAAGGTATCTGCAAACCATGAAAATCTGGGACCTCACCTCAAAACTGGACCTACTGAAAAAAAAAAGGCAAAGCCCAAACAAAATGCAAATCTGGTAATCCTGGAAGCCTAGATTTATAACCTCCTTCTAAATCTAGCCAATAGTGTATGCCCACCAAGTTACCAGTCTGGGCTTTGTGCCTGGGTTTCTTTTGCATGGAGACGGAAGTCTGGAAGGTGATAAAAGCCCCAGTCTTCCCTGGTTTAGATGCTCTTACATGCTGGAGGATGCACCCTGATGCAGGAAAAGCCCATGCATCCTATCACACAGCCAAGACCATGTTCAGTCCAGACCTAAATTACAAATTAATTTCAAGGCAAATGAATTGAAATACCCTGAAACCTAAGCTGTGTAGCAAAGAGATTCTCCTTCTATTTTATAAGCATATTCCTCCCAGTACCCACTCTGCATGAGGCAGCATCATTTACTGTCTGTGTATGAAACATTTGTCTGGGGTGAGTCACTACAGGGAAAGCTCTTCTTCAGAAACCACAGCACTGCTCTCACTGTGTGCCCTTTATCATGCACCCAGAAAACCGCAATACAGAGATCACGGAAGGAGAGTGTGTGCTCCTCTTGACATGTTGACAGGAGAAAACAAAAAAAGCAATTTATCTGCACAGTTAATTTTCTGGCCCAACACAAAAAGCATTAATTTCTGTTAGCTGCTCATGCTCCTGATTCTAGTGCATTGTACTGCTGTTTATTTATTGATTGAAGGTCCTTTTAAAATACAAGGATGACAGAGTTGCAATGAATCTGTGAAAATCTTGAGCAGATCCATCAATCATTGTCACTGACCTCAACACCTTGCTTACTTTGTTCAGTTCAGAAATGATGAGTAACATGTTCATTTGTGCCTGTCATCATATGCCCGACACTTGTCACGCTATAAGAAGAGTAGTTTTAAGTAGCAGTCTCCTGTGCCACCTCACCAGACCTGTTCCTTCGTGCATATATGCCTTTCTTCTTTTTTCTCCAAATGTTTTGAAATGAGCAGAAATTAGAAATACAGTGAAACTGGCAGTTCAAAAAAAAGGTTACTGTGGTCAAAACATAAATAATATTATGACGTTTCAGTAAACAGTGTATTTTGTTGCTTAGAGTACCAGATAGAAGTAATTCCTTCATAACCTCTCATGTCAGGAAATCAGTTCAGCAAAAGCTATTTTCAGCTGACAATTCTGAAATAAGACATCAGAAATTACACCCTAAATTCAAAAGTCCAATAGCAGTAAAAAGACACGTTCATGTGGAGCTGATCCAAAAGTTTTGGCTGTATACATTTTTGTAGTTGAAAAATGCCACTGAGGAGCAAGAAGTAATCTTTTTTATTAGACCAAATGACTGTAAAGATAAATAAATAAATAAAAGAAACAGATTAAACTTTTTTTCCTGTCAAACAAGAAAGGCCTGTAACCTTGTATGCTTTTTTCTAGCTATCAGCAGTGAATCTGTTGAAAGATTTTTTTTTTCCCACAATTTTTGCCTCTTAAAGTTGTCTTAGCTTTGTTACTTTATGCCCCCTTAACAAAGCAGCAAATGGAAAATCTCAATAGATTACATGCTCTATTTTGTCTCCAGATCAATATTTCATAAGGGAATTAGGCTTAGTGTGTTCCACTCCTCCTGCTCATTATGGACGGACGGACAAGCAGGAACGGGTCAGTGCTCTCATCTCATGATGATGTGCACCAAATAACGCTAACATTAGCTAGCTCTTGCAAGCCCAAACTGCTATTATTCCTCACTTGTTTCCTGTTATCCTTGGCCTTCCCACTCTCACCACCTACACAGCATTAAAAATGTAACAGAAATACAGCTTTTTGGATCTGTGGGTTTTCCAGCAGCATATTTTGAGCAGTTGGCACTTAACCTCACCAGCACTGAAATAACCACCTCTTCTATAGAACTTTTCTCAGTAAATCCCAAAGTCCTCACAGACACATGGCTCTCCGATGTTTTTAGATGGGGAAAATGAGGCACTGGTGGAAGTGAGACTTGGCAGCTCAGGCCATTGCCGAAGTTGGAGGCGAAATGCAGCTCTCTCAGCTCCTACCCCAGCACCCTCCACTGCGTCTCAGCTCCTTGTGGGCACAGTGAAGGCGTCTTCTCCTTCCTGAGGTGGAGCCTTGCTGAAATAATTGGTGTACAAATTATGGACAGCCCTGAATGCCAGCCTTGTGTGCCAGAAGACCAAATGGTCCTTTCTCCAAACAAGCAGTTTTGATAAAGATGAGATGAGACTGAGACCACTCTCCTTAAGACACTCCCTGCCTACTGCAGGCAGAAAACCCTTCAGGACTACACCGTATTTTTCCTCTTTCTTCCATCTCAAGCAGTGTCCTGAGCAAGGGGACTCTCTGGGATTTCAGAGTCAGGCACAAAGAGATCTTGTTCCTTTTGATCACACCCAGCCATAAAGCACATAACCTGTCTTTCTCCTGCCCTTTTCCAGGGCTGCCAGCCTGGCCCTGCTGCTGAGACACCCCCAAAGAGTTCAGGCCAGCAGGCAGGGAGGAAGCACTGGTAGACATTACTTATTAATAGAAACATAAGCCATAATGGAGGCCACTGATGGAACACCTCAAATGGAGCAGATGTATAAAGTTTTACCAATCCTCATCCTGACCTCTACTTGAGAAAAATCTGCCACATGCACAACCCACTGCCTACTGGCTTCAAAATGCACAGCCCTCAAACTAGAAGGCTCTTAGTCACCAGCACGTCACAACCATCAACTGAAATCATCTCCACATGCAGACTGTACTTTCCAGCAATGCCCTGCAGGTTGCAGGGAATATGTAAAGCTCAAGCCTGTCATTACTGAGGGGCAAGCCCATGGCTACAGAACTGTCCATCGGGGAGCTAGGACAGCTTGTGATGATTAAGATTAGTGCGTATTTGTGTTATCAAACCTGCAAAACCATCAGCTGTCACAAAGAAGAAATACGGTCTGCTGAGAAAAAGGCCGTCTCCTTCCAAACGCGTGGTGTTTCTAATGCATCTTCTAATGCACTCTGCCCTGGTGCGGGAGCCCATGCCTCCAGCTGCCGCAGGGGGAGCTACCTGGAGGCTGAATGTCAAGCAGACTGGATAGCTCAGCTGCTTCCCTCGTTCCAAAATCTGATTTTTAGGATCACCATCCATTGCAGTATGTGCTGTAAATGGCAGGTGTTATGATGCCAACCATTTGGCAGGGTTGTCATTAATTGACTTAAGTTCTGTTGCCAGTTTCAACTGTTTGCAATCATGCACTTGACAAATCAGCCAGGGCTGCAAGAATTAAGAAAGAGCCAACTCTGAAAGATGCAAAAGAACGTATGGACATCTGGACTCCCACCACATCCCAGTGACCTACAGGTAGGTGTTTGTCACTTGCTGGCAGACTGAAGGTTTGCACAGCTACCTTCTGGATGCACAGCAACCGCTGCCTAACTGAAATCTCAGAAAATTATCATCTCTGTGAAACAACTTAGGAAAAAAGAAATAAACTACCAAAAGCTACATGATTGAACATATGGTGTGAATCAATGACATAATCCATGCACGCTTAAAAACAAGCATGGATGCTGCTGAGCATCTGAATGCAATTGTGGAAGGAGACTTTCTCTCCTGAAGATGTTTAAGTTCCATCTGAATAAGATTTCTCAAAGCAAAAGATGTCATGTAGAAATGGCTTTGGTTTATGGAGCAAAGAGACACCCATGAAGAACTGCACACAACCTAACGCTTAATGGTCTGGATCTTCTTGAAAGAGCCTTCTAGCACCATGAACTAAGCCAAAGCTGCAAATCAGAGGACAGAAGTGCTCAATTTTAGGGAAAGGGAAAAAGCAAAGGAAAGCCCTGACACAAAGCTGTTAAACACACACATACACACACAGAGAGAAAAATACTTGTGAATTATTCCGTACGGTACTTGACCAAATTTTGAACTCAGTTTTTATTTTTAAATGTTCGTGCTTTCCCACATGTCTTCTTTATTACACCTGACACTGAGCACGAGATCTGGTCACACAGGTAACGGCTCGTATCAGATGTGGGTGGCTGCCTTTGAACAGAGCATGGATGTTCCCTTCTTTCTGTTACTTCATTACAGGTTGTCTTCAGAGCAGCAATCACACACCTCTTCCAGCACTCCCAGGAACATGTTAAAAACCGAGTACCCAAGTAAAATTATCTTTCTCCCCTTTCTGCAGGCTGGAGGACAGCTCTCAAGACAAGATATTTTACTCCAGGGTTGTTTTGTTTCCTCGTCATCATTCCTCCTAGGGGAAGTGGACCCCTGAACCCTTGGCTGCCTTTGACATTGATATAGCCATCTACATAATGCCACTGCAATTAACAACATGCTAATTTATACCACGGGTCCACATATTCTCACCAAGGGTTGGATTTGCTGTTTAATCCAGCAAAATGCATCTGAGAATTTTTTTTTTTTCAATGCTACACAAAGGTGCCTGATTAGTTTTCAATACTGTGAAATGAAAAACAGAGCAAGATATTTTGTTCTGTACTTTGTGCTAATGGCTTAATCTCAGCAGGGTATCTGTTTCACAAAAGCTCTGAAAGGCATACAAATTAATTATATGTATCACAGAAACAATCGCAATTTCCACATCTAATTAGCACAATGTGGCAACATTCACAGTGATATGCTGCTCACCATAATCTTCTTCACAAAAGTTTATTTTCTGCTTTCAGAGTAATGTTACTCTTATCTCACATTCTACACATCCAGTCATAAACATTTATCAAGGTGTCAGCAGAGAGTAACACTTCTAGCCTGTCAATATTCAATCTGTAGTAAAATTAAATCATAGGCCATTAGACCCAGTTCATCGAGTCAAGAGTTCAGTGCAGATGCTGAGCTGGATGTCAGGAAGCTTCTAAATGAAGCACGTGCAGTCTTCTGCCCCTTTTGACCAGGGAAACACCACGTAGTATCTGCATATGCACTGTACATATGCACAGCATCACCCCACATCACACCTCCTTGTTTTTAAGGACAGTCTGCATCAGCACTATCACCCCTGGGGAATCACCACGTTGCAATTGTGGGTGGGCAGCCTTGACCCCATTGCTTACATGGCAGAGTCCAGCACAGGACTAAAGGGCTGTCATTAGCTTTCAGTGATGGGATAATTTCCAAGAGCTCTGTCCATTGGAACTTTGTGTAACCTGCTAGTCAAAAGCACACCTGCTATCCAAGGAGCTCTGCCCCTTGCTCCTCTCTCTCATTTGTAGAGATATGCTCAAACCACCAAGAGAAGAAAATTAAAGGATTTATGATCCTCTGTAAGCAACCCGAAGTGGTAGCCATGCTCTTAATTAAATGGCTGTGAAAACAGCATGCAGCTGTGCAACTCTGCTCTTCCTGCATCCTCTTCCCTTCCAAAGCAGGACCTCAACTATTTCTGATTTTTTATAAACTCTCAGCAATCAGCAGTGTGGAAATAAGTCATTTGCCAGATTGGTAGAACTTCCTCCATTTCAAAGACCTCTCCATGCTTTCTAGAGTTCAACAAACTTGGCCTGATGGAAGCTCATTCCTCCAAACTATTCTGAGAGGAGCATTTAAAAAGAACACCTGCTCTTGGGCTGACTATCAGCAGCCATGCCTTCACCCGCTTTGTGCCACTCAAACATGAGGCAAACCTCAGGCCTGAAGCCAGCTGGCTATGCTAGGCCAGTGTTAAAGCAAAGTGTAAGGAGTGGGCTTGAGCTGAGACCCTGAGTCAAACCTTCAGCTAATGTAGTAATACAACCCCAGCCTGAAAAGCTGCTGTTTTCTACAGGACAGGCTGAGTGTGCCACAATGATGCTACATAAATCTCACCAGCTCTTAAATCTCACCTTATCTATTAATTAGATGATATTATTCTCCTTTAAGAGACTGAGTCACCGGGAGATGTAAGGTAGTGGTGAAGACTGAAGCAACTTGTTTGACTAGATCTAATGAGAGGACAAAAATCCCTTTGCCTGCTGCTGTAGCCTCGCCACAGGACTCTTCCTTTACCCACTTGGCCAGTAATGGCTAAAGTACTAAGAATAACCTTCACAGGCAATTTTCCCAACCTGCAGCCAAGCAAAGGCTTTTGCTTGCTCCACACATTCATTGCCAATAAGCAAAAGCATTTCAGTTTTTATAAAAACACTGACCTGAGGGTAGAAAGTAACTGCGTACGACCTGCCCCTCATGTTTCCCATTGTTTCCCATTTGTTCTAGTTCTCTCTTTCATGGGAAGTTTTCTTGCAAAACTTTCTCCTTTGCAGCACATTGCTATTCTGATTAATCCTTAAATCAGACCTCTGTTGACCACAGACAGCTCACCGTCAGGTAGCATCCACCACTGCCGTCATCAGAAAGATGCTTGGGTACCTGCTCAGGGCTTTGGAAAGCCCCCTTGTCAGAACATCAGAATCAACTTTTCCCTTCAACTCAATTTCTTTTTTTTTTTCTTTGCAAGGTCAAAATGCTGCAAAGAAGTGTCATCCAAAAATGGGGGAAAAAAGAGTAATTAGATGACTTAGTTATTTGTGGCTAGGTCTCTCTTTTACAGTGCCTGTCTGTCTGCATTATGATGTAATTTTCACCTGCTACCGTATGCATTATGTGCCTTCCAATGTGATCTTTTTCTTTTACCATGTCAAAAAAGGAAATCTAGAGCTGCTTCTCTGCCTGTCCTGTTAATCTGCCCCTGCCCTATTTATCGCTCAAACATCTAATTTTGCCATAAGGTGACGCACATCCCTGGCACAGGCATTCACCTTTTTACATTACTGGGGCTTGGCAGTTTATTTTTCACTTAGATGTTCCCTTCCTAAACAGGCAGGCTAATGGAGGAAATTTACTAATTCCATCATCTCATGAGTCTCAATGTGTCATAATTCACTGTGTCTATTTCTGACACGTCACTTCTTGTATCGCGTAGATACCCATTCTCCTTGGAAGTATTCTGCTGCTGAAACTTTTTTGATTCTGAGGAATCTCTTTGAAACAGCCTCACATTTGTTATCAAGACTTCCACACACCTCCCAGCACTCATAAGAGGAAGCACAAATGCAACTGATGGTGAGTTCAGTAATTTGGCTAATGTTCCAGCAATTTGCTAATGCCTTTTACTTTCTCAAGAAATGCTCATTTCTGTCTGTAGACTGCTTGATGCTGGGGGATAGAATCTGCAGGGAACTCAGGGAAGCTGCCAAAGGAAACTGCCACAATAGCTCCCTACTTACAAATCATCGTATACTGGGATTGGTGCAGACCTCCTGATACCGTTTTAGCTAGTGATGAATAAATATTTGGTTTTGCTTTTAGACACCTTTGCTCAGTGGTACTTGCAGGTAGCATTCACCTGTGCCAGTGTCTGCCTGGGGGCTGGGAACTGTATGAAAAAATAACGGCATGTTACAATGCAAAGTAAGCAGCTGAGAGAACTAATACAGGCTGCTTCATGACAGTGTTGTGTCCCATTCAGACACCGAGATCAAAGCTTTATGCAAATGATCAAAGGCATGTTGCCAGGTGAAAGCAATCTGGATATAAAAGCAGCTCCATTCCCACACTTTGATAATCCAAAAGACACCGTTTTTTTAATCTTTTTTAAGTTAGTGAACAAAAATAAATATATTAACCAAGCCCATGTTAAAAAAAACAAAACAAAACAAAACAAACCCAAAACAACTCCTCCACCCCAAGTGCACAGGCTGCTTCATGACAGTGTTGTGTCCCATTCAGACACCGAGATCAAAGCTTTATGCAAATGATCAAAGGCATGTTGCCAGGTGAAAGCAATCTGGATATAAAAGCAGCTCCATTCCCACACTTTGATAATCCAAAAGACACCGTTTTTTTAATCTTTTTTAAGTTAGTGAACAAAAATAAATATATTAACCAAGCCCATGTTAAAAAAAAAAAACAAAACAAAACAAACCCAAAACAATTCCTCCACCCCAAGTGCAGAAAAATATTGTCAAAAAAAGTCAAAACTTCAACTCACACCTGACTAAGAAAATGGTTGAAATAATCCTCAGTAGTGCAAACAAAACAACTGGGAATGATGCTGCAGCTTTAACGTACCAAAAAAGAGTATGAAAAGTCCACATGTGAACCTGTGCGAAAAAATAAGGAACATAATTTAAACTGATAATTACTACTGAAAATCTCTATGCATATTTTTAAATTTCATGCTGGGGACTGGTAAACACCTCTGTTCATGTTTGGCTTTGTCCAAGAGAGTGATTTCATTGCAAAACCAGAGGCTACAGGTGCAGTCTTCCATTGCTGAAGTACTGAGAATTTTGCCTTTGATTTCAGCAGGCACTGTAAGCTGAAGCTGGATCTCTCCACCACTCGCCCCATTTTCAAGCTCTGCAGGCACACGGTGACCCTTACCACAGAGTGATGGCCTTGGCTTGTTTATCATGGAGAGGTAGCCACGCTGCGTGACTCCCAGAACAGGACAGACATCCTTTGGAAAAAGGTGGTAATGCCATGTTGATGTTTCTCCAGAAACAGCCAATTCTTTCCCTGTGGAGCAGGGGATATATATAATAGCCCTCCAGCTTATATAAATAACCCTCCAGCCCAGGCAGAGAGCAGCCACCCACCTTTGGTCTGTCCACATGTAGCCATCCAAGGCTTAGGACTATTTAATTCCAGAATTATTGCTGGTTTCTTGAATAAAAGCTCTGTTTCAAATATCCTATTATTATTCCTTATTTTTGATAAAAGCTAAAGACCTGTTTCTGGAGGATTAGCAATATGTTAATATCTCTTCTATAGAAAGAATTAAGTCTGTACACCCACAGGATATCTATACAAACAACTCAAGGAAAAAATTCAAAATGGGGAAAAGTCTTAGGCTAAATTTGAAAAGATAATTAAATTAATTTCCCTTGATCATTATTAGAGGATCACAGAAGATAATAAAATATAGCTTAAGTTATAGTTAAATGGCAGTACAATGGAAAATTCTGTTTGCCTGGAATTCATCGATTTGTAATAAACTGAGACACATTGGAAGTAAGACTTGAGATGGCAACAGTTAAAATAGTATAATCTCCTGGAGAACCTGCAAGAAATACACTCTCTGACTGATGAATCAGGGTTTCAGGTTAAGCTATAGCAGACAATGTAGAAGTTTCAAAGCTGTGTGTAAGAGGGTTTAGCACAAAATATACAAGAATACTTTTTGAAAAAAGATGGATTTGAAAAGGATTACTGGATTTGCAAAATTATGCCAAGCTTTGAAAAACAGTTAATGCCTGGGTTTAACATCCTGCATTCTGCATTTCCAAAGGGCGGCATGTGTATCACACCAGCCACCTCCAGCCCAGCACAGTGAGAGACACTAGTGCTCCTTTTTAGGATACTAAAACTAGCGCTGACCCTTGGAATACCTGAAACCTTGCCATGGCTACCGAATTAAGAACGTATGTGAAAATCTTTGTTTTACCACACAGCAATGTTTTGGTATACCATTTTCCCCAAACCTGGAATTAACCTCTTCCAAAATTCGCATTGCTTTCCTGCATTTTCTGCGCTCATCACACTTTGCTCCTATCCCAGACCAGACAGAAGAACCCAACAGAGGCACAGTCCAAGTACCATGAGCTAACGGCACGCCGGTCAGACCAAGAACATGGGATAAGGAATTTCCCCAAATGGCTTCAGACCTCTGGCACACCACGTCCCCATGCCTCTGGTCCCTTCATCCCCAGGCACTGCCCTCTGATCCACGCACGCTGCTGTCGCATCTCCGATACATGGTACTTGCTCCTCACATCAGCCACCTATGGTCAATTCGGCTTTCCCTGTGGGCCAAAAGGAAGTGCATAGAATAATTGTTAAGGACAGCATGAGTGTGTGAATCTAGAGTTGTGTGCACAAAAAGTCTGAACTGATATGCCAGCAAGTGTCACAGCCTCCCTTCACATTTTCGGTCACTCCAGTATTTTCCTCCAACTGTTCTTTCCTTTAGCTTCCAATTTCTTCGCTCTTTGAAAACCACATTTTGCAGTGTAACCAGAGACCTATTCTCTATGTCTTCTTTTATTTGATCTATATCATTATACAGGAGATTAACACTGACTTCTGAATCCTGGTAAGAACATCGCTGTCCGAACATGGGAAGTGCTCCAAAATGATGCATCCTTTGCAATGCTGCGAAATAGTTAGATTCATTCAGAGCATCTGAGAATCCCAAAGGACACCGCAGTATAGAAAATTTCCTTATAGGTAATAAGGAAATAATAGAATAGCCTGCTAGAAGAACAGATATAAATGCTAATGAGAAGAAGAGAGCAGCCTTTATCAGTAAGAGTGAGAAATTTGTGTTCAGAGAAGCAAAGATTATTGAGTTTGTTGACAGCAAAAGAGCATTTAACCAGCTAAAGATAGCAAAGAACTAGGAAATTAATGAAGAACTCAAGAAAATATTACATTGTCATTTGGGGGTTTATATTTTAATCTAATTCCCTTCCATCCTTTTTTTCCAAAGCAGTGAATTCCTGTTCCCATATAAAGACTCTGGGGTTAACAAACTGAAATATCTGATCTTCCTGCTAACATCAAAGCAAAATGCATTTGAAGGCTGAGGGGAAGGAGGGGGACTCTTCATTGATTTTTTGTCATGAAAAAAAGGTTTAATATTCTTTGAAAGATGGCAGACAGCACAGTACTTTAGAAACAATCCAGTGTGCCTATTATTAATGGAATCAGCAAACCTGGTTAGATTTTTTTTTCGCTCAAGGGGATTCATTTGTAATGTCCATGTCAATGACTGTTCCCTTAGCACATTACAGATCTTTATTTGAAATCTTAATTAAGCAGTCAGATTCCCTTTTCTATTTTTCACAGAGAGAGAGTGTTCTGCATAACACAAAATAAAATCCACTCTTGGAAGAAGGTTATTTTGTTTATCACACAGCTGAGATTTATTTCTTTGCAGACTCCTAGCCGAAGGAAAATGTTCATCTCCAGACCACTCAATCCAATTTAAAAATGTCTTCTCGGTTTTTGAGACTATGCCTGAGAAATTATTTTCTTTTTCATTAGAAGTACTCCAGAAGTATCTGGAAAAATAATGTTTGTAAAGGGCTTCCTAGAAAGAGATCTTTTAGCAGTTCAGAAACTTCCAGCTTCAAAATGTATGTACCAAATTATCTTATTTTCTTAATCAGTGGAGCAACTTCTCTACCTAAGCTTCTACCTTTTGCTATCACTTTGCCAATTATGACCTTCTTAAGAGTACCTGTTGATTTATGGGGTATGACCAGAGAGCACTAAAAAAACCATCCTAATTTCAATGGAAAGTTTCCATCAACCCACAATTTCTATTCTGGAGCCTTTCTGAACAACCCAATAGTAAAAACAGAATGAAGTTTATGTTAAGCTGATGCAAATCTCATTGCTGTTTCATCAGAATTAAGTTTCTTATCACATTTTCCAGGTTTTGTCTTTCCTCTCCTGTATCATCCATAGCCATCTGAAAACCACTAATGACCATTTCAGGAATTTCTTTCAAGTCAGGAGCCAGCTTATTAACCTCCATTACAGTTTTATTTATTTTTTTATTTATATTAGATTAACTAAAGAATATGTTTAGTACTTCTCATCCTACATCCTACTGAAGGTTAAGATTCCACGTTGATGCCATCATTGCAAATAATCATACTGTACTTTTTATTTAATGGCACACAAATCCAGCTCCTAGATGAATGTGGTATATCTCTAGCTGCTCAAAGCTCATGATTTGGCGTGCAATTATATGCAAATCATAAGTACTTCTTCATGTTTGTGACTGTGACTTTCTACAGCCACTGCCTTTTTTATCTGTGTGCATCTCTTGAACTTTACACCACTGAGAATACAAATAGTTCAAAAAATGTCTGGCTTAGTGGAAAAATATTTAAGACAACTTCTTCACAAAAGATAATTGCAGAAACACTGTTTTATGACAGGTAAAAGGAATGTGTATCTCAGAGTTCCAGGCAAACAGAATCTGTCATTCATCACGGATCTGGGGGACAAATTAGAATAGAATAGAATAGAATAGAATAGAATAGAATAGAATAGAATAGAATAGAAGTTCATTTCGAAGGGACCTACAACAATCATTCAGTCCAACTGCTTGACCCCTTCAGAGCTGACCAAATGTTAAAACGTGTTATTAAGGGCATTGTCCAAACGCCTCTCGAGCACTGACAGGCTTGGGGGATGAACCACCGCTCTAGCAAGCCTGTTCTGTTCTTTGACCACCCTCTCAGTGAAGAAATGCTTCCTAAGGTCCAATCTGATCCTCCCCTGTAGCAGCTTTGAACTATTCCCATGTGTCCTGTCACTGGATCTCAGGGAGAAGAGCTCAGCACCTCCCTCTCCACCTCCATAAC
>NW_009260842.1:366795-368835 GCF_000687185.1 Egretta garzetta | reverse complement strand
GAGCTGGTGAATGCCCTCAGAAAGTGCAGCCTTAGGAAGGAAAGAGACATCACAACATTATGAGTGAAATACTCATCTTCCTAAATCACAGAGTTTTGCTGAGCCAGGTTTCACCCAACAACTCTGGAAAATTCCCCAAGGATATTTATGCCAGAGATAACAGATCCCTCACATACGTTTTCTGAAAAGTACTGTCACTCAGCAGAGACTGGCAGACAGTCAGCTCCCTCCTGCCTCACCTTCTGCCTGTTCTTCTGGTGCCCTCCCTTCCCAAGCAGCCACCCGTGAGCCCACCTGAGCAAGCCAAGAGCCCTTCTCTTTCTCTAGGTAAAGCTTCTTTTCCGCATGCAGTCTGGAATTCAGAGCACTGTGAGAGCTTGGTCAGTCCTCAGCACCAGGTTACTGGCAAAATCAAAGCCATGTTACATGTGAACGATTCAGGAAAATAACCTAAGGGAAATGCTCCTAACTTTCTGATAGAAACATACATCTTAGTAGCTAATTATAGACTAAATATTTGCCATATCAAGGACATTTCTTTAACTTAATTTTTTCAGGTAAACCCTCATTTCCAAAAAAGGGGGAGTCATGCTTCCTTTGGGTTATGTTTTTTTCACACAGAAGGAATTTTCCACCTACAAAACACCACAGTAGAAAAAAATCCAAGTTATGAAAAAGCCTTCAAAACAGGGAAAAAAAAAAAGAGAGACCAATTTTTGTTTAAAAACTTAAGCTTTTGTTTTGTTTTGTTGTTTGGTTGCCTTTTTTAAAATTTTAAAAGCTTTAATTCATATAATTGAATTCTGGCCTTAATTTTAATTAAAGCAGTTTCAAACTCCAAACTGTTATGTGGATGTTTTGGTTAAAATTGCTGCCTTCCACTTCAAAAGTCTCTATTACAGCAGGTATAATGTGTTTTATAATTCTCTGGGGTGAAAATCACAATATAAAGAAATTTTTTAATTGTAAATGCAATACAATAACATTCTGATGAAAACCAAGCAGCTCCAGTAACTAATCTCTGTAAGTGTTCAGAAACCAGACTACGAGCAACCTTCTCTAAATGTATCATATCAAGGCTGTGAGTAGAGTTCTATACATCAGCTATTCACCAGGTAGGAGTTTATCTTCAGCGAAAGACAAAAGCTGCACGGACTATTTGGCAAACATCTCTCTTGTATTTGGCCATACCTACTGTAGGATAGAGTCAGTGTATGATTCACTAATGTAATATTCACTTTATGGCATATTTACAAACTCTATGTCACAAAGAATGGTGACCGAGAACAGACAGACACGCATGAGCTTTGCAGATCTGCTCCTGTGCCTTTAAGACTTCTTCCTTGAAAAATACCCAGCCTTCCGGGGCCCCTTTGCCCTTCAGGACTGTCTCCCAAGGGACTCTCCCAACCAGCATTCTGAGCAGGTCAAAGTCTGCCCTCCGGAAATCCATGGTGGCGGTGTTGCTGACCCCCTTCCTTACCTCACCAAAAATCGAAAATTCTACCATTTCATGATCACTAAGGCCAAGACAACCTCCGACCACCACCTCTCCCACCAGTCCTTCTCTGTTAGTGAACAGGAGGTCAAGCAGGACACCTCCCCTGGTAGGCTCGCTTACCAGCTGTGTCAGGAAGTTATCTTCCACACACTGCATGAACCTTCTGGACTGTTTCCTTTCTGCTGTGTTGTATTTCCAGCAGATGTCTGGGAAGTTGAAGTCCCCCAGGAGAACAAGAGCTCGCGACTGAGAGACTTCTACCAGCCGCTTGCAGAATACTTCATCAACATCCTCACCCTGGTCAGGTGGTCTGTAACAGACTCCCAACAGGATCTCTTTCTTGTTGGCCTTCCCCCTCATCCTCACCCATAAGCACTCGGCCTCACCACAAACGTTGAGCTCTGTACAATCAAAACACTCCCTAACATACAGAGCCACCCCACTGCCTCTCCTTCCTTGCCTGTCCCTTCTGAAGAGCTTATAGCCATCCATCGCAGCACTCCAGTCATGAGAGGCATCCCACCATGTTTCTGTGATGG
>NW_009260842.1:354323-366552 GCF_000687185.1 Egretta garzetta | reverse complement strand
TTTGGTTTTCCTTTTCCTTTCCGGTTCCCTCCCTGCCACTGATGGGATCGAGGAGAACACCACCTGCACTCCTGACCCTTCAACCATTTTTCCTAGTGCCCTGAAGCCCCTTTTGATTGATTTGGGGCTTCTCTCTGGCACCTCGTCGCTGCCAGCCTGTACATCCATAGCAAATAGTAATCAAATGGCCATACCAGACCAGGGAGTCTCTTGGCAATGCCCCTGACGCGGGCCCCAGGGGGGCAGTAGACTTCCCTGTGGGATGGATCTGGTCTGTTCCCCTCAGATGGGAATCGCCCACAACAATTACCCTCCTTTTTTTTTCGTAGCTCAGCCGGTCCTAATAGTTAGGGGTGACCTACTCTCCCTAGCCAACCCCCTGGATGGACCTTCATCCCCATCCTCCTTGTGGAGCCTCCATCTGCTGCCTTGGCCTGAGGGACAGTAGGGTGCGGCTCCACCACTCTGTCTCCCTCTCACACTCCCTGATGCTCCTTAACCTTTCCACCTCCTCTTTCAGCTCTGCCACCAGGCTGAGCAGACCATCCACCTGCTCACACCGGAGACAGCCACCGTCCTCACCATTCCCCAGTACGAGTGACAGGCTCAGGCACCCCCTGCGGGTGGAGACCTGGAGCGCTGCATGTTTCTGTTTGTGTGGGGACTCCATCTGGGTCGCCACGTTCTTTCTGGCAATGGCTTTCGGGCGAGTGCCAACCATATCTTGTTCCTCTTCTGGGATGTCTATGGCCGCTAATGGAGTGACCCTCAGAGACAGCAGGGGAGACTGCACCCTGCGCGCTCTTTCCCGCCTGGCGGGGGGGTTGACATCCCCTCTCCCTCCCTCTGCTTTTTTGCCACCGCGGTTTTTGCCGCGGTTTTGCCACTTTAGGAAGGGTTCCTCAGCACCATCCTCCGCTCCAGAGCCCTGCGCCTCTGTGGCTTCACTGAAATGGTGGGTACACGGGCTTTTAAACTGCCGCCGTCACTTCTGACTCCGAAGACATTTTGAACAGTAAATCCTGGTTTGATGAAGCTTAGGCTCCAAGAAAAGAACCTGTAACCTCAGAGGGACTGGGATGGGACAATAGCTTTTTGCTGGTATTTATGAACTCAAGTATTTCTGGAGGCATTTAATCTGTCTAAGATGTGCTAACACGTTTCCCTGATGGATCTGTTTTCCCACAGTAGAAGTCGGTAAGGCCTTTGGCTGATGATTGTGGAAAAAAAAAAAAAAAGGCTTTTTTAGAAATGCAGATTTGTCATAAGCAAGGCTCTGAGTTTAAATCCTCTTTTTTTGGTAGAAAATCCAAACGGAAAAGTCAAGACAGAAGCATATCTCTGTTATTAAGGCTTGAGGAATACAGTAATTTATTAGGGAAGCTAGTCTGGATGTTTGTTTTCTACCAGACTTCATCCCTCCGTAGCAGTTTCCACATTTCAAAGTTAAAAAACTTGTTCCTTTTTTATCACAAAATAGATCAAAAAACATTTTATATGCCAGGATGTGAGAATGTGTCTTTCTCCCACATACAGAGATTGCAGGAATTGCTTTCTTTTTCCTTTGCCTCCTCCTCTCCCTCTCCTTTGCCCTTTCCTTTTCCTTCTTTTCCTTTTCTTTTTCCTTTCTGTTTTCTTAATAAATTTATGATAGTCATGATAATTAGGTCAAGTTTCATGCAAAATGGGGAAAGACAGGAAAGTTTTCTCGCAATTCAGTCTGCTGTAGCTTTCCTACCTTGTATCTTTTAAAAAATTCTGCTGAGCAGTGTCAAAGTCATCATCTGATCAGCTCACTAAATTCTGAATTTTTTTCTGTTTTTGGAAAGTCTTGTGTTTAAACTATTATGACTGACTGCTATTTATTTTAGGCTCATTCAACAGTACCTGTGTCCTGAGAGACTGACAGACACATTTATCACCCTGTCAGGAGCATAAATGATGCGTATGAACAGTTAACTCTACTGGGTTAATGAAAGATGTTCAACATCAGGATGCTGGGTAGTTTTTAAGTCTGCAGCAGTCAGGGGAGTGAAGGCAGAATGAAGTAAAACTCAACTGCAGACAATTGTTATTTTACAGAAGAACAGTGTCCTGCATGATCATGTTCTCACTATCTTCTGTGGAATGATTTTAATCTGCAGATTTTTTCCCCAATATTAACAGCAGGGGTTTTTTTCAGTGTCTTGTTACTCATTAGAAATTTTGACACTAAGCAAAGTTCATAAGCCTCAGCATAATTTTAATTTTCATGATTCAAGTCATGGACATATTTTTTTATTATATAGACAAAAGAGAGAAGTTTTGTACAACTTCAAATTGCATTACACTTTCTGCATCTGCAAGTTGCCCCTGGGTGTAAGAATCGCAGGAAAGAGCTCAAGTTGTTCCCAATTACATCCTGACATACTTAGCCATGTAGGACCTAGGTTGCAAAACAGCAGTTCTAACTGATTTATTGATCTAAAGGTGGATATTTGACACCTGCTTCCAGAAAAGATGTAACAGTTGATAGCTCCGAAGTGGGGAGGACATTGCCTGTGCTCTCACTCCTGACAGGAAGGCAGGCGGGGGAGACATCGGGCCTTTGGGGCTAAGGGCTGCACGGCTGCAGCCTCTCCCACCAGACAGGCCCCACCGACCTCAGGTTGCAGCAGACACTTGAGGGTGAAGGTGTGCACAGCACCAGGAGGAGGGGGAGAAAGCGTCACACATGGCGGCGATAGCATTGCCAGCTGCGCTACTCATAATGGAAAACTTAAGGCTTTTCCTGCTGTTTCATAGTTTCATATCCTTCTTTCATAATTAGGTTACTGACAGGGGCCTCCAACCCTGGGGCCCCCTAGTGCTGCCAGCGGCATGGCCTCTTGTGGGCTGAAGAGGCCCTGGGAGCTGCTGGCCCTCCTCTTTGGGGTGTGTCGGGGTGCCCCCAGTGAGCAGCCCCTTCCCTGGCTGGCAGCAGAGGGATCTGCAACCACCAGCCCCTGCTCCTCATGGGACTCCTCCTGCACTCCAGGGCTGGGCATAGAAGTCTCCCCTGGGCAAGCAGCAGGTCCAGGGGTGGCCACAGGGCTCTCCTCCTGCTCCTCAGCACTGTGGGAGTCCAGTTTGTCCAGCTGCCGCAGATCTCGCTGCACCAGTCCGCAGCAACGCTGATGAGCTGGCACAAAAATGTCACTGTCTGGTGTTGCAGGAAGGGCTGCAGCTCCCGGACCAAGGCCTCCTCATCCAGCCCATAGCAGCACAGGCTTACTACGATGATGCCCTCTACCGCAGCCACCTGCCACCAGCGGGCCCCATACAGCACCCACAGCTCCTGGTTCAGCCAGGGCAGCAGGGGTTGAAGGATCTCCAAGGAGCTCTGGAAAAGGCCTGCACAGACCTCAGGCGGGAAGCCAGCCACATAAGTCCTGGGCACTGGCCCTGCAGCACCCTGATCGTCCTGGTGGCCAGCAACTGATGGATCTGAGGGCTGTGGAAAAACCACCTCCAAAGAATCTTCCTCTGACTGCACAGAGTAAATTACAGTATTGACAGCGTGCCTGCAAAAGGGGCATGATGGTTTCCTCTCTGTCCAACGCAGGATGCAGCCCAGGCAGAACTGGTGGCAACATGGCATCACATAAGCAATATCATCTTGAGCATCACGGCAGATGGGGCAGCTCCACTCTGTCTCCATGGCCATGCTGGCTTCTTGTGGCAAGCTTGGGAGAGCTGACGAGCTGCTCCCCTTCGCTGGTGCCACATGCTGCAGAATGGAGAGAGGCTATGGTCACTTACTGTCCTGGGGGAGGGGAAGGGAGGAAGGAATGCCCAGGTCCCTCGAGAAGGACACCCTCCCAGCTCCCCGAGCCCCATCACCCGCCCCATGGCCGCCCCGGGGGACATTTCCCCGCACAGCTCACCTTTGCTGCTGCAATCGCGCCCCGCAGTGCCCGGCTGCCTGAACCAGGCAGGGCCGGCTTCGCTCCCCCCTCCAGCCCTCGCAGGGACTCTCGGCAGGAGGCCAGGCACGAGCCAGACTGGCCCAGGCTCTGCCGGCGCCCAAAGACAAGCAGCAAGGGACATGAGCTGTGTGGGGAAATGTAATCATTCCCATACTCCTTGAACACAGAAACCAGCTACTCTTCTATGGGTTGAATATGTTTGATTGCAAGCACAAGTTGTCCAGAGATGACATAGCTGAAGCATGTCAGATGAGAAGCCATCACTAATCTTTACTGCCTAAAAAGCCATGTCAGGAAGCTTAAAAGAAAAAGCAAAGTTTGCACTGCAAATGCCCTGAATATGGCAGAAGCACAGATCACACGTTCAGAGATTTGCAGAGAGCTGTTTACTAAGAAGGGTTTCTCTGACTTTCTTTTCCTAGTCATTACCCTGTGTTTTTTTCACCCCATTTTACTTCCAAATTACCAGTTTGGAATGAAATCTGGGGAAAACAGAGAGTACAATTTTGCCAGGGGAGAGGTTGAGAATATCGGTCTGTCTTGATTAGACAGTGTGCACAGAAAAACTTGCAGATGACTGGAGCAAATGTCAAGTCCACTCTTCAAAACACCAATAATTTAGAAGTTTCAGGTAAGCCACAGGCCTGCACCATTTTGTCTTTAATCCAGTACGACCTTCCTTCAAACAGTTCTCTAAAATTTTATTCAGTGAAAACTTCTTTTGAAAAGAGTGGAAAACCTGACCTTCCTTTCTATCTATGGTCACCTGTGATGCCTAAGATTACTAAATAATACTACAATATTTTTAAACAGAATTTCTATTAACAGGACAATATTTTGCTGCCAGCGATTTGGATTTATTCTCATAATATATTTAAAAGAAAACTCTATATTTCTGCTTCTAATTTATCTTTTCAGCCACAGACATATGTATGTGTAGTTTAATTCAGATGCTAGTATTGGAATGTATTTCTTTTGGTAGGGCTTAAACAAAACCTCAGGAACAGGCTTAAATAAAAGACAAACAGGAAATTACATCCCTGGTAGTACTACTGAGACAGACTAACAGCTCACATAATAGCAGAGAATATATGAGTTTGATAAAGTTTTAATTTCTGCAAAGCTTCTGGACAACTCAGTAGTGAGGATCCCAGTTAAAAGACTAGATGGTGTAATGGTTCACAAAACAGAAGACAGCACAATACTGAAGGACCTCTTCTAGGTAGTTCAAGTATTAGAATAGGTCTTGAAGGGGACAAGAACTGAAGCCGTTGCTGTTTTCTTCTATGTAGGTAACTTCCATGGAGTGTTGATGGATGCTCAAAGTGAAATGCTGAGCCCCAAGACAGCTGCAGACAGATTTCTTAAGGATTTAGAATTATGCTGCAAATGGTCTGACATATGGTGAATAAAATTGGATGTTGAGAAATGGACAGTAATACACAGCACACTCAGAAAAAGCCAAACATGCAGGAGTACATCTAGGCTATCCTGGAGGGTGAGGCAATAACAGTGGACTTCTTGTTAGCAAATAAACCATACACGATAAAGCTGCATAACCAAACTCATGTGAGGTATTTAACAGCTCAAATGAAGATGGCTGGAACACCAGCGCACATAACTTCACTGCAGCAGCTTGTAATGAACAAAGATCTCACATGCTTCAAATATTTTGTTTAAGGCTGCTCACCCAAGTCCAGGTGCTATTTTCCCATCACTGAAATTGAGCTTTATGTGCATGTTTAAAAACCTGATAGCAACCTCCCCATGCTATGGGGCTTTTGCTGGCTTTGCTGCTGTGCTCAGAAGGGGTGGAACTACTGTGCCCCACAGGAGAACAGTAGTATCTCCTCATGCTTCTCCCTCCAAGTGCTAAGGTCCATCAGCTAAGTTGTGTATCAGAAGTTATTTGGGGGGGCTTCTCCAGTGTAACAGTATGATTTTTATAGTCAGAGGAGTTTTCAGAAAACCATGCAGTTAATTATTTTTTCGCGATTCTCATTATTACAATGTGAAAAGATATACAAGACAGTATAGTGATAAAGCATCTGAGAAGGAATCCTAAAGGCACAAGCTTCAACTTCATCTTGGGCTTTCAAATGCCTTTAATGGGAAACCAGTCATACAAAAGGCGCCTGATTTATTCATCTGGAGAAGACAAAAGAAATCAGTGGTCTTACTCATATCACTTCTTAGCATGAGCTGAAAACAGTGGCTGACATTGCTCAGGACAGCTTTTTTCTTTTTTTTTTTTTCCCCCCCAGGAAGCTGAAGTATTTAACCCATGTTTTTACAACTTGAGATGGTCTCTTACATGTTCCCCAGCTAAATTCTCATCATGGTGTCTGTGGAGCAAAATAAACACTCTGATCACTGAATCAGAGTTGCTGAATATGTGCTATCCTTCAGCAATGTTCTGCTACAATATCCATTCCTATTGGATGTGTCTACCATATATTCAGCACTTGACCTTTTTCCAATTCATATAATCAAGCAGACCTCTCTCCAGTCCTCTTCTTCCAAATACAAGAAATAATGATATTACAAAAGTTGCTAGTCCTAAAATGGGAACTACATGGCTTGTATCTAGATCTTGAAGAGAAGTTGTGCTTGAGTAAATAATTGCCAGAATTAGCTAATTCCACACTAACTCTGTTTCCTTTTCTATTAATTAGCCGTGATAATATATAATATTATACAAATTAAGGATATGTTTGAGGAACAGTAAGGACTCTGCTGAGATCAGAAAAGTAATTTCACCAGCCCTAAGTAAACTGTAAAACTGCCAAATCAGAGTCTGTCCAAAGTTTTGTTTGGGTAGCAGCTTTCTCTTGGGAAATGTCACTAAGTATTTTGTGCCTGGAAGTCTTAAACGAAATACAATATGTTGCTCTCTCCTGGAGGCTCCTGCTTCAGCTTTCTGAAGTAACCAGATTACCTAGGATATACCCAAATACTCTGTGAGAAAGCCTTGAGAAAATACCAAGTTAACTTCAATCCTGGTGTCTTATCTCTAAACCTCAGAAATGTATTTGCACATTACTCCTGTAAGCCCCTATGAAACAAAGCATTTAAGTATATGCCTCTTAAGCAAAGCAGTAAACATACCATAGCAATGGCACTTGAACTCATATTTAGCTCTGCTCAACTAGAATCAAGAATGCAATGTTGAACTAGGATTTTTAATTTAATGTGCAATCCTTCAGTGGCTGGCTCTCAGCTGTGGGACACATTTCCCAGAGAGACTGGATGACCTTCCCCTCCTACAGTCAAAGGCCTACCTTCAAAAAATAGTAGTATTGTCAACATCCCTGACAAATCTAGACAACTAATCATTATTATAATAAATACTGTCAAAGGTTTGTCTTTCATGAAGTGCTGCTATCCATTACAAGAGAAACTGCTCATGTTTTATTTAAAAGCAAACCAAATATTTGCATAAAACTTACATAAAATTGAAGTATGGGTTCAGTTCACCCGTTGGCACGTTTAATTTATGCTGGGTAAGTGTGTTATTTTCCTCCCTGGCTGTTTTAAAGAACTTTGAAACGCAAAGAGCAAGTGCTCATTATTGGAGTGAAGCACGTTTCCTTGTGTTACTGATGGAAATATGCAGTTAGTGTTGACCTTAAAATATTTGAAAGTAAACTGAAATACTTGGAACTGTTTCTTATGAAAATACTATAGCACTCCATTGCAATAACAGACCAAATAGCACACCAAGCATATAATTACTCTAACTATGCTAGCATACCATGCTTGGTGCAGCAAAAAGTCTTCAGGTATGGAAAGTATTACAGAAAATTTCTTCTCTCTTGCTGAAATATACACATATCACACTTTACATTTTCATCAGCAGGTGGCATTTTGTCATTCTGTGCAGTATCACTGCATACTGCACACAGTTGTAAGCACACAAACCAGAACCACAACGTTGTTGTCTTTTTTTGCACCAGTTTGTAGCCTTTCTCTCTTCATTTGTCACAGTTATTTTTGTCGGGCATTGAAATGTAAGTGGTTTCTTGGTGCCCTAAGGCTGCTAAGGCATTTAAGGGAAAGTCTGGATATACTTTTAAACTCAGAAACTTTCACATATACTTTTCTATTCATGGAGCTGCTCTGCAGAACCAGCAAAAGCTCACTGAAATATGACAAACTAACTCTTTGGTAATAAAGATAGTGACAGGGACCAGCTTCCTTCATCCATGTGAGCCTGACACAAATCCACAGGGGTAGATCTGACACCATGGCGTTCTCATAGCACCAGTGTCAAGACCTGCTTTCCTGCAGAAAATAAGGTAATTAAGAAATCCCTGTTGGAGAGAGACTGAGAGTAAAATTCGTCTTAGAAAATTTAACATTTTCACCATGTTTTCCCTTGAGGGTTTCTTGAAATACTCTAATGTAGTATTGTCAATAAAAACTTACAGATGTCCTTGATAAGGGGATTCAGGAGAATAAATTCTACCCTACAAATCAATCTTACATGCTTTTGCAGCTCCAGTTCCAGAAAAAAAAAAAAATGTTCCCATAAATGCAAATACAGAAGTCCTTAACACAAGACTTGACTTGTCACTAGCTAGTATTTGGAAGGGATCTGTTAATATACAGATCAAGACATCTCAGAAAATTCCCTGCATTGTGAGATAGGTAAAGGTACCATGAAGAGACAAAACACAGCTAATGTAAAATGGGGCTTCAAAATAAGAATCTGTTGAAATCATCTGCAATACAAACCTGAACAGGAAATATATCTATTAGCAAAGACTGAAGGAAAAAAAAAAGTTTTACTAGTACTGCAAAGTTTATGCCTGGCACTCTCATTCTCAGATTAGGGGAAAATCTAACATTTTTCCATGGAACTGAGAAGCAACAAAAGTTGACATCCTGCATGAGAATAAGTATGTGGAGTTTGAAGTTATCCATTTAAAAAGTAAAAGCAAGATTCCTATAATAAAAATACTATTAGGTCTGGAAAAATTACTGCCTTTTCTTCTCATATCCCAAACACTGAAGAAGAAAGTCAAAGCCCTTTCAAGATAAACCAGATTTGAGGTTCTCCTCTTATCAAATTAAATGTCCCAACAGGATAGGAAGGACTGAGTTTTCAGTCCTTCCCCTCCCAGAGTCAGACAGCTCAGCAGGATTTGGAGATGGGGGGCTGGCATTATGCTGGTTTGTGGCGAGGAGGAGGTATGGCAGTGTTGCTAGCAATCTCCACTTTGGATCAGCCTGACACTGAGAAGTAACCCCTTCCAAATAAAATGTCATTGAAGCCACTGTCTTCTTGTGAAAGGAGTTGTTTTATATGAATAGACATTTTTCATCAAAAATGTTTCTAAAAACTGCCAGTCAATTTTAACCTCCAGTCAGCTTTAATAACAGGCGTGGTGAACTGCAGGATAAAAACTTCAGGCTGCAGTACTGCAGCAGAAAACAAAGCAGAACTGCTAAAGAATCCAAAGATAAACCCCCAAACTCTCTCTCCCGACATTTATGGCAATGGTTTATCTGTACAACAGAACTCATTTATCGGGGGTTCCCTCTCTGGTGATTATTTTTACAACGTGCCTGTCGCTCAGTTCACTGGACACTTCCACAGTGGATGCTTGTCCTGGCTTGACTAGTGCATATGGTTCTTGGAACAGAGAAGCATGGGGACTGAAAGCTGAGCTTTCATTTCATTGCTTTAAACTTAGTGATAGATCTCTAAGTAGAGACTCTAACCGGTAACAGATAAATAGCAAGCAACTGAAAAGGCAACGGTATAACTAACAGATCTAGCTTTGTGGCTGGCCCTTCTTTGGTCAGAGAGCTGGACTGGGTTAGATGAGCTCCAGAGGTGCCATTCAGCCTAAAGGATTTTTTGATTCTATGATGAATTTCAAACTACCAACAATTACACTGCTCTCTTAGCACATAACTGCAGACTTTCTAGTGTACAATAACAGCTTTCAAAACTAAGTTTTCCTCAGTAAAATGCCTAAGCACTTGCTAAAGTGCTAGCAAAACTGAAAGAGAAACATTTGCTGAAAATTAGGGTAAGGGTATTTTTACATTGCGTAAATGAGAGACCTTATGCCTAAAGCTATCCTGTAGCCATTGCTAAACCTAAGTCCTTGGCATGACGGCTCACTGAAGCCCAAGACTAAATCCCACCCACAAATTTCAAATCAGAGCACAGAAATCTTATCTCAGGCATGAATATGATGTGCATGAATATGTCTGTTAGGTTAAGGTCACAATTTTAGACAGCATAGATTCAAACTGTTCCTGAAAAAAGTTGTCCTGTCCTGTCCTGTCCTACCTCTCTCCTTCCTCCTCTTTTCCCTGCACTACTGTTTGCACAGCTGATCTTCCTGATCTGCTAGAACCCGGTTAATCATTTCTTTTCTTTTTAAATGAGGTTCATTTTTTGCCTGATGATTTCTGTGATCTAGCTCAGCACATGGTCATAAACACTGGTTGGAAGGGAAATGGAAGCTGTAGAAATGAGTTCCCCACTCAAACAGGGAACAGGACTCTTACCTGCTGTGTAGTCACAGTACCAGGCTGCTGTCCTTCCCGTGCACTCTCCCTCCACTGTTTTGTGCTTCTCTGCCAGGAACATGAGCAGGACACCACCAACTCCTCTGCCTCACTCCTATTCAAAATCGCCACCTGGAGTTTTAATTTCTGTGTTGGCATGTAACTGAAAATGAGCAATAAAGCGGCTTGTAAATGGCAGTGAGAATGAACATGTGCTAATGAATTCTGGATTAAAGTTACCCCTTTTCCTCTCTTGTACCCAGCCAAGGCTGGCTACCTAACTTGCTGACCCTGTGAACTCTGTGCTCAGCCTACTACGGTAGCAATTAGCTAAAGAGCAGGTAGATGGAAGAGTAATAAATAAATTGCTGGTAAATACTTTGGCTGGTGTTAGCCCTCTAAGGGAAAAGGAGGGAAATCAGACAGCAGTTCAGGCACAGAGTTTAGCTGTGCCTAGTAAGTGCTGGCTGGGAGAGATGGAGGCATGTGCAGCGCTGGCCTCTGTGCTGCCACAGCATCGGAGGTGTCAGGAGCTGCAGCATCCCCTTTGCAGGCTAGATGTGAACAGTGGGGTTAGGGAAGGCAGAGCTCAGGCTTAGGGGTTTTTAGAAGAGTCTGTTCACTCCTCTGTAACTAGAAATTATCCTTCTCCACCCCCGTTCTTAACTATTCCTTCCTTGGACTTCAGTGAGAGGTTAGGGGCAGGCCCATGGCCTCGTCCAGGGTGGCAGCAACTGCTCACAAAGGCCACTGCAGGAGTGGGTGGCCTCACCTGCACCTCACATTATCACCTTTGGCAAAAAATAAACCTACCAAAGATCTTTTCCTCCAGAAGCCACATGCATATCCCACTCCATACAGCAGCCTGGAACAGTGATCATGAATCTTCATCATCTGCTCTGAAAAGATTGTACTGTGTCGAGCTACACACCCACAAATGCTGGCAACAAGTTTACACTAGGAGTGGTTGAACAGTGTGCTGGGTGAACCCAGGCAATGGTCTGTCCCTTACCAAGCATGTGAGAAGGCAGTGTGGAAAGAGCATACATGCATCTGCTATCATGCAATTTCTGAGAAGGCTACACAAAACACTTCAAAAAGAAATAAAACTGTACAGTTCAAAGGCTAAAATTTGAGTGAATCAAAGCAAGAATATGTGACCTTTCAAAGATATTGCTACCACAGTATTTCAATTCATTTGTGAACTGCCTTCACAAGCCTTCAAAGCAGGCCACCCCTTCCTGAACATCACATTCCCTTTCTCCCCTTTTTCTGCTGCATCTGCATTGCAGATACCTTGACAAAGAGCAGCCATGGTATAACTAATTACATCTAGAAATCACTTGTGCTCATTTTTCAATTATGCTAATTTAATATTTAACCTTGTTTTATGCTCAGAAACGACACTGGGAAGTACACCAGAAAGCCTGTTCATACTTAGACAAGTTTCACCTAAGGTGTGGCTGAAAGACTTAATGGTACACATCAAAGGTTCAGACAAAACCTTCCAACAAAAGGTTCAGAAAAGGCTCAGGATTAGAGACTAACCACAGTGTATCTTTTTTGCTGCAGAAGGAAATCAACGCTGCTAATTGTAAATTTCTGTTGTCGTTTCAATCATCCATTCACAACAATTTTCCTTTCAAAATGAAAATACCAGGAATGATCAGGAACGATAATAATTAGGGCCTTGTTCATACAGGCCTGGTGACAGCCCATGGAAGACACAGGGATTTGACTGTGGATCACTTCAC
>NW_009260842.1:353490-354289 GCF_000687185.1 Egretta garzetta | reverse complement strand
CCAGAAGAGGCAGCTGCATGATTGACTCACATCACATCACTTGTCTTCCTTTGCTACTCCTAAAGTGGATTGTTTTCTTCCATCAGACCAGAAGAAAAAAAAAAATCCTCACTGCCTTGAGGTTGAGGACCAGATGCTTAAAAATGCAGATGCTTTGGTTGTTAGCATTTGGTGGAAATTTGATACTGTGTTTGTACTGTGTTCAAGGGATTATTTAATACCAATATAAACCTAAGGCAGAGCATCTGAATACATTTGAAATAGCTGATCCCTTTTTTAAAAAGAAAACATGACCACTGAAAAGATTAAGTAGGTTTATAGGCAATGGCCCTAACATTTATCCTATGTACTACCTCGGGACACATTTATGCTAATTTTTTCTCTCATTAACAAGCTGGCTGTTTGATTGTAAAACAAATCAATCTTTATGATAAAGTCCAGTGTTTCCATAGTGTTGAAGGAACATGGAGTTCTATTTCTCAGGTCTGCAAAAACCTGAAAATACAAAAGGTATTAAACTAGAAATATACTTTTAAAATAATGAATTGCAGACACTTTAATTTAAAGCATTTGATATCTATGATGCAAATAAATCAGATTTATGAGAAACAATGATCATAACTGAGCATGAAATACTTTTCTTGCGAGAAGTTTACATCTCTTTATCCTCCTCATAGTAACAACAAAGGTATTAGGAAGAAAAAACACTGTTGGGTTTGGGGGGGGGGGGGGGGGTTGGCTTTCTTTCCAGAACGAATGAATGTTTTTTCCTTTTCTTTTTTTTTTTTTTGCAAAGTAG
>NW_009260842.1:320557-353179 GCF_000687185.1 Egretta garzetta | reverse complement strand
CAAAAAACGGCGTTGGTGGTGGGGGGGGGGGGGGGGGTTGGCTTTCTTTCCAGAACGAATGAATGTTTCTTCCTTTTCTTTTTTTTTTTTAATGCATAGTAGCACTGAAACAATGTCAGTGCTCTGAAGAATGGTTTGAAGTGTTCTCCTTTAAGTATCGGTAGATGGTACCGTATCACAGACTTCCTTTCACTAAATGAAAATGTGATCTTAAACAGTGATTTAAAGAGATTATACCTATTGTAATAGAATTTTGTTCTGCTATGTTAGTCTATGATGCTTGCATTTATACCCATGTTTTAAAATCTCAGTGACACAGTAAGAACCATACAAGACTGAAATAAGGGAAGGGACAAACTGGGTCACCAAGAGAGTGGGTCTAGGCCTCCATTTTGACTCAAGGACAAAGACACCTGCTGTCTGTGATGAAGAAAGAACAGTATGAATCCTTTATGTAGGATTCAATTTCAAGTCTCTTTATGCAGAAGAATTCAAATCTGGCTATTCTGAAGCTAATATACATAGTCAAATCAATGATTTAGTGACAATCCAGAGATGGGATGCTCTCAGTTTCTCTTTTATTACTGTTCCATTTTGCATACTATGAATATTAATTAGCAATGAGCCAGAACTCTGCAACCCCACCTGCTAGGTATCAGGCCCTGGGCATTCTCCTTTGAAAAGGGAGCCATGTTCCTGGACACTCTCAATACAGAAGATATCTGAATTTGGGTCTTCCCTCACCCTGTTTGCATGCACTGACTCTAGCTTCAAAGCGGGGGGAAATAGGGTGTGTCAGTAAATTCAGCTGACTTTCATATACATTAGAGACTGTCAACAAGCTCCCCTCCTTGATCACTCGGTTCTAGCAATACTGTCCTCTAAGATGGCAGTGTGAAAATTGTGCAAACAGTCACATCAAACAATTTAAAGAAGTTGCATGGTTTTTAACATAAGTTCTGTTTTCCAAAGTAATTTATATGTATCTCATACAAATGTCATAATGACCTTTTAACTAGAGTTCTGTAATTAAAAAAGGACTGTCCCTACTCTGCTGTTAATAACTTCCAAGTTTCAGAAGGAGCAGGCTTTGAACTAAGGTCTGCTGATTAAATCGAAAGATTTGTGTGTTACCGTAACCAGTATGAAGATTTGCTGAATCACAATTAGGTTTCAGAGCTCTCTTTACACCTGCATTTTCCAACAGAGAATTCTCTCCACTAACGTGGCATTAGCCCTTAAATTTGCCCTTGCAACTATGTGAGAGTACATATGCCAATGCTTGAGACTCTCCCCTCCACCCAGGACATTTGCATGGCAGACACCTATTGAACTACCCTGAAAATAATCTTCAGCTCCTGCTGCAACAGCGGACATCAAATTACTATTGATCACAGGCTCTAAACTACGCTTATTACTAGAAAAGTTATAAGCATAAGCAGCATTTATTCAATCTCTCTAAATATTTCAACCCTGAAAAAACAAAAGCTCCAAAGAAAACCCAAGACCTGAAAGTGCATCAGCCCTCTGACCTTATCAGAGAACTGTGTCATTTCTGCCAGTCTCTCCTCCTCTCTGTGCAATACCAACTCCCTGTCTTCTTGAGGTAGGGCTATGTTCTGCAGTGTTTGAGTTCCTGTAAGAACATGAGCCAAAGCCAAAATACACAGTATAAAAATACCCTTCCCTGGGTCTTGTTAGTTAAAATTTTAATGATGCTGTGGAAAATCCTTGTAGAAAAGAACGCTCCCAAGTGATTTTCTGAGTACGAGAAAGCTTTCCTGGATACGCTTCCTTATTGGAATATGCTTCTTACTCTCCTAACATTCATGCCTCTTCTCTAGCTGCTAACTCCCTCCTATTGGGAGATAATCCTTAGTACCCCTGGGATATTCTATGCAATGTGCAGGGAGCCACGCAGAGCCCCAGTGGCCTGGTTTATAGGTTCACTGTGCTGCTGTGTGAAGAATGTCTTGCTAGCCAGTTTATTGGGAAATTGTTCTTATCTCAAACCAGGTTAAAGTAAAATTCAAATAGAAGTATTCATAGCATTCACTATAGAAAACAGCTACAGAGACTTAAGTGAAGAAATGAAGGAAAAAGCACTTTTAAAATACTTATGATTAAATTAAATCAGAAGTGGTTTTGGTCTCCCGCCAGCAGCCTGAGTCATCATTTTTCCTAACACATAGTTTGCTGGAGAATTTGTTTACTCATTAAAGAAAGTCTGTTTCTGGCACATTCTGGCTTGTACAGCCAACCCAGCCTTCTGAAGACTTGCAGGGCTGAGACAGACTAGATCTTTCTTTCCAAAGCTTATTAATTCCTTCCCTTTCATGAAATGATCTGTCTTTTCCTCTCCCCTGAAACAGTTTCACATTCTTCAAGGAGTGTCTTTTTTTAATCAAGGTGTCACTTTCTGCATTTATTTGGTTAATTAACAGCTCTCCCACCTAACAAGTGAAAATCTCTCCCTTCGGTAACTCACTCTAGATCTTCTCCTATGAAATGTCTTCTCTGCTAAACCTCTTATAAGTCACTCTGTGATGATGACAGGTTTGGGGTGATCCCCACCAACACCTCACATCTAAGCATACTCTATGCAACAGGTACTCTACAGCTCTTCTATCTTTTGAGATCCACACTTTGGTTTCCTTTATGGAAGGCTCATTCCTTCAGAAAAGGTGGTAAAATATCATTGATGAGGGACACTAATGGTTGCCTTCCAAACAGTTCAAATTCAGACAAGCAGAAGTTAGGCGCTATTAAAGTTAAGCTTTCTCTGGCATCTTTCATTTTTACCTCTCTTTGCCTGTGCACCATCACATGGGGTTTAATTTCTTGGCTTTTTGTTGTCTTTTTTTCTTGTGAAAGATCTGAACTTCAGGTGAGTTAGAAGACATTGTGTTTCTATGGAAATACGACAATTTTAGCTGTAAGAGGAGCAGTGTATCTGTCTTGAAGAATGTCATCTTTTATGCCCTCTGGCTCAC
Organism: Egretta garzetta; assembly: GCF_000687185.1. NCBI lineage: Eukaryota > Metazoa > Chordata > Aves > Pelecaniformes > Ardeidae > Egretta > Egretta garzetta. The sequence continues at coordinate 350,186 of NW_009260842.1, read as the reverse complement.
AGCTAATTATTGTTCTTTTCCTATATCCCTCTCCCAGTTTTGAAGTGAATAGACTTTACAGTGCTCTGAGTAATTAAGAGGAAGCAGAGGGTCACTAAAGAAGTGATCTGAAATGCTCCAGTGCGCCCTTTATAAAGTTCCGTGGTGTGCCTAGGACAAACTCCAGAGATATTATTAGGCACCAGCAGCTGAAGGGGGAGAAAAAACAACTCCCCAAAACAAGAATTAAGTAAGAAGCACAAAGGCATTAAAAATACATGTGCTGTAGCTTCTGCTACCAACCAGTCTAGTCAATTCCATACTGATGCTCAGGCTGCTACTGGATTATTTATAAAAGCTCACAATCAAGGAGGGGAAATTCTGCACTAAAAGTAAGCTTAAAAAATTATAATAATCCTGAATTTCTGCTGAGGAGCTTCAGAGAAATGAATAGTGAGCAGACCTAGCCACTACGTGTTCAGCCATCAGAGAAAGTTAATTCCTTCAACAAGGCACTTTGCCAGCTCTGGCTCATCTGGAGCCGGGTTCAGCCATTTTGGAGTAATTAGGCCCATTTCAGAGTAGCCCTCTTCCACTCTGGTGGCTACTCGTCCTAACAGGCAGTAGCTCAGCCTCTTGAAGAACAGGTGAAACAAAAGAAGACAAGTGCAAGCAAAGTGGGTTCTGCTGGTGAGATATTTGTATTCAAATCCAGAGACCTGCCCTGGGGGAAAGTGACATTTGCATACCTCAGGCAGACCTGGAACACAGAGGTAATTACTGTCAGGGGAAGGAGTGCCACTGCTTGGAGCTGGCAGGGGATCTTAAAAGGAAGCTTTTAGGTGAATGTCATTAAGTAAGGGAAGAATTATGCTTCAGAATTCTGAATCGCTCAAAAAAAGCAGATCAGTGTTTTCAGCACAGTAGGAGATTTCAGGAGGAAAAACCATCTGGGTGGTATTTCATTAAGAACCTGATCTTCTTTTCTCTGTTAAAAAAAGGTTTGCAAGAACTATTTGCCCAACTACAGATTAGCTCTCATTTAACATACCTAGGCATCTGCCACCTCATGATTGCTCTCTTTTCCTTCACCATTTCCCTTCTCTACTCTCTCTGTCCCAGTAACAGCAAAGATCTTTATATTCTCACAGCTGCTGCTCAGCACATTCTGGCCTACAAATGTGCTGTTGCGAGTTTTGGTACAGGTAATTTAAAAACTTAAATTAGATTATGACAAAGAACAGATATTCCCAGCCCGTAAATTCTAGAGTTTGTTGGTTGATCCTTTTCTTTTTACATTCCCCTTTTAATTAATCTACTTATGTGCCATTTTCCTCAGACATAATGACAGAATTGTGTTTATTATAGAGGAAACGGGAATTATATCAAACCTGAACAGAATGAGAAGCAAAAGTGTCATCAGGTACAACGTGGCTAGTTTCAACTTCACATTTAAAACAATTTGTGCAACAGTGTAGTAAGTAGAAATATTTCTGCACCTGAAAATGCTGTAGAAGTATAGCAGTGCTTTTTCTCACAGTTTTCTCATACTTGTCACAAAAACTTACACTGCCTGGGAAAGGAAACATTCTAGGCCCTATGACTCATCATTAATTTTACCGGCTTCTAAAATTTCTCACTTCCTTTTTACTTCACAAACTCAGAGCTTTTATTTAAGCAAAAAAAAAAGAAAAAATAAACTAAAACTTCTAACTCAGAATTATTAGGTTTCACAACTATCATAGCAATTGTACCAACACATCCTAAAGAAATAAGAGAACAGCAGAATTAGCCAGAAGGAGACATGGAAAAGGAAGGGCAAATATAAAAAAAAAAAGGGGATTTTCACTTTAAAAAAAAAAAAAAGACAAAATTGCAAAAATTCACAGGAGTTCTGGACAGTTCCCATGGAAGACCCTGTACCACAGCAAGGTCATTCTGAAAAAGGAGGACTAGGAAGATGCCAACACAGCTGAAGTCAGTCAGATGAAGAGATGAAAGAGAAAGGTTTTTGCAGACCATATTTGAATCAAGTACCTGGAGAGTCTTTAAGCTGAAGTTGGGGCTGGGGGAAATTTTGCTAAATAACTGTGCTTCAACATGTTGAACTCTGACACCTTGGTTCTCTGGATCCCAGATCTTCACGTGTACATGATCGTATCCTTGTGCCTAGGACTAGGAAATAGGGGGATGAGTTAAACACAGGTTACTGAAGTATTTTGTAACTTTACGTGGTTTTCAAAAGAATGAGCAAACTGCAGACATGGTGTTAAAACAATTTTCATGCTCTGATAACCCACACAAGCAAATAGCAGTTACAATCCCCAGACTGTACTTTGCTTACTCAACATATAGAAAACATGAGGAATGAAGTATTGTGTTTTGCATTATGTCTGTGAATCATGTACTTCTGAAGACAACCTGGTATGCTAAGCTCCAGTGAGAACACTGATACGTAATACAAAACAATCCCAGGGTTTCTAAAGGAACGAGCAAGTGAATCTCATGTGCTCAGAAATGGAGAGAAAATCTAGAAAAACAATGCTTTAGCAAGTAGCACAGAGGGCTTGTGCCAAATCTTAGGAGCCTAGAGGCTGTGCCAAACTTCACAACAGCAAGAAGCCCACGGGGTCTGGGAAGACAACCCTGAAAAGAGGGAGAGCATCCCACTGCCAGTGTCAAAAGGCCTCCGGACACTCCCTCAGGGACAGCTCTGAAGGAAAAACCTGCTTCCACTTGGACCAGGGCAGGCCACAGGAGAGCTACTCACTCACAGGAAGGTCTGAACAGGTTTACTTCTCCAGCTCAAGCCTTAGGAGAAGAAGCCACGAGCACTACAAATCTGCTCTGAAGTTTACCCAGGGAATAACTGTTTAGGCCCTTGGACTCTTCTGTTTTCCTTTTTATAACACGAGACATGATATGTACAATCTGCTCATTTTCAGTGTGGGCTATGCCACTTTCTGAAGGCAAGGCAAAGCAGAACCCTTTACCAAGAGAATACACCTTAATTCCTTTTCTTAGGGAGCAACAGAGCCTGTTCAGGGCAAGCACCATGCTGCAAAATGTGGCAGTAACATGAGAGAGAAAGTCATCACAGCTCTGGGAACCTGCACGTCAGATGAGTAAAGCGTAACTCTGCAACAGGTAACCACGAACTCTGCAACAGGAACTCACCTCACAGGTGAGCAGAAAAGCATCTCCCTTGGGCTGCAGTCAACTGCTTAGGGTTCACTACAGCTGGCAGGGCTGACTCAAATGTGGAAGCAAGGGACTCTCCTAAAGACACAGTGGGCAAGGATGAGTCAGGTGGAAAATGCTCTTGGTTTTCTTTTGACTTAATCACTTAAGAGTTTTCTTTATTCACAAAGCAAACTGTAAGGCACACCTCATCTGGATTTAAAGTGTTTGGTCTTTTAGGTGAGTTCACCACAGAAGATCTAGACAGATCTATCTCAAAACTGTGACAGACCTGAAGTCCCATCACACCTTTTTTCTGACAACTTGTCACGATCCACTGTTGGGTTGAACAATTTGGCAGAGGTTAAACCCCCTTGCTTTCCAACTGACCTCAGAGAATTCTGGGAGGTTGGGGGCGGCTGGGCTTAACTTCTCATTAACTCCAATGTTTTACCATGACTAGGCTCCCTTCACATTCTCGGGCACAGAATTAAGACTCAAAACGGAGTCAAGTGCCAAGTCACTTTATTTGGCCAACAAGCAATGCACAAGAGAAAAGCCAAGAAAGGGAGGAAAAGTGAGGACGGGAAAAGAAGGGGGGGAAACAAACAGCAGGGGAGTGTTGCGATAACTACCCCCATGGGTCCATGTGCGGTCTGTGCACTGGTGTGGCCCGAGCGCTCCTAGCGCCTGATGTATCTTCGAATCTGGTGGAGGGCAGATGTTGCAGAATGCGCCTCGTGGTTTCCACTGGTTCCCCCTTTTTACAGGGTTGTCCACTTGCATAGTCAATAACTGTTTTGCGTACCCACACCTCCCGCTCGGCAGTGGGGCGCATGCCCAGCACCGTCACTAGAGGGTGCTCGAAAGTTCTAGAAAGCCCGACCCTCCCCCCCCCCCCCCATTTTCAGCCGAGCCTGCACCCAGGCTCATGCACAGAGGACACGTACTCTGAGACAACAGGGTACACATTCCTGTCATGTGGAACTCAGTGGGCTGCCCTGGTGATTAAACTCTCCCACTGAGCTGCCGTGGTGATCAGGCTTCGGTAGTTAAACTTGCCTGCCACCAATGTTGAGACAAGTTTCTAGTCCCTTACACAACTGAATCCAGTTCCTCCAGGTACCCAGAGCTGAGAAGGATTTAGTATCTGGTTCCACAGAGGCCTTCATCAGTTCAGCTACTAGTTTTATTAGGGCAATGATGATGCCAATGTTGATATGCTTCTTTTGGACTTGATTTTCCAAAACTCAGTTTCCTCATATAAATGAAAACAATGATACTTACTAATTACGAAGAATTCAAAGCACTCTAGAATGGAGGAAGAATGTGATTTTCTATTTTCTCTGTAATGCAATAAAACTATACTGCCTGTGCTTGGCTAAATAGATTATAAAACACTCATTCTCAAATGCGAACTTCAGTTATTACCCTGCCAGATGAATTCGTACCCACAGATACTCAAGTGTTCTTTCGCGTCCCAAACATAATCTTACACCCCAGCTCACAGCCACAAGTTAGAGCTACAGTGAATTCAGCAATCCCAAAATATAATTGCACAGAATCAAATGAGTAAAAAGTATTTGCATCAGGAAAAGGAAGTATTCTACCAAAAGGTTTTGTTGCATCCATTAGATGAGCTATCTTTATAGAAATTACTTGGTTTTAACTGTCTATTAAGCATTTCTAAATGTACTAACTTTAATCCTCCTTCAAATCTTACATTTATGACTTCAGTTTTAATAGATTTATTCACTAAGTTCTGCGTTTTGAGTGTTCTGAACAGGTTCAATTAATACTTTTTTTTAAATAAACATATATGATACACTGAAAGTATACACTTTGTTTTCTTCAGATTATACTGTCTCTTTCAATACATTATGAACTAGACTTTTTTGCCTTGCTCTGCAATTTCTGTTTCTCTTTTATGGATATAGCTGATTAAACTTAACTTAAGCATAGTGTTTACATTGTCCCTGTTGAGCCTTTATGTATGATACATTTCACATTTGAATTTACTTCCAGTCTGCAGAGAAATGGAATGTGCCCTTCAGAACTGTCTTCTAGCGATTTTCACGCTCTTTACATTTGTAGTACCACTACTAGTTATTAACAGCTTTTAAAAAGAGGAATTGGATGTTTCTCCATTTTTTTATTTTCTCAGCTGCAGGAATCATAAAAATCTTTGGTTTATTGCTCTTTGGAAGAGCATCTTTCCTACTCTAAGAGCTCTGTGTTAAACCATTCTTTTAGTCCAGAAAAAAAAAGATAATTATATTAACACTGAGTTGACAATGTGCAGATACTTCTCTGCTCTTTTCCAAACAGTTCACTGAACAATCAGTATCTGAGGGCCACTAACAGCTACGTGACAACCAGTCAAGTCAGCACTTCTTAAAGGTCAAAATTTTCCATATTGCTCAAAGCTGAGACTTTCAGTACTGCATACAGGGGTTTCATTTTCAAACACAGGTATTCAGTCAGCTAAATATCTCTGGATAAACTAGTAGGGACTGATTCCTAGCATACTGACCTGCATCTCCATCCCTCCTGCCTGTCTGGACAGCCAAACAAGCCATGGAGCATACCTGCTCCTCAGGGAAGAGCCTCTTTTGCCTGTAAAATTGAAGAGGTGTTCAAACCCCATGGCTGCATTTTCAATTGCTCTGTGCTCAGCAGCTTCTAGTCCAGTCCCTGAGAGCCACAGCATGTGGGTCATGTGGCACAGGTCCCTCTCTTCAGAGTATTTTGCTAAATCTGTATAAGGACATCTAAATTACATAGTTTGGGGAAGTGCTGACGGCCTTCCTTGTCACACCTGTATCACAAGAGATTTCCCTACGATCCCCACTGCTAAGAGCTTCCATATGTAAAGACTATTTATCAGCTACTTGGTCATATTGTAGCAGAGGCAGCTAATGTGTGACTGTGTTTAGAGATTAATAGATTTTGGGGGCTGGGAGAATTAAGTAGATTACTTCCTTCATCTCAGAAGTCATCCACTTACTTCTGGCATGATCCCAGAAATAGCTTATGATTGATGAAGCCTGAATTTCAGACAAGCATCCAGGCTTTTTCCACCTAAGCTAATATTTTGGAAACACACACATATTAGTAGAGTGTAGCTACATGAAACTTTGGTTGCTTTCTATGATGTTTTATGTCCTATTGACCAGAGAACACTATAGAGAGCTAGACAGAAATTATCTCATCTCCGAATGAAAGCTGGAAGTAGGAAAGGTCGCTTAAGTGGAGTCAGTTACAGCATCTACATAATCTGCTAATGAAATCACAATAGCCTGAAGGAAGAAAGTGAAAACTGGGGAGTTACCACAGGAAGACAAAGAATCTCCTTTCCCCTGCATCCTCATTAGCCTTACACAGATCACACTGTGGCTTGTCACCTTTGAAATACTTTTTTTTTTTTAATATGGCTGCCATCTGACAAATGGCTTCTGGACATGGACAGCTCAATCTCTGCATGCTCTGCAGTTTCCATGGAAACAGGGAAGTACATGGCAAAACTCAACAGACCAATTAGAAAGTAAGTAGTTATTGGGTATCTGGGATACTTCCACTGACAGAGGGCTTCAAAAGACAAGGTGGATCCCACTCAAGTCCCCGCCTTTCAGGAAGGTCTCATGAGAAACCATAAACAGACAGAAAAAAACCAGCTTTGGGTTCTAAGTTTCCAGCCAGGTTTACATCTTGATCTTAGGCATGGGGAAAAATAAGCATTCACAAAAACACGAAATCCCACCATCTTAAAAACTGGCAATAAAAAGATCCAGAAAAGGCTGAATGCTTTTGCAAAAGTGAGGAATTAATTGCCTTTCACTTAATCCTGAAAGCAGTATACATGCTCCTACTCCAGCTATGGCATGTGAACAGTGGCTAGGCACTAAACACTCCATTAAAGAACTGGAGAACAGATTCTTTTTTTCCCCATATTCCTAACAGTTACAGAAATTAAACTGTGAAAAGAGGAAAGAGATGAAAATGAAATCTTAGTCTAGCAGCCACTCGCTACTGGAATTAATGGAAGCAGACTGAATTCTTTGTCTCTAGTCCCCATCTAACCACTAGCAATAGCATGTATTCAGTGTGTCTGGCTACTTAGATTTTCTGATCTCCTGGCCAGGCAAGTTTCTTGCTGTACATATGTACAGTACCTCACCACCAGACACAGGGCTGGCTGATGACTGAGACAACACAAGGGTATTGCTCATAATTTGCAGAAAAGCTCTTCAGATACATTGTTTAAAGCATTTTAAAATGATCTAAAAGGTGCATGCTCTGAGGCACAGTCATCTGACAAAGACTTCTTCCTGATACGTGCAAAATCCAGTCAGATCAAGTGTTAGAATAGAGGAGCATTTTGCAGATCTGTAGATCAGCAAAGCAGCTGACAAACTGTACAAAAGTCAGGAACGAGCCTGACAACACTTGGAAGAAACAGAGGAGAAAGCAGTGACTGGAGGAAGATCAGTTGTTCACTGTGTTTTCTAATCTCATTACAACAAAGAGCATAAATGTTTGCAGTGAGAGAAAGACCTGCTCCATTGCCTTGATTTGTGAAATGAGGATTTCCAAGCCTGGAGGAAAAGGTGTCTCAACTCAGCGGAGACGACTGCTGCTGCAATTTGAACGGTCTTTAGAAATGCCCTTTAGAAGACCATAGAAGAGGCAGCAATTTCTAGTGTGCTTGGTTAAAGATTGTTCCATGCTTATTGATACCAAACACACACACAAAGTCCTCTGGAGACCTACCAGAAGAGGGGAACTTTCCTTATTTCAAACAAAATTTAAAATCCTAATGAATTTCCAATTAATGCTCGGTTAAATTTGTCAGGTACTCCGAGGGACCTGGCACTAATCAGAACAAATTAGCACTTGTTCACCCTCTTTATAAATTCTTATATTTTAAAGTAATCTTTTATACCTCAAACAAAAGGTATTTAACTTTCTCACCTGAGCTCAAACCTTTATTGTTAAGCCATTCTGTCCCTCCATTCCTCTTAGGATACGTGACTTTTGTCTTTCTGTCAACCAGTTAGAGGCTACCAAAAAGACTCGAGTCATGCCAGCATGAAGGAAGTAATTTCTTCCATAGTGAACTCTCAGATCACCACTGTCCTGACTATGTACAGAAGAAGATCCTATTGCCCAAATTTTCTTTATCAATGAACTCTTAAATCTCTAGCTACCTTGCTATATGACTGCCAAATAACCTTGGAAGAGAAAGTAATAAACATAAACAATGTCATTGAAAGCAGACTGCTAAGTCCAAGTTGCTCTTTAAGAGTGATTTTTTTAGCACTAAATCACAGGAAAATATTAAAAGGTTATTGAGTCAATAGAATATAAGTGCAAGAAAAATTTGAAGCTGTAAGAATTGAAGATTTTGGTCGTTCAGCATGCCAAGTGCAATCCTACCGCTGCCATCTCTTTTCTCCATTTTAAGTTCACATTGCCTATGAAAAAGAAAATCCTCTTCAAACAAAGACGTTTACAAGTTGTATTATGAACTTAAATATTTTCCCCCATAATATCTTCTCATATTTTACTTGAAGTAGAGCATTTACATCACTGCATCAGCTACTAATTATTTATTTGCCCTGCGGTAATACATCAAGGAATTGAAGCCACCATTGATTCCTTGTGTTCAGCTCTATTCAAACCTGACTAAAATTGCAGTGTGTGCCCCAAAGGCTGTACAATCTAAATCATGAGCGTTTTTTCCATTCATTTCAGTGATCTTTGCAGCAGATCCTTGGAATTCTTTTCAGATAAAATAGGATTTTGTGAGCACAGGGCAAGGATCTGACTGACTAAAATGACTGGAGACAGTAACAGGAATAAGGGTTTAATTAATCTTAATATTTCATCCCCACCACACATTTCAAAGGGTTATTCTGCATGCTTATAATTGTTGCTTTATAGACAGTTATTATTGACTGAAGCAGCAGCAGCAAAGTGATCCAGTCAAAACCAGGTCTAGTACCGCAAGATACTACACACTCTGCAGACACAAAGGACTTCCCCACGCTACAAACTTGTAATCTACGCAAAGAGGTAGCCAAAAAAATGGAAGATTTTTAAACTGACCCTGACCTGAGAGCATGACACTTAGCAAATTAGCCAGGAGACACTGACTTGTAGTGCCTCAGCCTCGGTGATCAACCTACAGAGAGCAGATCAACCTACTGCAAGCTGGTTTTGAAAAAATTTGCCAAGAGCCATCTGATTGTTTGCAAGGACTAAGAGTGTGTGAGTAAAAAACATTCACGTGGAGATAGTACAAATTTCATCCATGATCAGTAACATTCAGTGTCAGTCAAAATTAGAAAGTCCTTTCAATAGACACATTCAAAGAAATTAAGTCAGAGGTCACGTATGCTGAAGTCAAGAAATCTTGCTGAAGTCAAGAAATAAAGCTGCAGTGACATAAAATATTAGAAGAAGAGCTAACCTATGAAGGTAAAAGACAAGACTATTGAAAAAAAAGATTCAAATTTGATGTTTTTTCCTAATACTGTTTCAAGAAAACATGAAAGAAATGAAAGCAAAAAACCCAGCAGGTCCTCCAAAAAGAGCCAGTTAAATGGAACAGTTTTAAGATGAGAGAATACATGGGTCTGGATAAGTCAGGTCAGGGAAACCTTGAGAAAGGTTATCAAACTGAAAGCAAAAATCAAAAGAAACGATGATGAGGAAACGACTGCAAACCAGTAGCTAGAGCCCTTTGGTCTGAAATGACTGTCAGGAGCTGCTTTTAAAAAGCTCTGACCTGTAGACCCCACAGATGGTAATAGCAGATACTGCTAAACTCTGACTATCATTACCAAAACCAGTGCAAGAGTCAGGAGCATCACAACAGGATTGTCTCTTCTGGGCACTTGATCTGAGCCATAAATAACATGTAATTGTTCACAATAAGCAAGCTCTCGCTTCAGATGCAACTTGGCCTTTCAATAATTCACATTCAGCCCACAAGGGACTACACAAGACCATTACTTAAGCAGTAACATGCACTTGTTTAGGGAGAAAATCATGTTGAGAAACAAAACTTGATCAAAAACTTGCACACAAGAATATGCAAAGGGGAAACAAAGCAAGATTTGGAGAGTGGAGCACAGCAGTTAAGGCAGCAACATCATTTCAGAACATTAGTCTACAAGGACAGAGAACAGGCACTGAAACAGTTTTCTCTTCCCAGATGTGGCAACGCCTAAAAAGTTGAATAACTGATAAAAGAGCTAAGAAAGAGAAAAAGTCTGTAAATTGAAGTACAAAAGGTACATACTAGGAGTTGCTGCATCTGGCAGCTTGACACAGGGGAGGGCTGCCCCAGGTCTAATGGGTAGCAAGGCTGAGTATGCATTCCCAGTAGGTACACATATAGAAACACACCTGTATATCACATACAGTCATGTATGTACAGCTAGACACACAGCCTAACACGGACAGAAAACAACCAGTCTAAGCAACAAGGGCAGGCTCTCAAGAGGGAATACATACCAACATCCTTGCAAATATGGGGAAAAAAGCACAGCATCAGTAAAGATGTTTTGTGGGATAATTTAGAAGTCAAAAGCAAAGGGAAGTACACTGCCTTTACAAATCATCACCAAAGCAACAAGCGACCCATTTCCAAGTAAAGAACAGTGTTTCCAATAGAGTTTATTTTACAAATTAAAAACCTTTATGGGACATTGGGGTACAGGTTGTAAATACTGTATGTAACATCACTGTGTTTGCCTCTCGATGGCACTTTTGATTTATCAGAGAAGCCAGTGTTTTTTAGAAAACCACAGATGTTGCCCTGGCAGAGGGGGAGAGCAGCTGAAAGATTCCCCTTGCATCAGTGTGCTCAGAAAGTCTGGAGGAGGAGGGTATATGAACAACACAGCCTTGGTATCTTCTGCAAAGGACCAGTGGCTCAGGCAAGCTGCAGGGTTTTGTATCTTTAATACTGATCTAATAAAACATAGATCCCACAGCTGTCCCAGTGTAAGTACTAACTGAATTTCCAAATTTCCAGTAAGTTGAATTAAATTCCAAAATTTCCAACTTATTTCCCAAAAGTACTAATTGAATTTCCAAATTCTTCAGAGAGCTTGCTGAGTAATGCTCACAGTGTGAGGAAGTTGTCAATATACCCAGCTCTGCTCTCCAACCCAGAAATGACAGAGTATCTGCTGAAATGACTGATGGTACAATAGACTTCAGATGGAGACAGTGAATTGCTATGCTTGTGCATGAAAACCACCTTGTGACACTGAAGGGGGCACTACCTGCCTCTCTGAGCTCTGGCTCCAGCTTCCCTCACAGAGCGCTGAAGGAGAACAGCACTGAGTCCTGCTGAGGACATTCTTTATCTTCACAGCCCAGTAAACTGAAAATGATTTTTTTTCATTTGAATCTTACTTACTACAGATAGTGGATGACACAGGCACCAGAGGCACCACCAGAGTGATGTCTTCCTACAATGCAGTTCAGAGCAGTTTATGAACATTTCTCATAGCTCATTAATGAAATGCTGACAATTATATTGACCTCTCCCTCTTTCCCCATTCAAGGCTGTAACTTCACCTGTGTAAATCACAAGAGCAGGCTCAGCCCTGACTCAGCAAGGGGAGGTATGTGTTCTCACAGACAACCTGACTTTGCCTCTTGTCTTGTCCACCTATTTTTTGAGTTATGCTGCACTGTCCTTGTAGGGAACTACTTGCAGTTTTGTTCTGTCTGGAATTACAGGGGCTGCAGACTGTTATCCCAGCAGGAACTGAGATCCAGGTTTCTTCCAGGCTGGCCATGTCCTCTATGACACACAGACCTCAAAGCAGCCCTTTTCATTGGATTTTCCCAATAAATACAGGAAAGACTTCCCTACAATGCCCAATCTCTTGGTTAACAATCGAGTCATTACAGTGAAATGGCCAATTCAGAATGACAGTCTGGCAACCATTTCTTATAACATGGCCGTCATTTGAGGGGGACTGCAGAACTTTGTATGTCTTATGGCAATTTCAACTTCCAAGTAAAGAGGATCCTAAAATACCAGTGACAAAAAATATTGCTGAGGGAAACTCAAAGAAGTCACCATGTCATAGTATGTAGTCATCACTTTGTGCAATGTTCATTGACTTGTACAAAATGATGAAACTTTATTCCCTAGTGAGAAGTTAAAGTGGTACATGACTATTTATAGCACACACACACACACAAAGAAAACCTATCAATCTGTACAGTGCAACTTTCATCTCATTTTTCAGTCATCCTGAATATTTTTGGGTACAGAGACCAGAAATAGATGGCAAACTAATTAACTCATTGACTTGATTCTCCCATTCAAAATGTTACCATCTTTTGGAAATAGCAGAGGACACAAAGGGTCATCTCTTACTGCAGAACTCAGTGTACTGCACGTATTTTGGGTTGCATTTTTGTTGCCTTGGGTGGCTTTTTCTTTAAAAAAAAAACACCTATAAAAGCAACACATATAAATAATCTTCAGTCCCAGAAATTTTATGCTCATTTTATGCAAATATTTAATCCTCTGTTAAATAAAACATGAGCTGAAACTGTATTTACTGTCATAAGCACTTCATTAAACACACTCTTGGTCATATTTAATGTAGTAGAAATTGTTTGCTAAAGGACCAGATCAGTTAACTTCTATTGGCTTAAATTTTGCAATCCCCAATAGCCAGGCCACGCAAACAGTTTTCAGTTTGATGGTTAGACATAAAAATTAGAGAAAAAAATTTGAGAACTATAAAAAAGTTACTCTTGAACAAACTCTGGAAAAGTTTTAATTAGATGTTGGAAAATTCACTTCAAAAATGCAATATTAAAATATCAATTTTGAAATGTTTTTGTAGATGTTTAATTCATTCAGTTTGATTAATTGTATACACAAAAATGGCACCAGCACTTTTATGCAGTTCAAAAAACTAATATTTTTCATTTTTCCCCAAGGCAGTCATCCAGCTAAACAGTCACACAATTCTAACAAGGGTTTCACTCAAGTCATTCTTGTTCCTCCAGGCCACAGAGTTCATTCCCCAACTGCTCTCCCTCTCTAAGTTAGCCAGGGAAGACCTTCTGGATTCTGAAGAAATCCTCCTCCTGTAATTGCAGCCCTCCAGCCCTGTGGGGAAGGAGTGAAGATCCATAGGTGTGCCAGTACTCTAGCCAAAGCAGAGGCCTATCTCACCTACAAATCACAAATGTACTAATCAGGATAAAATTAGTATTATCTTGCCTTGAACTTGCATATGGGTGTACTAAAATAGTATATCAATAGCATTTAAGTTTTTTTGTAATACTGTGAGCCAGGCACAGTTTTAGATAAGGATGTGAGCAATGTGATCATCTGTTGTGGTTTAACCCCAGCCAGCAACTAAGCACCACACAGCTGCTTGCTCACACTCCTCTCCCAGTGGGATAGGGGAGAGAACTGGAAAAGAAAAGCCATGCGTTGAGATAAGGAGAGTTCAATAATGGAGATAAAATTAAGTAAAATAGCAGGAGTAATAATAATACTATTATAATAATAATAATATACAAACCAAGTGATGCACAATGCGATCACTTACCACCTGCCGACCGATGCCCAGCCCGTCCCCCAGCAGTGATCACAGTCCTCCCACACACACACCGGCCAACTCCCCCTGAGCATGATATCACACAGTGTGGAATACCCCTGTGGCCAGTTTGGGTCAGCTGTCCTGGCTGTGCCCCCTCCCAGCTTCTTGTGCCCCTGGCAGAGCAGGGGAAGCTGAAAAGCCCTTGACTGGTGTAAGCCCTGCTCAGCAACAACTAAACCATCCGGGTATTATCAACGTTCTTCCGGTACTAAATCCAAACCACAGCACTATGGCAGCTACTAGAAAGAAAATTAACTCTGTCCCAGCTGAAACCAGGACATCATCCAAAAGGCAACAGTGGGTAAAGTTACACAAGAAGGATGAGTGGGAAGACTAAATAAATGAAAATAAGCAAAACAGTGAGCAGAAGACACACACACCCTGAGGAAAGGGAGGGCAATGGTGTAAACCTGGGTGTAAAGAAGGAGAACCTGAGAAGAAAGAAAACAAATTCTGTTTTGTTCTGATTTTTCTTACTGAGGATCTCTCAAGCCCACTCGCCTTGACCTCAGGACAGCCACTGGTGACTCTGCCATATGGACTCGCTATATGGCATCAGCTCCATGGTACTGTAAAACCGACAGCTAATTTAGAATACAATTGTTGAAGTTAATAATTTTGTGTATGTACAGGTATTGATTAATGTTGTGTAAGAACTGCCCATCAGCACCAAGTGCATTGTTAATCAATTAATTTAAAAAGTTTAAAACTAGCCTGATTTGTCAGTCTTCTAAACCCTACCGTCACAGGACTCTCTAATTCCCTGAGTTATATATAGATGGATAAGTACTTATAGTTATATACACATATATTCTGTTGCAACTGCAACAGTATAAATAGGAGTAAGTGTTTTAGAGTGGGTACAGGATCTCCCCAGAAACTAACCAATTCTGTACAGACTTCAGCAAAAGCAGAAAATTCTAAATTTTACGCAGACAGGCTGAAGTGTCTAACCCCTTAATATTAATAGGACATTATTAGCAATTAATTTTAAAGATAAACCATAATTTAATTTAAAAAATCTACTCGAAAATCATGTTTCTTTTCTGACTCGTCAATTGACTTGTTTCTTCATAGCAGAGCTCTCAAGCAACCTTACGTACAGAAAAACAACTGCCAATTCAAAGAGCGAGGAAAAAAGCAAAATAGCTACTCTACTGTACAGGGACAGTGTTGGAAGGAACAATTGGCTCATGACCTTCCCACCGGTTTTTGTTCTTGTTGCTCAGACCAAACTGTCACAAATATTTTGCTTACCAAAAATATTAAGCCACAAAGATTTATATGAAAAGGAGAGGATCACCCAGGTCTGCAAAAAAAAGAGGAATGCAAAAACAAGGAGACAGTTTCTAGAAAGGGAGGAAAATGAGGAAAATGCAAGTGGAGTATGAATCGAGTTTGTGGCAGGGCTCTTAGTTGAGGTGTTTAACGAAATGTTGCATAGGAAAAAACACCACTGGCAAAGGGGAGCAGCAAACCGCCACCAATGGCTGTACCCAGAAAAGGACACTTCCCCTCCAACTACAGCAGTTGCCTTTGTGGCCACCAGACCCAGCACCATGGCAAACCACTCTGTGCCACTCTGAGCACAGGGGACTGTTATTTAAAAGGTATCTGACACATAAAATTTATGGGAACTTGCTATTATTTAGGTCTTTGAAACTCTCCTTTGAGGATCACAGCACACTGTTGGGTTTCTGATGACACACAAGGTTCAAAATAGTCCTTAATGATATGGATAATGGAAGGAGACATTCACTGGTCTGCTGTCCCCAGTTTGAAAAGTTTCGGTTTCCATGTAGTGCCTAATGCAAAGCCTTGTTTGTCTGATCAATCCCATATGCCAAAGAAGACTCAATGTCCTTCTCCTCCCCATAGGTCTTGACTCTGTCCTCATTATAATAATTAACGGCTTTCTCTAATGCCTAAACACATCGGAACAGTGATCCTTCCATTATTAGATAAAACTATACAGTACCATTGATTTTAAAAGATCCATGAAAAAGAAACCACACACAAATCTCTTAAGGCCACACACACTTAAGATTGTTAAAACTGGACAAGAAATTTGCAGCTTCCAGGTACACGACTTTTCTAATAATTTGGTATCCAAGACAGAGTTAGGCTGCAAGTAAATGATTATTTAAAGAAGACTTAACGCTAGTCTTTTTTGCAATAAACTCACTTTCACATTTCCTTCCAGCTGATCCGTTATCTAACCACAAGAAGAAAAAACAACAAAATGCAAACACCTTCTGGCAACAGTGTGAAGTAAGGAGGGCTGTAATTTTCAGAAACTGAGGTTTCGAGAGGTAAGCCTCAAAACTTTCACTCACATTTAACAAATCTTAATGTAGTTTGAATGTCATAGGCCAACAAAAGTTCAAAATAAATCTACTCTGAATTGGGTTTGGTCATCTTCCACGTTACAGTTAAAGCAAAGTTTTTTGCTGTGTGTAATTTTAGTCCCATGGCATTTTTTCAGGACATGTAGTACTTTCATGGATCTTCAGAGGTATTTCCTGTTCCAGCCTTTACCTCAGCTTACATTCTATCATCCAAACATGACCATCTCTCATAAAAAAAAATTGTGACAATATTTCTCCCTCAGGATCATTTCTCACTTCCTTGAAATACTGATTTACTGCAGTTTAGGATTGGGTCCTATTGGGAATGACAAGGTGCAGTCAGTGAAGCTATTACAAACAGAACAGAATTTCAGTATATACGACTTCATAAATCAAACAATAACTCCACATTTTCTCATTTCAGATGCCATTAAAAATAACCATTTGTACCAAAGGTTTCTCACCGTCCAGGAAGCTAACTTAACTGGATTGTCCCATGTTTTCACAGGAAACTCTGGAGGCTCAGGTCATGCCTATTTCTCTGCCTCCTGTGCAGCTGAGAAGCCCCAAGCCCCCAGCCAGCGTCCAACCTGGAGGCAGACCACCGGCTCTTTCTCACCAGCGGAATGGTGGCAGAAAGGCAAAGCTTTACCTTAACCACACCATCAAACTATAAACTACAGTACGCTTCCCATTCACCTCACTTCCAACAGAGAAATTCTTTTCTGTCTATGAATTTTGCTCAGCATTCAGCACGCACACTTTGTATTTTGGCAAGCAAGCCTCCTTCTGGCACAGTCTCACCGTGTAAGTATACACCGAGTGAATGCATATTTCTTTTTAAGCAAAGCCTTGGCATAGAACAATATGTAGCGTGTTGGGCATGTAACTCATTGGGGGCGTGGGGGGGAAGTTTCAGTGCCTTTTTAATAAAATCCAGAGTTCAGGGAGTACGTCCTCTTTACAAAGCCTAGTGTGGGAGGAGGAATTCTCCACAGTAACTGTATTTCAGTAAGAGGGAACAACAATTCTTCCTTAACCTTTTTCATCCTTCAGTTTCCTGCTCGGTACATAAGTACGCTATACACTCACTAAATCTGACCCAATAATGGAAGAAATAATTTAATTTACTATCGACAGCAAATCCTGTATTTATTAGTGCCATGTAAACTGCTCTTAATATTGGCTAAACCCACCGTTATGAAACACACTTAGCAAATACTACATGCTTTTATATCCATTTCATAATGGGGAGCTCTAAACTTTACTATTATTGGAAACAGAAGCAAGAAGTAAGTAAAACACACCACTAAACATCTGTACACACGCTAAAGAAGATGTTTTTGCCTGTAAAATCATTGTGACTAAAATCCTTATGTTCACATTTGACAACAGCAACAAAAACCAGAGCAGCTGTAACACAAATCTGACCAGTTATGCAGTGTCTCATATGCCATTAATACATGCCCAGCCATATGAAACCTCAATTAATTTTCTCTGTAAACAACCTAACATTACCTCATATTAGTAATCTACATCAGACAAATATTCTGGACCCACTGTTGAACAGGATGACTCACAGATGCCTAATGGAAGCCAAGCAAGTCCTGGAGCAATGCACCTCACCACTCCATTACCAGGCCAGACTCACTGAGAACCTTTAATGAGGTATTTTTCTAAGTCGTATTTTATTGGCAGTAAAACTTTCAAGCTATAGCTGATATATTACTAAATATTTTCTCATTTGTTCTTTGCTCAATCATGAGTTCAAACAGCTGGAGCAACATAGCAACAAACATGGTACTATTAATCCTTTGTATGCACACCATCAGTAACTAAAATACACAGTCTCAAATCTTAGAATACTAGCAGTTCTGCAAAAGAACTTAGATTCACAGAAACCCTGGAGTATTAAGTGAAAGTCATCTAGGAAAGCAAGAAACCGTAAGTATTCACCTCCACGTACCACAGCTTAAAAAGAAACAGAGATGAGTTAGAAAGCCTGGCATCAGGAGAGGCTGTACGTAAAGAGGTGTTTCCAACTCACGCTAGCGTGATGGTAACAAGTAATTTTTTCAAGACAAATGGATCAGGTCATGGAAGAGCTACTTCCAGAACCAGCCACACTGGCAGGCGATCCACCCACTGGAGGTGCTTCAGGCAAAGCAAATGCACTTTGCCGTGTAGTAGGTGGAGGCAGGCGAGCAATTCCAGAAGGGTGAACCACAGCGCAGAAAATGGCAGCAGCTGCGTGCTGGCTACGTCACAGCGCTGAAGATGCAGTTTGTTCAGAAGCACTAGGGTGATCCAAAAGGCCATATTTGCAAATAAATGAGGCTTGGCACCTGTGGTGTTCGAAATGGGGTGTTCCCTGCGAGTGCTTAAGTACCCTTGAAGGATAGGATCTGCAGAGAAAACAGAATTTATGGCTGTTAAACTATTTTTTGCTCTTATTTTACTTTCAGCTTCTATTTAAAAGCCTAGGTGGAAGCTCCAGCTAAGTAACAGAGGATTCTTTCTGAACTGAAGTGCATTTTGTAAACTCATCGCCAACATAATACCTTGATGCTAACAGGAATGGGGACATCAACCATGGAGCATACAGTGGCATTCAACAAACAGGAGGAATGCAAACTGTCATCACATGCAGCTGCCTAAAAAATTTCAGGGACCCTGCTGTATCAGAGAATTCAGTTTGCTAAGAATCAAACTGTTCCCTGGGAATGCTCTGGTTTTCATCAGATATTGCCAGCATATTGAGTTCATTTTAGATCATAACAAAGCATTTCCTTCTGAACACTCTTGATAACAGTTCTGAACCAGGCATTGCAAACAATGTTTTAGTAAGGCCATTTTGAGTTTATTGATCCTTGAAATCATTATATTTTAGAACTTCCACCGCACAACACATTTCAAGTTTGCTTGTGTTCCCAATACTGATGACAAAGATTCTTTCCGCTTTCAGAAACTGCTGTATGCTGTGAAGCATGCCAGCTTTTTTCTCAAAAGATTGGTTTACTAATGGAAGAAGAGGACAGCAGCCCATTAACTAAGATGCTTACATGCAGCATTATTCCATTCCATGCATACTATCTCGGTGCTTCAATAAAGGGAACTTTATACGTGCTAACTTTGTCACTGACAGCAGAAGCAGCCCGTAAGGCAAGGAAGAGAAGGGGTTTGCAGCTTTACGCAAGTGTTGCACTAAGCAACACTCAAAATCCATCTTGGATGAGGAATCTATGCTGGCAACATCAGGTCTCTTTTTGCTCAGTGTAAACACTGACCTTTGAGTTTACAGTTTTATTTCAGTAAACATTTCTGAATGCCCTGCTTGAATTACAAATATGTGATTCACTTGTACTCAGAGTGTCTCACTTACACCTCAATATTAAACAAGTTGTTGACTATCAGTAAAGTAAGAGTAATTTATAAGTTACCTGTGATATGAACGAGTAAAACAAGAGGTTTAGCTTGGCCACAGGCTCCTCTAAACCACCGCTGCCACATCAGCTAGACAGCATCTTCCCCCCATGCCCCCCCACAGCTCCAGCTGGAATCTGATTAGCCCACCGTGCTCATGAACTCAGACAGCTCAACACCCGGGCAGACACTCTCATTTGTCATGGGGTTGAAGGGATGCTAAAGGGTTAACAAAAGGATCCATCTTAAATTGCTAGCATTGTGTTTTAGGTTAACTTGCTAATCATATGAAATAAACTATAGATAAGAAACTAACACTGTAGGGAATGTGGAAGAGGAGAGATTAGTAGCAAATGGCCCATCTTTGTTACAGGCCTTGGAAGGCATGGTAGGAGAACAAAGCATCTAGCACTTTGTCAATACGAGGATAGCCAAGGATGGGAAGCCAGTTGGTACCAGCTGTGTTGTTCTGACAGTGGAATAAGGGGGATAGAAGCTGGAGTTCACCAAAAGGACAAGGTGAAGAAGAGGAGTGGATGAAGTAAACGACCTTTGAAGACCACTGACTCAAATCACTGAGCATGCACAGTTGGGAGGGACTTATGGAAATGACCTCTTGAAACTAATTTTAATACGAAGCGGGGACAGGTTATGCGTATGTGTAGGCATATTGGGAAACTTCATGTATATGTAACACTTTGCTACATATAAACAGGGCAAGCTGCCGCGTTGCGGTGCGCATGACTTTGGTGGGACTACCCCCCGTGCTGCCCAGCGCTGAATAAACATACCTACTTTACAACCTTACAGATTGTGGAGTCTGTTTCCGCACATCAGATCTAGAAACTGCCAGGGCTGAACAGAGATGTGTCTGTGCTCTGCAGATCACTACAGAGGACTTGAGACATTTTACCCGGCACGTGGTGGCCAAGCTTAGCCTGGCTGGCAGCCAGTTTCGTTAGAGAAGAGCAGGAGGTCATCAAGAAGCTGTCCCATTGGTCTCCAGCTGCGGTGGGAATGAGCAGGAGTCAAGAGGGAAATCTCAAACCTTGTGATTTCACTAGTATCGTATCTTTTTAAGCATCTTCTTCATCTATCGCTTTCTCTACACACCACCATGTGGCTAGCATCGTTTACTGCAGGAAGGGTTAGGCTACGAAATGTTACTTCACAGCTCAGAGAGTGTAACAGTGCTTGGGCAGTAATGGAAGCTCCCCTTTTGGGAGCTTATTAAATACCCATCCAGGAGTCTCTCTGTGGATGTTAAGTGTCATAACACCAGGTCTGAGAAAAAGATAATGCTATCAGGAAGTTAATAACTGGAGCTGCTCAAAGCTGGTGATTTTGTAGTGCTTACTAATTCCCTCTGTTTTCCATACCCTTTTCTTCCCTCTCGCCTCCCCTATTCTCTTCCCTCTCTTCCTGGCCCCTTCCCCTTCCCTCCCCTCTTCCTTCCCCCATTCCCTTATTGTTCCTTCCTCCCTCTGTCCCTCCCTCCCTCTCTTCCTTCCTCCCTTATTTCCTTCCATCCTTATTTCCTTCCTTCCTTCCCTGGTTCATGAAATCTGAAAACAAAAGCTAGGAAACACAAATTCAAAGGCAATAAAAATTAAAAAAAAAAAAAAACTGAGTACTTAACAAACTATTGAAATTTCACACCTGCATGACAGGTAGGTAAATCACAGTGCTTTCAGCCATTATTCCTAAATTCAAACCTGTCCGGCAAGAGCCTTTGGTGCTGAGACTTCTCCTGACCTTTAATCCAGCTACATGCACCAAATCCTTCTTCAGTTGTCCGTGGGCAGAATTCGACTCCTCTGTGAGGTGTATCAGAAAACACCAGCACCAGAGTCCAACTTGGAAATGCCCCAAGGGGAGCTCGATGGCTCTGCTAACTCTGTGTAGGAGTCCAGCTTCTTAATTTAGGCCTCCAGTTTAAAACTCTAAAAGCCGTTTGATGTAAACACTTCCCTTTCTGAAATTTCTTCCCCTTTTCCCTCACTGGAATTAACATGTGACTAGTCGCATCTTTAATCCCAAGGGTAGAATCTTGTAACACTCCACCTCACAAGTTAGGATTTGCTCCAGTGATATCTCAAGTTGCCGTTTCTAAAAGAAGGTTTCCCATTTCGTGGATGATAACTATGCAAATTCAGATAACATTAAGTTGGAAGCATTCCTGGGTAGTTTATGGGGTGGGCTCTCTTTAATATCACTGCTGAAACCAGCTCAACTGAACAGGTTCTCTTAAATTTTACCATCATTTTCTCCAGCTATAGGGAATCTACCTATAGGGAGGCCAGAATCTTCTTGTTCCTCAACAGATTTATCTGACTTATATGAGTTGCAGTCTGCTTTTGACCGGGAAAGGTTTTTTGACATTGTTTTGCATTTTAATTTGATTCTATAAATGGAAATTATCCTATATGTTCCCAAAGAGGAAAAAAAAAAGTAATTTCTATAAAAAAAGCACCTCAGGGAAAACATGAATAATTTACCATTTTATGAAAAGTGTAAGTTTTTCTACAGGGTTAAAGGTTGCTGTTGAGCTGAATATTTTGAAGCTGTACAACTATTTTCTACTACATTGTCCCCTGATGTTTATACACTTAGCTCTTCCATGCCAAAATAAATTACTGTTCTTTGATAATCCACTAAGCATTACAGCAGATACAAATCTCAGAAAAGTGAAATTGGAAATATAGTGTTGGGTCACATGGGTTTAGTTTATTCAAAGCCAAAATGCAGAATCATAGAATCACAGAATCATTTAGGTTGGAAAAGACCCTTAAGATCATCGAGGCCAAGCATAAACCAAACACTGTCAAGTCCACCACTAAACCACGTCCCTAAGTGCCACCTCTACAATTACTAGTGACTGCACATTTGGAATGGATTGTTCAGATTGCTTGTAAAGATATTCATAGTCAACCCGTTGCAGAGTACATGAAATGGGGAAAAACTGTTTGATATGGTACTTTGGACACTATATAGCAGTACACTACATAAGAAAAAGCAAATAACCTGTATATGCAACAACAAATATATTTGATATTTTTAATTAACTATAAGACAAATATGAAGATATGCACTATGAAAATCACCTGGCAGTTTGGCACACACCATAAAATAATGGAAAGTAGGATTCCATAAAAACATAAGCATCTAGCACTGAAAATCTAATACTTCAAACCCCTGGTTCACATATGAATGAATGCTGAAAGTAAGGAAATATTTTAGCTAATGTTATGCTGTAATACCCAGTGTAATAATATTGTCTGCAGGGTTTAAGCCTTTAAAAAGGATCTAAAATCTCTACTAAATTTCCTAGTTTCATGTTAGAAATGCTTTTCCAATCATTGAGGTGATCATTAAAACACAGTTTAAAACACAGAGCACTGGCATATTCCTTCATATCACAGTTTAGAGGAGTAAGAATTGGTGATTAAAGATAAAAAGGGTAATGCCAGAATATTAAACAATATTCTTAATCTGAAGGATTTATATCCCTTTTTTATGGGGAAGAATATAAATGAGTAAACAATGAACCCTTCAGTGGCTGCAACCAATCACTAATCTGATTTTTGTTCTCAACTAAATGAGGGAAATTTTACAGTACATTGTAATATTATTCTCAGCTGTTCAGTGATTATTCAGAAGGAAAAAGACTATCAGCAACTACTCCAGATTTATAAAAAGACACTAGCTATAAGACATCTTCTATTTCAGTAATTTTGAGAGCTGTAATCAGTGTACCACAATTTATTTTTTTTTCATACAGGTATATAATTCTAGTTATATACAACACTTTTATTCATCCAAATAAATGCTCGACCAGAGTTTTCTCTTGACCTTTTTTCTTTAGGTGGATGCATTCTAACTGCCCAGGGTAAATGAAAGTATACAAAACTGGATTCATTAGGATGAGACCTAACTTAACATGATGAGAATTAACTCACCAGGTCTGGCTAGGAGAAACCATATCATAAAATGTTTCATGTGTCAGAAATAAATTTGTTTCACATTTGAATGAAATCCGCAGTTTTAGATTATTTCTAAAGCAAATTAATCAGAAACAGGCAGGCACAGCTCCAAGGTTCTGCACTGTTGATACAATCACAAGTTTAAATTGAAATGTGAACATTTTGAGACTATGACTCAAGAAATAAAGGAGTCAGCTTACACATCCCAGCAGTTAAAACATGTTCTCAACAGCAGACATTCTCTAAGTAAGCTGTCCCCACACACTGCTGCGTTTAGATAAAGTAATCATTTTCAAGATTACAGTAACACCTTGCCATGCTTTCATGATGCCAGAAAATTATTAGATGGAGAATGATCGATGTGCTAATGAGAATAAATTAAATGTGCAGGAAAGGTGGGTTTATTTCACAAAGGTGTGGAGGTTTTATGGCAAAATGTGCTACCTTCATTGAGTCATTCTCCTGTAACCCATATGGTTACCAAAAGAGACCGCTTAGAGTATCATTAGTGCACAATGACCGTTAAACATGGTTACTGCTTCTACTATGACACAGAGCATTGGTAAAACAAAATCTAACAAGGTAATAAGGAAAGGCTGGAAAGAAAAACTGTTAGCACACTGTGAAGTAGTGCCGTGAAATGGTGAAGATATCTGTAGCTGAAAGTGTGTAGGACTCTGCAAAGACAATGTCTCTGGCAAAACAGGAAAAATGTTATTATTTATGAATACAACATCATCTGAATGAGTAAAAAAATTATAAATAGGAGAAAATAGAGCAAATACTTTGGATTAAGAAAAAATTTATGAAAACATTAGTTTTTAAAAAGCCTTTTAAAGCACCACTGCAAGGAGTCTAAAGAGAACTTAATCTATATTTATAGAACAAAATAAATTAAAACTTTGTATTACTTATACTGAATTTTCCTTCAAGGTTAAGTTTTAAACAAATGTAGAAAACCAGGTGCTATAAATTTGTCGAACGAAAACTCCAAATAAAGGAAGGAAAACACAAGCTTTTTAAAAGCCTTGATGCTGTCCCTAATTAGCAAACACTTAAGGGCAGCTTCACGTTTCTAAAGATTATAATAACAAATTACTATCCCTATATCTCTTTCTTTTGCAGCATCCAGAACGTAAGATTTGTTCACTCCCTGCTGCTGGGTCCATAGCCATTAGTGTTAGTAGACACATCATATGGGAACTGACAGAAAAGACAGAAAAGTATGGTTTTGGCATGCTAATCAGTCACGCTTCCACAGCTGCATACTGGTGGTTACTGGTGTGCCACATGACACCTAATTCTGTCCTTTTCTAGCATTCCTTAGTGTCTACTGCAACCTGCATTTGATTTTGTCTGCTTAATCAGTGACTCAGTCGTAGTTTAGAGATTTTATATGAGTTCATAACTCATTTCAGTTTTCACTGTTTGTCAGCAGTCCAGTTCCAAACCACCTTCTCCTCACACCATTTTTTTCCTTCAGCTGACTGTTTTTTCACGGAAGAGATATGTTCTGATCATCCTTAATTCTCACTGCTTTATGCCCCTGTCCATAAATAGCAATCTCTCCAGGGCGAACACTTTGGGCCATAGCTCTAGTGGATATAAATCTCCATGCTTCTATTGACTTGAGTGTAACTACTGAGATTTACATCTGCTCAGAGTGTGTGTATGTGAAGTTCAGTGCTCTTTAAATACCATCTAAGAGCACAGATCTGTATCCATTCAAATTTGTGGCAGCAGTTAATTGGTGAGGAGTCAAGTTTTAAACAGATGTCTGCTTTATTAGAAGTAAAACAAGTTGCCTGAAATATCGATGTTCAATTCTCAGCTGAGCTGCCTATTCATGCCATCAAGTGACTTTTATGACACGAGGGAGAATTTTCACATAAAAAATATATGCTTTACATGGCACATTAGCCATATAATGTCAAAGAAAAGGCACACATTAATATACCAGGCTGATATCCCTTAATTTTTCATTTGAAATAGATCAAAATATGCAAAATGCATTAAATATGAGTGAAAATTATTTCTTCTGACACAGAGAATTTTTATCCCAATTAAAAAAAAAAACCAAAAAAACAGGAATTAATTTTTAGGGCATATCTACTTCTGGTGAAAATCACAGATACTAGAAATGCAGTCAGCTCTCAACCACACCTGGAGGAAGCTAGATTTTTTTTTGCTTCAGACTGAGACACAGAAGAACCTGAATTTTTTGGATGTCAGCATAGATATGTCAGTTTAATCAAACTGCAATTCAGCTATCCAGCCTCTACAGGGCTCCTTGAGAAGCACAGAGGAGTGAAGTAATAGGGTTTTTTGTAATTTGAGAAGTACAAAATAAAATATTGAGACTACCTTTCTTATATATCCATCCATCTTCTACCATATTGTATACTTAAAGGGGCTGCATAGATCTGGGGAAAGCAACCAACCACAAAGACAAATCACAATATTATCTAGCTAAATTTGAGAAGCAGAGCTATAAACAGTACAAGAAATTGAGAAAGGTTGTTTAAACACCAAGAACTGAGGAAGAGAAGGTTCTCTGCATGAGTAATGATAAAATAGTTAATAAGACAGACACACAAATATCACAGAAAGTCAATGAAAATGAAACTGTAATTTCCATGGTGAGTCTTCTGCACTACAGGGAGGATCTTTGTTCCACTGAAGTCTTGATTCAGTGGCTCCAGCACTGAAACTTCAAATGGTATAAATTGAATCTACTCAGTTTACCTCTTCATTTTGAGCCTTTAGCTTAAGCTGCCTTTAAGAACCTGTTTCTCCTTGGAAACACTGAGGTTTCCCAACAGCCTTCATGGCTGATCCAAAGCAGGTACCTTAGAATATTATTGTCTTAAATATAATTATCCTATATAGAGTGTTATATTTTAACCAACATAATTGTCCTGTGGGAATTGATGTTAGCTCAGCCTCTTACCAGGACTGCCTTTCCTGAATGATTATATTAGTTTATGCCAAAAGACATTTCTATGAATTCAGGAAAAAAGGAGAACTGCTGTTCAAGACAGGGCCATCACTTTAGAGCCACTTATCGAGAGCCAAAACCAGCAATGTTGGCCAAAAAGAACTGGAAAAGCTTCAGAAAAACAAAGGAGAACAAGCAACTTACAAGGCATCTGCCTTGGGAAAAAGCATTTTAAATAGGTACTGAAAAATCAGACTGAGGTCATGTAAAAGAAGTCCCCTTCTTCAGTTATTATCACAAGCTAAAAATACTGAAAATACATATGTAAACCAGTGCTTTAAAACAAGCATGAATCTGAAGATTCAAAAATGTTTTTTCCTAATATTTCATTGAAATAAGGCATTCCATAATGCCATATAAATTTCAGTAGACTCTCTTGTGACAGTTTGGTAAAACCTGATCTTGTGGATATAGCAGCCAAGACCCACACAGTGTCTCGCTCACTTCCCCCTAGCAGGATGAGGGAGAGAATCAGAAGGGCAAAAGTGGGAAAACTTGTGGGTTGAGATAAAGACCTTTTTAATAGGTAAAGCAAAAGCTGCACACACAAGCAAAGAAAAATACGGAATTCCTTCACTAACTCGCATAAGCTGGCATTTCCAGTAAAGCAGGGCTCCATCACGTGTAAGGGTTACCTGGGAAGACAAACATCATAACTCTCACCATCCCCACTTTCTCCTTCTTCCCTCAGCTTTTACTGTTGAGCACAATGTCACACGGTGTGGAATACACCTTTGGTCAGTTGCGATTCTGTGATTCTGTGGGGTCAGCTGTCACGGCTGCGTCCCCTCCCAACTTCCCAATTTCTTGTGCACTCCCAGCCGCTCGCTGGTGGGGTGGGCTAAGAAACGGAAAAGGCCATGACTCTGTCTGTGTAAGCACTGCCCAGCAACAGCTAAAATATCAGTGTGTTATCAAGCCTGTTTTGGTCACAAATCCAAAACATAGCACCATATGAGCTACTGTGAAGGAAATTGGTTCTGTCCCAGCCAAAACCTGCGTAGACTGTCTCGGAAACATATGCCCATTTGTAAACCCAAACTTTTCAATCCAAAAATGGACACTACAACCTTGGCAAGATTACGGGTTTGTTCCAGCATTAAATAAATTTAAAGTCCTCAAAAGGTTTTAATGAAAACAGAATTGCCACTTTTGAACCAGCTGTGTTTCAAATCCCATGCTTTTGGATACTTTTTTCCACTTGCTAATGAAATTACTATTTTTTTAAACAATCTTTTTTGTTACAAAGGCTTCAGAGAAGCTATAGGTACTCAAAGTCTGTGAAATAAAAAGGACACGAATAGTCAGGAACGTACAGAAAATTAGGCCTGTCCTGCCATGAGGCAAAATAAAAAAACTCACTCTAGAGTCACAGGAACTAAAAAACAGCTTTGAAAAGAACAGGAAAGGGACCAAGGTGAAATTAGCCTTACAGCTAAGAGAGTGAGGTACTTAAAATAGGACTTGCAGAGCTTAAAAAGTAAATAACCAGAAAACTCTACAAAGTAAGTAATCAGAACTGACCAAGTGCACAGTACAAACTGGTATAACCTACCACAAGAAATTCAAGCAATTTAAAAACTTGCAAATCTTTCAAGCAATTGGAGAGAAAAGACAAGCTTGAAGGATTTACATATAAAGCCTTTAAGCTTTGTCTGTACAGCTGGTGAGACCGCGCTGGCAGTGCTGGCACTGCCTGTCCTCAGCGCCTCATGCCCCGTCTCACACCTCATGACAGCCAGTGACCACCACACTGCTGTGAAACAGCTGTTAGAAATTTTTAAAGGTATTTTTCAATTGTTGAGCAGCATGCTGTGTGAATGGACTGATGCTGGGTGTGGAATTAAATCCTGAGAAACTATTTTTGGGCTCAGAAAAACCATGGCAATTGCTAGCTTGAGCTGCTCTTTCCATCACACAAAAAACCTCTCTACTGACATTGTGAACTATCAGAAAATAGTCCATTAGTTCTTCAGTTCCTGATGAATGTTTATTCTCACAGAGCCATCTGTCTTAATAGCCCTAATTGACTTAATCAGAAGTGCACTTTGCCATTGGTGAAAATACAATGTGTTTTTTTAATCCAAAGCAAAGCTGATCAAAACTGAGGTTCTTCTGACAGTTTGTGCTTATTCTTTTTGTTTGTATTTCACATCCCATATAATTACAATGGATTCAATAGCCATACAAAACTCAGACTTCCACCACAGATTTCTTTAAACGTGTGCTGAAAATTACACAGCATTATTCACTACAGGCTTGAATTTAACTCACGCGGCATAAGACCTCCTCTCCTTCTTCCTTATTTTCCCTCCTCTGCTTTTGGTTATTCTTCATCTAAAGGAGCAGCACTATAGCTAAGATTGTATTTGCTGAGTCTGCTTTAAGAGCAAACTTCTACATTAGGAGCAAGCAAGCAAGTATGAAACACCATGTATTAAATGTATCAAACCTGAGGGCAAGAGACTGAGTGTTGCAGGCTTCCATGGTCATAACTTCTGGGACAGAGAAGTCCCCTCTCAAGCCACCAGAGAGACATAGATGAACAAAGAAACAGAGTTTACATAAACAATATACTGAAGGAATTCCCTTAAACTGCAGTTGAACTAGTTGAACCAGTACTGCCTATCTCCCTTGCAAAATTAAAAAAAAAAAAAAAAAAGAAAAAATGGGCCTATCATTACGATGTAAAGATACAGATCTTAATACAACATGCATTGGACAAGCAATTTAACATAGCACAAGTCACTGTAATTCTGATGTTTCCCAACTTTTCACTGTTTGACCTAGTAGCAAAAGGGAAGTTTCTCAGTACAGATTATTGGATGTTGTTTCCATGAATGACAGGGAGTTTGAGTGCTTTCCCAAAAAAACTACAAAATTTGGCTAGTGACAAGTCCCAACATCTTTCAATTACTTGTGTTTAAACCTGATGATGCATGCAGCGTGTAAAATTTATGTGATAACAAAAGGATGCTGCTCAGTAAGTGGGAGCAGGAGAATGCTCTCCCAGATGAAGAAAAACAGGGTGTTGAGTTCATATCCCAGATCTAAAGAATCCTA
>NW_009260842.1:272424-320530 GCF_000687185.1 Egretta garzetta | reverse complement strand
CTTCTGGAACATCTCCATAGATGTACGTTACTATCATTACTACAGTTTCTGCCCTTGGGTTATTTCTGTGTCAGTCTTAGATAGAAGGTCCATTAAAAACTTCCCATCCCAGTTAGACTCAAGCAGAGTGTCACAGCACAAACAGAAGGCATCTGCCTGGCCCAAAACCCTCCTCCTGTCTTAACAATGCAGGTAATTCTCAAAGTAAATGAGTGCATAAGAAACTAAATCCCTATACAGTCACCAGCTGCCATTGCAAACACATACACACTAAACAGATGCTGAGAGTCCCTGCTCTTAGCAGTAATCTGACAACCTAAAGTGATCTTGTTTTTCTGTGATTTAACTTTTTACAGCATGTACCATAGTCTTCTTCCTCCCATCCTGGACACCAACCCACACATGCAATTCTTCTGTCCTCACTTCCACAAGAGATATGTACATTGTCTGATCTTTCTCTAATTCACATTTCTGTTTGTATCAACATCAGTGAGACCATGCAAACTCATTTTTAGCTTATCCACTAAAACACTGAAGGTGGCTGCAGAAAGTATTTTTGAGTGGGCGACACACAGAGCACCGCTCAGCTTCACACTGTTCAGTCAATTACACATATACACAGCCCTCAAGATAGAAGAATATTTCCAAGTTGGAAAAGTTAAGGAGTCTTAAGCTTGATGATGCCCCTAATCCTACCTCTGTGACCCATTTCTGCCCTTCACAGTTGTCACTGATATTCACAAAGTTTGTCAGGCCTGCTTTAGCACCTAGAATAAGACAATGACTTCAGAAAAAAGGTGAAGCTGTGGCGTCACCCCTAAAATACTGAAAGTGTCCCATGAGTCCACTGTCCCACATAATTTCTCTGCTGTTTCCTCAATTTGTATTATTTGTAAATACTGACTATGGTTTTGGTTTTCTGTTTCTAAGTCCTCACTAACTCAGTTTGAATCACTTACTTTACTCCTGATTTACTCATATGTAACTGGAGCAGAGTTTTCCCATGTGTACCTTTGACTTCCTGACAAATTCAAAACAAAAGAAAAACAAAAAATCCACAGGATAATGAAAAGTTAAGCAACTTTCATTATCAAGAGGATATGCTAATTTGACTAGAATCTTTGGGGGCAGCTTAAGGCAACCTTCAAAAATGCAACTGCAGTATCCCTGCTTGTGGCTGGAAACTAAATCCATTTTCAAGTTTCTTTAAATACAGCAGTAAATTAAAAGCTAATATAACTCTAGACGCATCTTCTGTACTTCTCTTTCCAGGCTTTTCTTAGTTTTAAGCCTCCCATCCTCCATTCTTTTCCTTTCTGGGATTTGACACCCTCTAGCTTCTTACACAACAAGCCACTTCTGCCTCGGGAGTCCTCGGGAGCCCTTGGGAGCCACCAGTCAGCTGCCCGAGGAAGCCCCCAAGTTTCTTGCTGAATTCACTCTCCTCTAGTTTTTATCAAGTCATCCAGTCCCCAAGGCTCCCTTTTCCTACAGCAAGTAAATCTACCCCTTCCAAAGTTACACCAGGAAACAAATCTCCCTTCTGCCTTGTCCCCTTTAGCACTGTCTGTCTTTTAACTTGCATGCCCCAGGCTCCAGGCCTGAATCCAAGTTCTTCAAAATGTTTTTCACAGACATTTACAAGACAGAAATAGAAAGCATGCAATTCAGCAGCCATTTTTGTAATACTGCCCTTTCGGATTGAAGACAGTTTGAAATTAAACTAACTGGAGCTTGACTTGTCAGTCAAACCAACTAGGGAAGGACTGTGTTACTTCACTGACAGGTATCTCTGCCATGGATCAGTACAAAGGTACATAAACTGTTAAGCTAAGTGTGAGGTACATGATGCTCTCAGATAAATTCACTCTCATGAAATGAGTCCACACCAGCAAAACACATCAGAGTCTCATTTCCATCTACAGAGTTAATTGTGTGAAGTTTGGGGCTTGCCTTCTTAACAAGCATAAATTTTACTTCTTTGTTTATATATAATTTAGCATTTTTTAAGATGCAACAGAATAGGTCAGCTTCTTCAGCTGATATGAAGTTTGGGCAAGGCCAGAAGTGACTGGACCCTGGCCCTGCTGTCTACAGAAGAAAACTTCAGACACTTACCTGGCTGACAAAAGCACATGGGAAACAGTCACTTCAAGGGAGGAAAATTTAAATATCATGTACACCTTTTAACAGAGAAGTATATTAACCACTAGAACAACTAGCTAGATGGAATGACCATGGAGAATATCGCATTTCCTGATCTTTTAAAAAACCAAGAGCAGGTATTTTCCTGTAACATATGCTCCAGTTCCAGCAAATGTCATCAGACTTGACACAGGAATCACAGACATGCTGATCACAATAATGGCTCCTCCTGGCCCTAAAATCTATGAATCTATTAAGTCCATGTAACAGCGCCTGTTCACATCCAGCTTCTCATGTGAACTTGACAAAGACAGTCCTATAGTGGAGCTGCCCCTCATTATCTGTAACAAACTGTGTAGCATGTTCATCTGTGGCGGTGTGCTCCCCCCTCGTCTCTGACTCCCCCTCCTTTGGCCTCTTTCAAGCGATAACCACCTGTGGCTGGTCTGTGGCTGGTCCTGAAGGATGCATGCACCCCCTGGATGTGGGGGGAGGCAGATAACAATACAATAGCCAAGGGCTATTGAGGAATATGCCCACCAAAACACAGTGGTCAGTATGCAAATATGACTATGAGCCAATCATCTTGCCCCCATAAATAGTGAGCAGCCCAAGAGCCCTTTGAGCTCTCCTGCACGGCAGCGGGCTGCACGCCAGGATCTCCCCTTGAGCAGGGACACCTCTCAAGGTTACTCCTCGAGGCTGAGAGATTCCTCACCCCAACAGATTCTCAGTAAGTGACTAACAGCTTGCTAACTTGGAAATCTTAGCTAAGTGACATAAAGGATTGATTGCACGTGTATAAACCTTTAAACATAAACCGTTGACCAAGACTGGGAGTAGGATTGGATCCAGCTGCACCTCGACTCCTCTCTGAGGGAGTTTCGAAAGCAAGGGGATCTTTTCTGAACCTCATGACTCAATGGGAGGGTCTCCCTGACAGTTTTGTCTGACCCTGTCCTCTGTGCAGTAAATAATGAAGTGTACCTTGCCATCAAATCTTTATAAACTATTGTCGCATTTACCACTGAACTTTGTTAACTCACTGTTTTGCACCAATAAACCATATTATTTTTGCCTCCCTCTCACTCCATCCACGACATCATCATTCAGTAGATAACAAATACAAACTCAGCTGCTCAGGTCACTGCACAGGGAGTTTAGTCAATTAACATTTTTTAAAAGGTCTGGCTCAGAAAAAAGTATGTTCTATTCTAAAACTAGATGTGGAAATATTAAAAAGAGGATAGAGCCTGACAGAAGGGGCAAGAAATATTTAAGCAGAAGACACGTGGGAAAGAAAACAGTATTTTCTTGTTCCCCTTAAAATTGGTGTCTGAGGTGTCAGAAGGGCACTTCACATGAAGATGGGGGAAACCCCTGCAAAAGTCCTCCAGCACACCACAATATGATGTTCAGAGAAGGTTGGACATCTCACTTCAAGAGGTGTGAGCAATGCATGGTAACACATTTAGCACAGGAAGGAAGAACCCAGTTCTCCTTGACATTGAAGCTGCTGTTTTAAAGAAAGCAAAGTGCAGAAATGTGATATTTGAATAAACTTGAATTTCTCCAGATTCTGCAAGATGATAATACAACACAAAACCATGTGCTCCTGAAATAAAATAACATGCAATCACAGTGTAGTTTTTAACCTGCGTGTACTGAATAGAAAGCACTACAAATAAAAAATAGCATTCAGAGAGGCATTGCTACAGGAGGTACTTAATTTTTGTGACACCTGATGGTGCCTTTAACACTACTTATGTCCATGAAGTGTACATAAAAGGCAACTGTTGTAAAGTAGATTAATGGTAGCCTGACTTCCATCAGCTTTGAATGACAAATTGGAGCATCGTTAAATGCAAAAAACTCTCAAAAGATGTACTCTTAAGATATAAAATAAAATCTACAAGCCTTTGTACAGTGGGAAGTAATTATCTTGCAGCTTTCTTTTGCTTAATGTCATTGCTACACCTGGCATTCTCAAAACTACCTTGACCCTCGTTTGCTCCTAGAAAGAAACATTTGCCTCTCACCCTTTTATTCTTCATGACTGCATCATAAGTACTGCTCTGCTGCCACTTTGTTTAGACTTGAGCAACATAATTATCTTTTTTCTCATAGCCACTGAGCTTTTATTATACCAGGAACAGAGCTAAGTAACCTTTAGGATAGCTTAAGCGATCCTGACCTGTTCTGTGTAAGCACTCTGACGCAAACACATACAATATTTAAACGTGATTTCATTCCTCCTCTTTTCCAGCCGTGTGACAGCTCTGCATGTAAAACCTTATCCTGTGCACACACTGCACTCACTTCCTGAAAATAAAGGGCACAGAAGAGTTGCTTCTTGTCCAAGCTGCTGGAAGCTCTTGGTCTTTTTACTGTGCACATCTTTGAACAACTCAGAGCAAACATCTTCCCACAGTAATTTTACATATAATGATATAATGATAAAATCCATCAGTCGCATGAGGATATTTTGACTTATCTGTTGCAAAGGTCATAAATGAGGATTTTAATGATGTGAAGTGTAATTTTGGGCTTACAGGCATCAAAGGGTTCCTTTAATTGATGAAGTATTTAAGAAGTATCTAGCATCACTTACTGGAAATGCTTTAATTTATAGGCTGATATAAAATCCAGCTGCCTAATGAGGTTACAACAGCTATTCTGTCAGAGAGAATACTGCTGTCAGCCCCTCTCTGCAGATTCAGCTGTAGGGTATGCAGTCTGTTATTTCATCTCTCCTCATGGAAAACCAGCTAAGTTCTGACCCTATCTTCATACACCCTCTCTTGAATCTGTTTGGATTCTCCAGGGGACAGGGATCTTGCCCATGTGTTGAAGACTTCCTTCTCTGTGAATAATATACCAAGGCACTAAAAAATCAGCCCTGGAGAATTTTGTTGGGACAATAAGAGAAGTAACCCCCCATAGCTGGACACCTGACCCTTTGCCCGACTCCTGCAGGCATCTGTGGTACAGCCACATCTCTTTCCTGATCCCACTGAGCAG
Source organism: Egretta garzetta (assembly GCF_000687185.1). Lineage (NCBI taxonomy): Eukaryota > Metazoa > Chordata > Aves > Pelecaniformes > Ardeidae > Egretta > Egretta garzetta. Next base: position 315,364 of record NW_009260842.1, on the reverse strand, counting down.
CCAGCAACCTGTCCAGTCAGCTCCTTCTCATTATGGGGTCTTCCTCTGAGATAAAAGGTAAAAAGGTAAAAAAAGTTGTAAAAGGCTCCTTCTATCTGGCTGAGGATCTGCAGGGTGACATGCAATCTGTAAAAAGTATCGACAAACTGCAAAACTATTATGCAGTATTAAATCCATTCAGATGCTAAATTCGTGTCACTTCCTAAAGAGCAGAGACTGGGAGAAAGGAGAAGAAACAAGGCCTAGCAAAAAACCCCCTCATTTTCCCTTGATTCAACATGAAGGAATCATTTTATTGTACTGAAGACCAAACTCTTTTAAATTCAGCTACCAAGTCTGGGACAGGCAATAGTCTCAACAAAGTTTAGGGGTGGAAAGATTTTGCCATCTGGGGTCACTGAGTGGTCCTACAGCTACTGGCTGTTTGGAGAGGAACAGAAAAGAGGTAGGAACAAAAATATGTAAGGGGAATATCCAGATATTCTGAAATCACGGACAATAAGAAAGGTAATTTTTTGGTACCATAATGTAAGAGAAGAAAAATGGTGAATGACTGAGGATTTAAGACAGGGGAATAACTCAGATTGACTGGCTTAGATTGACTAAATCAGAATGGCTGGGGACAGGAGTCAGGTATTCAGACAGATTAACAAGCTAAAAAATGTCTTGCTTTAGAGGGAATGGAACAGAATGAACAAAATGGATGAGAACAGATATATTTCCTTGTTACTTAAATGCTTCCATCTCCCTTCAGGCTATTTCTAGTGTATTCTGTCCCAGTAAAATGTCTATGTTACTGATTGCATAGGCAGCAACAACAGCATTCCCCTGCCTCCCTCTGATCCTCCAGTTCCCAGCCACTGGAAAATAGTGCTTTGTATTGTGGGAAACAATTGGGATGTTTTACTTTTCAGTCTCCTATGAATGTCTCCCTGAATATAGAGAGTAGAAATCTCCCTGAAAACTTTTGAACAGATACATGTTCATTTCGTGTAACAATATCCATTTATACTAAGTGCCACAAAGCACATTTGTGTTGTGAAATCGAGAGTTTCCCAGTCAAAGAGTATGCTGCAGACATCACAGTTCCTTTTTATTTGGCAAAAAGTCCACTTTTCAGAAAGAAAATTTCCAGGACCTTATTTAAATATTTTATTTTATCTTTACGTCCTAATACATAGCAACTATCTCTTTGCTTTTAATTTTGCTGCATTTTTTATGTTCTTATCCCACCCGATCTTCCTGTCAAGAAACCTTGATCATTCTTGTGTTTGGATTATTTCTGAAACTGGGGGAAGTTTTTGTTAGCAAATACCACTTCATTTTTACCTTCCCTTCACCTGGTTTTCCTCCTTTCCTTGCTCAACTATGCCATGCTCCATCTTATTCCCTTCTGGGTTGACAAATCTGTTTCACACTGTTGCTGTTTACTGCAGGAACACCAATTATGTCTTCTACACAAGCAAGCTAGGAAATACTGCTTTTCCAAAGATAGGTAATGAACTTGTCCTCCACAGGGATGTGCCTGTCCCTCCTCTAATGTTTAGAGGCTTGTCAGGGGTGGAAAAAGTTGGTCACCTGGGAACCTGTATTCTGAAATGATTTAGTAAGCACAGTAATGCAGCAGGGGAAATGAAATTAAAACTGAAGTTGACCGACTATTCAATTATTAATCCAATTCATAAAGAATTTATCCTCTGCTTTGTTTAGCAAATAGTTTTCAAACTTGTCCATTCCTCCCTTATGCAATGTGTTTGTTATTTGAATGGTCTGGAAAATGTATTTCAGATAGAACACTTATCTTTGATTTTTTCCATCATCATTTGCTTTTGGTGTAGCAAGGTGCCTACACTTGGTTCAGGCAGCAATGGTGACCTCATGCCTGGAAAATTTTAGATGAAATGCTATCAACGAAGACAGAGGAAATACACACAAAAATTTGCCAAGGCCATTTTTTACAAATTATCAGTCATGATGAAAAATACCAGCCTACTGAATTCCCACACATTTTTCACAAGTATTAAGCAGTGATGTGTAGACTTTTCAATAATACATATTGGGTTTCAGATCTTTCTGTGACTCTACTCCTATGGACTCACAGAGTCATTGCAATTGGAAGAGACAGGGGAAGTCTCTAGCCCAACTGCCAGCTCACATATCTGTCAGTGCTGAATTCAGACTGAGATCTCAAAATCAGGCAACATCCAGCCAATTCTTGAAAACCTCCCAGGACAGAGGTCTCACAGCCTGGCCCCTGCTCCTCTGCCAGGCTGACCACATTGCAGTTGGTTTTTTTATTTTTTCAGATCAGAATCTCCCCTCTTCCAGATTATAACCAGTAGCACAAATCATACCAAATTATAAGAATCAGGTACGTAAAACTTGAGAATTCACTACTTAGAAAATTAAAAACTTAGGCTTTATTAAAGCTTTGGTTGGCTATTCAACAGAGCTTTGATCCTTATCTCATGTCCAGGTGTTCCTAAGGGAATTGGGACTCTTAAAAAGTCTGGTTTAAGTTTTTGTTCTTTACAGGTGAAATTTAGGATATTAAATCACAGAAGCCACACTTAAGACTATTTAGGTATGGGATGCGTACAAATTCCCCCCCATTCTGGCAGTTTTAAGAGGATAATTTTACAGATTACAGAGGATAATTTTACAGATCTTTAAGGAAGTGGTCCACAGAGCGCAGGAGCTATCGATCCCTAGGTGTAAGAAATCAAGCAAAGAAGGGAAGAGACCAGCGTGGTTGAGACAGGAGATGCTGGTCAAGCTAAGGAGGAAGAGGGAACTGCACAGGCAGTGGAAGCAGGGACAGGCATCCTGGGAAGAGTATAGGGAAGTGGTCCGGTTGTGTAGGAATGGGGTCAGGGAGGCGAAGGCGCAGCTGGAGCTTAACTTGGCTAGGGATGCAAAGAATAATAAAAAGGGATTCTACAGGTATATCAGCCGGAAAAGGAAGGTTAAAGAGAGTGTACCCCCGCTGATAAGCGAGACCGGCAGGCTGGTAACAGCAGATGAGGAGAAGGCTGAGGTACTCAACAACTTTTTTGCCTCAGTCTTCACTGGCAGCCTCTCTCCTCACCCCTCTCGAGTTGATGGATGGCATGAGGAGGCCTGGGAGGGCAAAACCCCTCCTGCTGTAGGAGAAGACCAGGTTCGTGACCACCTGAGGAACCTGAATACACAGAAGTCCATGGGACCTGATGAGATGCATCCCAGAGTCCTGAGGGAATTGGCCGATGTAGTCGCTAAGCCACTCTCCATAATATTTGAAAAGTCATGGCAGTCAGGTGAAGTCCCTGGTGACTGGAAGAAGGGCAACGTTGTGCCCATTTTCAAAAAGGGTAGAAAGGAAGACCCTGGGAACTACCGACCTGTCAGCCTCACCTCTGTGCCTGGGAAGATCATGGAACAGATCCTCCTAGAAGCTATGCTAAAGCACATGGAGGCCAGGGAGATAATTCGAGATAGCCAGCATGGCTTCACCAAGGGCAAGTCCTGCCTGACAAACCTGGTGACTTTCTATGATGGAGTGACAGCATCAGTGGACAAGGGACAACCAACAGACGTCATCTATCTGGACTTCTGCAAGGCCTTTGACACGGTCCCCCACAACATCCTTCTCTCTAAATTGGAAAGCTATGGATTTGATGGGTGGACTGTTCGGTGGATAAGGAACTGGCTGGATGGTCGTGTCCAGAGGGTAGTGGTCAACGGCACAATGTCCGGATGGAGACCGGTGACAAGTGGTGTCCCTCAGGGGTCCGTACTAGGACCGGTGCTGTTCAACATCTTCATCAATGACTTGGACAGTGAGATAGAGTGCACCCTCAGCAAGTTTGCAGTCCTGCACCTGGGATGGGGTAACCCCCAGTATCAATACAGCCTGGGGGGAGAAAGGATTGAGAGCAGCCCTGCCGAGAGGGACTTGGGGGTGCTGGTGGATAAAAAGCTGGACATGAGCCGGCAATGTGCCCTGGCAGCCCAGAAGGCCAACCGTACTCTGGGCTGCATCAGGAGGAGCGTGGCCAGCAGGTCGAGGGAGGTAATTCTGCCCCTCTACTCAGCTCTGGTGAGACCTCACCTAGAGTACTGCGTCCAGCTCTGGAGCCCTCAGCACAAGAAGGACATGGAAGTGTTGGAGCGGGTCCAGAAGAGGGCTACTAAAATGATCCGAGGGCTGGAGCACCTCTCCTATGAGGACAGGCTGAGAGAGTTGGGCTTGTTCAGTCTAGAGAAAAGAAGGCTGCGGGGAGACCTGATTGCGGCCTTTCAGTACCTAAAGGGGGCCTATAGGAAAGAGGGGGAAAACCTTTTTAGTAGGGCCAGCTGCGTTAGGACAAGGGGTAATGGTTTTAAACTAAATCGGGGTAGGTTTAGGCTAGATATAAGGAAAAAATTCTTTACAATGAGGGTGGTAAACCACTGGAACAGGTTGCCCAGAGAGGTAGTGGAGGCCCCATCCCTGGAAACATTCAAGGCCAGGTTGGATGGGGCTCTGAGCAACCTGATCTAGTTGGCGGTGTCCCTGCTGACTGCAGGGGGGTTGGACTCGATGACCTCTAGTGGTCCCTTCCAACCCAAAACATTCTATGATTCTATGATTCTATGATACAAAGAGCTAATAAGAAAGGAGACCTCACATAATGGTGACTTGTTTCAGAATATTTCTCATTCTTTTGTTTCATGACCCTAAGCCAGAACCCAGCACCTCCTTTTGCTGTGTCTTCTACCCAAAAGTGCACAGACAGACACATGAAGCCCACTCATCATTTCCACAATAAATGAGCAACAGAGAGGAAGAGCAAGCAATCACTTGTGTGATACCATTAACTTCACTGGAAAGTTTTGGTTAACTTTTGCATGAAACTTTTGTGGCTATTTGCTTATTTCATAAAAAGGATTGGTTTTAATTTTATTTTCACCTTTTTTTTACAGAAACTTCTTACAGAACATGAGAATTTAACAATGCTTTCCTTGCATTCCATGAACACAGAAAATTGTCACCTAGCAGAAATACTTTCTTACAAGCTTCAGAATAGTTTTTATTTTACCAGTCTTTGTGACGACTTTCTGAAATTAAGTCCTCTGGACCAAGCCGCAAGCCAGTAAATGGCTATGTCTTCAAAAGACATTGTATCTTCCAAGCACCCTTCTTCCTTCCTAGAGGAGGCAGAGTTTCTGTAGGCCAGGATGCCATAAGCAAAGGCTTAGTGCAGTGTTGTACTGCAGCATCACTTCCTAAAACAGTTGCCCACAAGCAATGAAAATATGCATTGAACTACTGAAGAACAGCCCTGTGTTACATCAATTTTTGATGTATGTAATTTGATATTGTATTAATGACAACAGTAATTAAGGTAACGTACTTTTTGTTAGTAAAGGAGCAATCACTGCTTTTTCCTGCATTGAACAAGGATCTTGTCTGACATAGCAGAACTGTAAGCAAGTTGGGGAACAAAAAATAGGGTTAGATAAATGCAAAACTGGGAGAAAAAAATGCACTCAGCCTTCATATATCAGTGAAACAATCTATCAAAGTGAAATTCCACAGAACTGCCTCTCATCCAGTATTTGCATTAGTGTCTCAGACTATAGACCCATATTAAATTTGCAGGAGGCACTAAGCTGGAAAGTCTGAGTAACATCAGAAAATAAGATTAACAATTCAAAAACTTCTGATTAGTTGGGACAAAATAGTGCTGAATACAAAAGAAACAGTTTTATAAGGACAAGGGTAAAGTTTGGGGGGGGGGGGGGAGACACTGCATAAATTCATTTAGAGAATTACTGACTAGTCAATAGCTCTATAAAAAGGGATTGAGCAACTAACTTAATTGGTCTGAGGATGCATCAACGCCCTGCTTCTCCAAAACAAGGAAGTGACACAAGTGGGTGACACAAACAAGAGTGTCATACCCAAAGCAGAGGAAACTTTGCCTTGAAATTTTGGAGTCCAGAAAGGAGAGAAGAAAGAAAAAATAAAAAAAAAAAAAAAAGGGAAGACCTGGGAAAGGTACTTAGAACACAAAAAATGGAAAAAATTAGTGTCATCTAGTCTAGGGAAGAGAGAACAGGATAACAACCTTAAAGCATGGGAAAGTTGCTCCAGAGTTATGGGTAGTAAGCAATTATCTTAAACTACATCATTATTTTAGTCAAGACTGTATGAAAATCTTTCTAATCAGAAACATTGGAAGAGTCTGCCAAAAGGCAACAACGAACTCTTACAGTGAAAACTGCACCAAGTGAAAGGTTGAAAGGGCACGTCTACAAATATCTTCTAGAAATGACAACTGCACAGTTGATCCTGCCTGGAGGCAGCAGATCAGACTAACAATTTTTTAGAAAGCTCCCAGCTTTATTTTTTCCATTTCTTTGGTAGTTTGGCTTGTAGCAAAAAGAGAGGTTGGGTGGATTTTTGTGTTTGGGTTTTTTTTTCCTCTTGAACTTCTTGGATAATTAGCTTTTATTCTGGAACAAAAGAGGCATCTTGTCTCATGGCTTCACCCTCCTTGTTAATGATGTTTAGCTAATCATTAGTTGGAAAAGTAGAAACTGACAGTGTACTCAGAGACCAACTGACACACAAGTCCCCTACATGACTGGGAAAATAAACACAGGCTGGTCATAGCCTGTAGGGGGGGGAGACACTGCATAAATTCATTTAGAGAATTACTGACTAGTCAATAGCTCTATAAAAAGGGATTGAGCAACTAACTTAATTGGTCTGAGGATGCATCAACGCCCTGCTTCTCCAAAACAAGGAAGTGACACAAGTGGGTGACACAAACAAGAGTGTCATACCCAAAGCAGAGGAAACTTTGCCTTGAAATTTTGGAGTCCAGAAAGGAGAGAAGAAAGAAAAAATAAAAAAAAAAAAAAAGGGAAGACCTGGGAAAGGTACTTAGAACACAAAAAATGGAAAAAATTAGTGTCATCTAGTCTAGGGAAGAGAGAACAGGATAACAACCTTAAAGCATGGGAAAGTTGCTCCAGAGTTATGGGTAGTAAGCAATTATCTTAAACTACATCATTATTTTAGTCAAGACTGTATGAAAATCTTTCTAATCAGAAACATTGGAAGAGTCTGCCAAAAGGCAACAACGAACTCTTACAGTGAAAACTGCACCAAGTGAAAGGTTGAAAGGGCACGTCTACAAATATCTTCTAGAAATGACAACTGCACAGTTGATCCTGCCTGGAGGCAGCAGATCAGACTAACAATTTTTTAGAAAGCTCCCAGCTTTATTTTTTCCATTTCTTTGGTAGTTTGGCTTGTAGCAAAAAGAGAGGTTGGGTGGATTTTTGTGTTTGGGTTTTTTTTTCCTCTTGAACTTCTTGGATAATTAGCTTTTATTCTGGAACAAAAGAGGCATCTTGTCTCATGGCTTCACCCTCCTTGTTAATGATGTTTAGCTAATCATTAGTTGGAAAAGTAGAAACTGACAGTGTACTCAGAGACCAACTGACACACAAGTCCCCTACATGACTGGGAAAATAAACACAGGCTGGTCATAGCCTGTAAATCAGCACCTTGCTGCAGCGTTCCCTCAGCAATCGAGAGAAATAATTACAGTTTGCAAAACAACAGCTACTCCGCTATTCCTTCTGTCAGTCTGTTTTATAAGCCTGTTGTTACAACTCCTAGGTCAGCTGAGCTCAGTGCAGCTCATTGCCTTGTGGCGCCGAGCACGTATGCAGAGCCACATCTCTGGTTGGTGCATGCTCTGAAAAGCTTCCGTAAAGCCATGAAGAATTTTTTTTTCGCTATTTAACATATTGTTCCCCCCAGCCCAGGAGGACATCTCACATCAAGGCTTTGGAGACTATTCCCATTGAAACCAGTTCTGCACATTCACCTGTTTAATCTATTTTCCCTTTCTTCGTGACTCTTCCACACTTTTCCTGTCTTCCCATATTTTAAAGTACAAACCTAATAACCTAGCAGTAACAAAAGCATTCTAATAATATGATACTGTATTTCCAGAACAAGATAAAGGTTATGAGGAAAACTGAATGGCAAAAGAAGTTCTCAGTCAATTAATTCATTAAAAAAGCAGAATGTGAACATGTTTTATGGCAAATAATAGTAATAAAGATCCTTCTGGATTATCTTCTCTAAAAGCTGATTTCCACAAATGCTGTTTCCATTAAGTGCTGTTGTAAGGTTATACCCCAAAGTCAAAATCACCTGCTGCACACATCACAGCTCATTTAACAATATACAGTGAAACTCTTATCACTGATCTGTCAGAACAGTGCAAAACAATGGAGGAGAAAGTGGATTCACACAGTCTGCCTTGGGCCACCAAAATCAGAAGCTAGATGAATGGATAGCTAAACCATTAACTCATGTAGTGATGGAAAACAGGGTTTATCCCTATTAATTAAAGAAAGTCATAGTCCTGGAGCTTTCCCCTCCCTGCTTATACACTGAACACCAAAGCAATCTCAAGACATTGCTGAACCCCAGCAAATATAATAGCAAAAATGGCCGCTGCACTTCCTGCAAGCATTAAGGTCACTAAAAAAACCCAACCCCAAATCGCAAAACAAACTATGACTTTTTCACCAAAATACTTGTTGCTTTTACCCCTAAAGCAGCATCGAGGTAACCAAAAGATGCAGAAAGGTAAAAATTACTGTCTGACTGCTGGTCACAGTTATTCCTCACTATTTTGTGTCCTGTTTTGCAGCCCTTTCTCAAGCTGGTGAATAAGCTTATTCTAACAGCACTGCTGTTGAGTTCTTTCTCCTGCTGGGTGTGAGGGAGCTGCTGACTCACCCCATTCTGGGAATGGAAAATGGAGAGGGTCTATCTGGTGGGACACCCAGTGGACAACCCAAGCTTCATATTGTGCTTGTATTCAGGAGCAAAAATACAGAATCCGTAACTTCCAATACTCATCGAGGAAAACGATGGATAGAGAAAGAAAATTTTAAATGATATATTGTAATTTTCATTGCCTCATGCCTACTATTCACAGGACTTTTGTTTTAATCCTGTTGGTCTGTATTCTGCCTAAGCTATATGTATATTTATCATACAGCTATGTCAGAACTATTTGTTGTTAACGTACAGGGTAAAAGGTTGTCATGCCTTATATATCATGATGTATAAGAATGAGCTAAGTAATCGTGGCATCAAATTTATGCTTTAGGCAGTCTTAAGATTGTTTCAACTCCTCCTAATCCAAATTTATTTTTAAAACTTCTAAAGCCAGAATCATCCCTCAGCTAGATTTTAACACAGTGCTGTTTCCAAGCAAACAGTACCTTTTCCCTTTTTTTCTGTTTTATGCACCAGGGAAGGCCACATAGAAATTAATTTGATTTCACAAAAAACACCATAACCAAAACACTGACTTAAATAAAGCTCAGGCTCAGTCAACTTCATTCAGTAAGAAAGATTGCATTATATTTGGACAGTGCATGTTATAGCAGGATCTGAAACAATAATATATCTTCACAAGTGTATGCAACAGTGATTTAAGAAGATTTTAAATTAAAGCACTGTAAAGAAATGCATCAGAAATCAGTAAAGCTTTCATGTCACATGACCACAATTTATCCAACTTTTGGCAATCTATCATAGTTCTAGGAAGACATTGCAGGCTCTTGTACATAAAAGACATGCAAAAACAACATGGAGAGCTCTCAGGTGAGATGAGCCCTCACTTCTGGCCATCTAGCCATCTTAAAAGGTTCTGTTCTCTAGCCTATTCTGAAATCATCTTTAGTCAGAAACAGAGCAAAAACCCTGCCCTGCAAAAGCTCATGACAGGGAGCTGGATAACAAGAGGCATACCAGATGTCAGTATCTCTTAGTAAAGCTGGCTTCAGGCTATTAATAAGAGCAATTCTTGCACGACAGGAAGCACATAAACTCCTAGTACCTTCTTTACTCTGGGAAACAGGCTCCTGATGAGGAAGTACAAAAGCAATTATACCTTCAAGCAGCCCCTGTTATCTCTAATGTGATGAAAGCTGCCTTATTTTTTCCAAAGAAGGTATAGGTAACCAAGAATTACAGACAGAAAAGTTAAAATATTTATTTAGAAAATGTCCAAAAGAGAAACATTGCATTCTTCGTCTCTTCCACCAGAGAAGGGTGAGAAACATCATGTCAGTCATTAAGTTTAACTCATTTACAGTCCAAATTCATGAATCTGAACTTCTCGGGACACAATGAGAGACTCAGACAAGAGCAATTTGCTTTCTTTTGTAAACTCATTATCTGTCTTTGTGAATTAACTTGTCATTTATGAACATACTTTATGTAGAGGGCCACAGATGGAGGAACATGTTCAGCTATGTGGATCTATTAAATTTAAAAATAAAATGTTCTTCATTTTCATGGCTTCTCTATCCCACTCAGTTCCAGCTAGTAGAAACTATGCCATCACTGCTATTTGCTTCATTAAAAACTGGATTAATAATGAGCTCATGAATGATAGTCTGCCAAAGATATAACACCTTTTCTGTCAATCTTTAAAAGAGAAGACAACATAAGGCCTCTCCAGAGCAAAAATTACAGATTCTGAACGAGAGGAAAAAAATCTATAGTTGGTATTACTGAAATACTCAAAATGAGATAAAAGCCAGCTTTTTATCTAAGAATACTTGCATTGGCTTGAGAAACTGGAAAGAACATACTTAAAATATAAAATTATGATGCTGTTTATAATTCCTGTGGTCAAATAATTTTTTGAGGGATGAAAGTAATACTTTTTTTACCATTATCTTCTTGCATAGTACAGATGAATAGACTTTAAATCTGAACCACTAAGTTCTTGCCATGGGTTCTCAAGAGAGGAGATACACAGTTAGCTACAAAAAAACCAAAGAGACTAAAAAGAAAGCCCTGCTGCGAATTGACTGCTGTGATCTACTTCATCTCCCTTTACACAGGTCTCCTGTGATCTTGATTCATCACTCACCAGCTGGTTTATGGTGATCATTAGAGACACGCTTATCAAAGCCAGTCTCAGGTTTTTACTAGACCTAGATGGCTAACACACAAATATAGGAAAGAAGCTATAACAGGAAAAGGCTTTTCTTCAAGTTCACTCAGTGAAGGATTGCAGACACAGGCAGTTAACATGATGAGGACATCTGAGGAGTGTTAACCTGCTCACAACAATGTATTGATTGTATGCCAGTCGGCAATGGCCCCTGAAAGAAAGAAATTAATACCCGTCTTTAAATTCAGTCTTTAAACTATTGTCTCACAATTGCTTAGGTGGGATTTCTGCCAGACGGGGTACCCTGGATGTAGTTTGCTCCTAATGCTTCAGAGCAATCAAATTGCCTACACACTTACCTGGTAATGATGCAGTGGGCTGGCACAGGTCCTCCTCAAACAACACCCTGAACTGAGGCCCTGCCCAGCCTGGGAGAGCAGGAGGGGACACCCCACACGTGTTGAGGGATGGTGACAATGATGGTCACACAATGATCAGCGGAGCTTGTCAAAGCCCCGATTCACTGAACTCTTTTGCATTGATGCTCCACTAGTGATTGTCAGCAAAAGTGTACCCCATACCCCAGTTCCCAGTTTGTTTCATAAACTTTCCCAAACCTGAAGGCAATGTCTTCTCAAAATACAGCCTTTATGCATGGCAGAGATTTTTAACTGAGGTTACTTTTTAAAAAAGATATATTGTTAAGCACAATAGTGGATGCTGGAAGTAACATCATCACATTCATTCAGTCATTTGTGTGTTAGCCAAGCTCCCACATTTCCAGGCAGAAATTTCCTTTTTTCCTGGCCTGTTCTTTTTTAAAGTCTTTTTGAATGGGGAAGAGGTGGAAGAAAGACATGAAAAATTCTGCAACTTCTGATGGAAACATTTTTTTTTCTTTCAGTAAGAGAGCACCTTCCATTTCTATGGATAAATCAGTAATCAAGCTGGTAAGAGATAATAATATTTGAGATATTAACCTGGAATTGAACAAGTAACCCAGGGAAACCAGATTATTTAGATGAAGCTTGCACAGTACAAGGTCTTTAATTTCTAGGTTTCTTGTTTTCTTTCTGCTTTCTAGCTGCTCAAGAAGACATAGTTACTGCTGCATGCAAAGCATTGGTGGCGTTGACCTTCAGCCCGCCGTTATGCAGACAGAGTACGCAGTATTGCAATTATCTGCACAATATAGACAAGCATCTATTAAGCTAATATGTGTAAGCATTTCCAATGTTTAGCATTTTTGTCTCAAAGATAAATCAGTCTCTTACAGTCTTTTATGTAATGAAATATAATTTAACTGCTCAGTTGTAGAATATTATTTCTAGCAGAAGAAGTGACTTTCTCAAATGTTTACAAACTACTTGGTTTTTAAATAGGAGTTTTTCTTTACTATCCAAATTTTAATCTTGGGGAAGCTGTGTACTGTGTTCCTAAGGGACTATGTCTCTGTAGTGTTCTCTAAGAGCACAAAAGAAATTAAATAGTAATTGCATTGGTTCTTTATAAGAAAAGGCAAAATTATTTCTGACAAAATAATCTGCATTGTAATCTAGCTGCTAGGACTCTTAACCTTAGTATAGGAAGAACACAAGAAAATTCCATCAGATTTTGAAAACTTATGTCAATCTTGAAAAACAAATTACGCCTTTGCAATGTTACAGCTATTTTTACTCTAAAGGTATTTTAGAGTTCATCCAACTTGTGTAAGCTTGATTTAGGAGTGCAGTTCTAGGTCAAAGAAGACTGACAGTATCCAAGCAACAAGTGATTAATTAAACGATACTTTTCAGTCTGTTGTATGTAAGAACGTATACCTAGCAAAAGTAAAGATAAGGGGGTGAAAACACAACAGCTCAACCCAAAATCTAGGTATATTCACATTCCATCTGAACATGCAGTATTTTTCTGGGAAAAGCTTGAAAGCTGAAAGCATAGGCTGTCAGCAAAGCACCACACTGTCTCCACCATTTATCTGTAAGGGAGATTATTTATACACTCTTCACATAATGTGATCCTTCTTCTTAGACCTTGTTCTAGTATACGTCTTGCCATAGGGGGGAAAAGCAGAAAGAAAACATCAGTTATGAATTACTTTGGTCTCACTGGAGCAACACTCCATTACAATCCTGGAGAAAATGCTGAAGTTAATGTATTTTTGTGACTCAAGACAACACAATGTTACAGCTTTGGACTCGTGAAAGCAATAGCTGAATGCTAATTATTTAGTGCCACTGACTCTATTCACTATTTTCTTCTTTTTGTTTCTCCAGGAATTTTCCAAAGGTTTTGGCAGCCCAGAATGCCAAGTTTCTGGAATTATTCAGAGCAGATAAAGGGGTTGTCAGGAGAGCTTAAAAGTACAGCCCAGCCTGATCTGAAGGTAGAACTACCAAGAGTTAAAAGGCAAAAGGGTTTTCACTGTTATTCAAATTCTGATGTCACTTCTTGAATTTATCATTATGACATCATCTGCTTATCTGTCCTGTGGATTTTATGATATACATTTAGCAATGCATCTGTCCAGATATTCTGAATATACGAATTTGTTACTTAGCATAGGTGAACATATTCTGCCCATCCAAAAAATATTAAACCAAAGTAATGTAGGATTTAATTTATCTTCATTGAATATATTTTCATTTTAGCTTTTGTCTCACCAGAATTCTGTAAGAAAGGAATCCTCTTAATCTCAGAAATATCCTTCTATAGGAAATGGCTTATTTCTGGATACGATTTTGTTCCTATCTGAAATGAAAATATTTTTTAAATTTACAGAGATCTGAAAATTCTACAGATCATTTCTGATGCAAATACTAGCACAGAGCATTTCTGTTTCTGCAGTTGTGTACTTTCTAAGATTCTAGAAGCATACAAAGATTGGAAAGCCTTCAGAAGGTTGGTTTTTTTTTTTTTTTTACATTGAACTGAGCAAGTCTGTGGACACATAGGAGGGTGAAATTAATTGATCTTTCAGTTTTGTGTCTTTTGTGGTTTAGCCATGTACCCTACCCTTTGGGTTAAATGCTATAGGGAGGAAAAGAGGGTTCATCAACATGGACTCTCCCTACCCCACCTTCCAGCTTTTTTGTTAGAACATAGATCTCTTGCAAGCGAGAGACATCCACAATCCACAAAACTGAAACAGCCCCATTTCTGCACAACCATTCAATTGAGTGCTACGATCTCCACACACATTCTTCACTTCCCATTCAGCCAGTTTACTGAAGTTGATGGCACTTCACAAAATAATTCTGGTCGCTCTTGTTTTCTTAGCAAATAAACTACAAGTCTACAGGAAAAAAGTGCTTGGTTGAACTAGCATACCAAAAGTTTAAGAAGCTGAATGCCTAGATGTCATGGTTTAACCTGGCTGGCAACTAAGCACCACGCAGCCACTTGCTCACTCCCCCCTCCCTCAGTGGGGTGGGGGTGAGAATTGGGAAGAAAAAAAAGGTAAAGAGCCGTGGGTTGAGATAGAGACAATTTAATAAGAGAAAAAGAATAATAATAATAGTAATAATGAGAATGCTAAGAGAATATACAGAATATACAAAATGAATGATGCACAATGCAATTGCTCACCACCCGCTGACTGATGCCCAGCCCATCCCAATCAGCGATCACTCTTTCTCCTCCCCTCCCAACTAACCCCCCCGAGCATGACGTTATATGGTATGGAATAGCTCTTTGGTCAGTTTGGGTTAGCTGTCCTGGCTGTGCTCCCTCCCAGCTTGTTATGCACCTGGCCGAGCAGGAGAAGCTCAAAAAGTCCTTGAGTAGTCTGAGCACTACTTGGCAACAACTAAAAACATCAGTGTGTTATCAACATTCTTCTGGTACTAAATCCAAAACACAGCACTATGCCAGCTACTAGGAAGAAAATTAACTCCATCCCAGCCAAAATCAGGACACTAGAGTTCAGAAGCAGTATCTGTTTGCAATAAAAAGAACACGCAAGGCAAAATCAGTCCATGTCTATCACATCATGCAGAACCTAGGAATTAAGCCCAAGGAAGAAAGGTCACACACCTGACCCCTGAAGTAATTCAGAAGGAAGGATTAAGGCAAATCGGTGGGAGAAGCAAAGAAAATTTTCCTGTGTGACCAACAGATGCTCAGTTAATACCTGCCTTATGTATTACTTGATGTTCTTTCATCACTTGCCCAGCTACAGTAACATCTAAGGGTCTCTGTGCTAGTGCCTAGGAAGAAATCCTTTCACATACATACTTGCACAGCGGAAATCTTAAAACCCCTGCAGCTTGCAGAAGAACAAGTGAGGGAACTGGTATACTTCTATCATTTAACTTGAATGTTCCAGTAAGAGCCTTTTCCTAGTTTCATACCAGTTATCTCTGCGACTGGAAACTGATCTTCTCACCTGAATTAAACAGTACATAATACTTTGGCAGTTTTGTGGTGCAATATGATTTACTGTATTTTGATTTTCTTACTTTTTTCCACTCTCCTCAATAAGTAAAACCAGCCCTGTTTTTATCACGGTATACCATGCAGAGTCCACAGACTTAGCTAAACAAAATGTCAATTAAAATTATTATTTTCTTCAAGAAGAATAAGCTCTCTTACATATAAAATTACCTTCTGAGAGTGACTGATACTTACACTGTTTATTAGAATGCAATTAAACTGTAAACAGCATTCCAGTAAAAGCTGTTATTTTTTTCTCTATGTCATGGTGCCAACTCTCAAATGTATTGGCAAATAACTGTAATAGAAATCAGGTTCGTTTATTCAATACAATTATATCCAATTTCTAATAGGTAAGAAGAGTACTCTAAAAGTGCCCTATTTATGCAAATAAACATGTAGGTATTTGCAATCTTTGGATATTGCAGTGAAAGTTATAATGTAATATCACAAAATTGTATCTACTTAGGCAAAATGTAGTTACTACTCTTGAACTTGTAACCATCTCCCCACTACCACAAAAATCCCTTAAAGTTGTTCTTTTAACTGACACTCTCACTTTTCAAGTGTTCCAATAAATAACAGCTATTCACTTGAGCCAGCACATATTAAAGGGGCAGGAAAAAATTTCATGCACCTCTCTACCAATCTTTCATGCAAATTCTCAGTAGTCTTCATTTGCTGAGAGCCCTCCTGGATGACAAGTAACTCTTTAACTCCTCCTACCAACATGCCTTTGTCTTCTGCTCCCAGACAAGGAATCAAAGTGTTACCTCTCCCCTCTTCCAAAAAAAAAAAGTAATTCTGGTTTCTTTCTCCTGCTCTGTCTTCTCTTTCCTGAAAATCTCTGGGCAAAGTTCTTTTCAGTAACTTACTGATTTTTTTAGTATGACCTTAGTCAGTTTCTCTAAAGAAATAGCAACTTACTTGTCACCAGACATAAATGCTACACAATAGGCAAGTATCCAAAGGATTTTCCCTGTGACCAGAGGGACATCAAATTTTATTGTGACCTGTGTATTCTACTCCTTTCAAAATTCAGTCCTATGTGCAAGTTAAAGAAAATTAAAACTTCACATTCAAAATGGATGTTGCATTCTGACACACATACTCAGAGTTGTCTTCATCAGACATAATTCATGGCTGTACACAGGCACACTTCCCAGTAACATGACACCAGTGAAAATCAAATGATGCAAAGCAGGCCAGACTTACACAGTTTCAAAGGAAATTTAAGCAGAGCTCAAAAGCTGTTTCTTGAAAGTTTTCACAATAGAAGTGTAATTTTAATAACTGAGATTTGCATATATTAGGCAAAATCTGTCTATCTGAAATGTCCTGTAACAGATGAAAATACCCCACCCAGGAGACTGACTAAAGCTATTGTTAACAATCATAGAATCATAGAATGTTTTGGGTTGGAAGGGACCCCTAGAGTCATCTAGTCCAACCCCCCACAGTGAGCAGGGACACCACTAACTAGATCAGGTTGCTCAGAGCCCCATCCAACCTGGCCTTGAATGTTTCCAGGGATGGGGCCTCCACTACCTCTCTGGGAAACCTGTTCCAGTGTTTCACTACCCTCACTGTAAAGAATTTCTTCCTTATATCTAGTCTAAACCTACCCTGGTTTAGTTTAAAACCATTACCCCTTGTCCTGTCACTGCTGGCCCTACTAAAAAGATTTTCCCCATCTTTCCTATAGGCCCCCTTTAGGTACTGAAAGGCCGTAATCAGGTCTCCCCGCAGCCTTCTCTTCTCCAGGCTGAACAACCCCAACTCTCTCAGCCTTTCCTCATAGGAGAGGTGCTCCAGCCCTCAGACCATTTTTGTGGCCCTCCTCTGGACCCGCTCCAACACTTCCATGTCCTTCTTGTGCTGAGGGCTCCAGAGCTGGACGCAGTACTCCAGGTGAGGCCTCACCAGAGCAGAGTAGAGGGGCAGAATCACCTCCCTTGACCTGCTGGCCACGCTTCTTTTGATGCAGCCCGGGGTACAGTTGGCCTTCTGGGCTGCCAGCGCACATTGCCGGCTCATGTCCAGCTTTTCATCCACCAGCACCCCCAAGTCCCTCTCGGCAGGGCTGCTCTCGATCCTTTCTTCCCCCAGGCTGTACTGATACTGGGGGTTACCCTGACCCAGGTGCAGGACCTTGCACTTGGCCTTGTTGAACCTCATGAGGTTCACACAGGCCCACCTCTCCAGCCTGTCCAGGTCTCTCTGGATGACATCCCGACCTTCTGGTGTGTCAACCGCACCACTACAATGGACAACAGGTTTCTTGTATTCCCTACCACACTCAAAAGATATCCTTCCTCCACTTGTTTTTGGAAACCTGTCAGACATTATATAGTACAGACATTCAAGATTACTTGTAATCAGTTTTTACCCTTAAAATAAATCTTTTTTAAAAATAAGGAAGACTCATACAGTGTTTACCCTTAGGAAGGACAATTTACACAGTGAAAAACAATGGGGTTTTTTTATTTTTGAGGGTAAAGGCATTAGAAGAGGCTCAAGGCATTAAAAGAAGTCGGTCACTTGAAACTGCAATAATTTTTAACAATGCTACAGGGAAGTTATTGAACCTGTATTGCTTAAATCATTTAAGATCAGGTTAAAGAAAGTTTTTAAACATCAGCATAGGTATGCTTGTTCCTGCCTCAGAGAAAGCAGACAGCCTAGATAAATGTGAGATAATGTGTTGGTAGGTAACAATCACTGTTTTCTAGGATTCAGCAAAAAACAGGATTATCATAGTTCTAGCCATGTAAACTATGGTGTCTTAGTAGATTGCCAAAACACAAAATATCCAAATACTCAAGCTGGAAACATGGCTACATTTCCAGTTTTCTTTTTAAAAATGTTTTCAGACATGTGAGTTTCATTAGAAATACACAGAACCCAGAGTAAAAGAGGTGCAAAGTAACCCCTCCAGGGATTTAAGAAAGAAAACATTGTTTTAATAGCAGTCTTGCCACTACATTTATGTGAGACAAGAAATACTCAACTAGAAGAAAAAGTAGGAGCTAAAAGTGTTTGCTACCTAAGCAGTGTGTCACAGTTTACCCCAGTCAGCAGCTAAGGAAGAAACAGCTTCTCACTCTCCGTGCCACCCTTCATGGTGGGATGGGAGAAAGAAACAGGAAAAAAAAGTGAAACCCATGGGTTCAGATAAAGACAGTTTAATAGAACAGTAATGATAATAATAATTAAATAAATAAATGATATACAGAACAAGTGACGCACAATGCAATTGCTCACCGGCTGATGCCCAGCCCATCCCTGACCAGCAATCATTGTCCCCCAGCCATTTCCCCCTGTTTACATACTGGGCATGACGTCAGACAGTATGGAATATCCCTTTGGCCAGTTGGGGTCAGCTGTCCCAGCTTTTTTTGCACCTGGCAGAGCATGGGAAGCTGGAAAGTCCTTGATTAGTGTAAACATTGCATAACAACTAAAACATCAGTGTGTTATCAAGACTATTCTCATACTAAATCTGAAAACACAGCACCATACCAGCTACTAGGAAGAAAATTAACTCTATCCCAGCCAAAATCTGGACACGGTGTCAGAAAGGCCAGTTGCTCTTGCCCTTCTGCAGACCTCTGTGCAGAGATAGATACCTCATCCAGTTCAAATGAGAGGTCTAACCACAATAGACTGAGGTATAAATCTTGCTTTTGTGAGCTCAGCAACAGAAGGAGTCAGAAAAAAGATATGCAGGCAGAAAGATAGTTATGACAGTGAAGACCTATCTCTTTTTCAAGAAGACAGACTGCATGCAAAGGTACTTCTTTGTCCTAGGAAGAATTCTAGTGTGAAAACACACTAGGCTGACAAGCTATGCGCATACACCTATGCAAATCCATTCAGCTGACTTTCTCCAACCTCCCTTGTAACTTATCCATCAAAAAGACAAAGGTCTCAAAGATACTGCATTTCTACCAGTTTTCTGCAATGGGCAATGAGCAGAGGTGAGAACGCTACTAACTCCTCTAATGGGGGAAGCAGAAGGAAACCACACGGCTCACCTCTCATCACACACTACAGAGACCTCATAGAGGTGCACACCTGTGGCATGAATCTTTGAGAAGCCTTTATTTCCTTAATTTCCTTAAGGTTATTAATATTCTCTTTTTTTCCTACAGACTGGGAGGACTGAAGAAGTTGAGCAGTGGTTATCTGCAAGCACACCAGTTGCAGAAAACAATCTTCTATCAAACCTGCTATCTAGCTGGTTTCAACTTCCCACAAAGGTGCAGCAGGACACTAGCCTATGCAATTCTCATAGACAAAGGAAGATAGCATGGTACTGCATTCCTACTGCGGTGTACTGAGAAAAACAAGACAAATCATTTTCTTCAAACTCTTGAGCTTTTTTACCTGATGAAAGCTACCTTTCAAATATACATTATTAAAACTTCTCCAGAGACTCATAAGAGATAAAAGAGAGGGAAAAAAAAAGGTGTAGGGAGGAAATCCAAACAAAAAAATGAAAGCAATTACTACTCCCCATGCTGGAGAAAAAGGGGACAACCAAAAACTACAGGAATCAGAGAAACTCAATATAAAAACCTAAGAACTGACAAGAGAAAACACAAACTAAACTGTGGTTTCTTGTTCAGTTAAAGCAACAAAGCAAATAAAAAAAAAAAACAACACCCAAAATACAAGGAAAACAGAGTTAAATCTTTTTTTTATGCCTAAGTAATTGCAAACCAATCAAACTTATATGAAGAAAATTTTCATGGCTTTTTTTTTTTTTTTAATTTAACAAAGGATTTTAATTCTTGCATTTAGAATATACCCATTTCTGCTTTGACAAATATTTTTCTGTCATAGGTACAAATTGAAATACAGAAAATTCCATTTTTATATATTTAAAAAAACCCACACTTTTTTTACAGAAACAGTGCTCAAACACTGGAACAGGTTGTCCAGAGAGGTTGTAGAGTCTCCATCTCTGGAGATGTTCAAAACCCAACCCGACACAACACTGATCAATCTGTTCTTCCTGCTTCTGCTTTGAGTCAGAGGGGTTGACTAAATGATCTGCAGAGGTGCCTTCCAATCTCAAATATTCTGTGATGTAGAAAAAGGAAAGAGCGTATCAGAAAGGAAAGGGTACACTGAAACAGATGCAGCTGCACACAAATAAACCCCACTGTTTCACAAAGAAAAAAGAACAGTGGTAAAATACAATGTATTTTGCAACCATCTGGTACTTTCTGGCTTTTTGTGCGCTGCCTGTCTCGGTTGCTGTTCCCTGTGAGGAGTTCATCAGTCTGGTGTGTAAGATGAGCAGACCTACTTCCCACAGTGTAGGCTGTGTGAAGGAAAATCAAATAAGAGTGTGAGAAAAAAAGGGTTGGAAGAAGAAAATAAAGGTTTTTGTAAAAATACTAATTCTTCCTCATGATAAGTGGATATAATTGTGGTCATCAACTGGTCAAAGTTCTTTCCCACTGTCCTGTTACATGTATGTTTCTACTCTCTAACATATTATAGTTTTTGGATTTTTGTTTCAGTAAGGTTTTATAGTGTGCGCACTTAAGTACTCACCACAGGAAATAATTCTTTAAAATTCATTGAAAAATTTCAAGCTGAGTTTGTGAAAATTCTAATGCAACAACTTTCTGAACTTAAAGCACTTTGTTTCATGCATGTTCTCCATAGTTTCTGTGTGCTTTTGAGGAAGTGGCAGCTTCTACATTGATCTCCCACTCTATAAGGATCACATCTAGTAGACACCCTTCTAACAGGAGAATTGTCTCATGTTAAAGGCTGACACAGAACTTAGGAGTGATCTCAAGTTAGTCAAATTAATTTATCTTTTTTAAGGTATTTGTGTTTAAACTTAACATTCAAAACATTCTAAGTAAGTGGTGTAAGAGGCAACTGACTCTCAATTTGGTTAATCTAAGTAGCCCTTACTAGCAATAGCAAATAATGAAACCTCGAGAAATCTGTCTTCTTTGGGAGGACTCACAGGTATGAATAACTTTAGTTGATCTTTCTTTCCGAGTAGTAAAAAGAGGTGTCGTCTGTGTGTTCCTAAAATCCACTAGGTCACCTGTGGAATAAACACAAGGTAACTTCTATTAGCAAAGGCCACATGTAAAGCTGATGCAGTTGACAGGATGAGACCTGGGATGGAGATCACCAGAAATCATTCCATCCTCCCACCTCCCTTTCTTTTTCTGAGATCAGCTAGGTCACTCAAGTACTTCAGTCTCAAATTACAGTCTGTTAATGGCATCCACATGAATGCCTGTGGGAAAATGATGGCAATAACATCAGATTCAGTTGTCCTGGAAATGTCCTTCGGTTCCACACTAAATGAGAAGCTATAAAAACTAAGCCATAGTACTGGGAAGTTTAAAAGGCAAAACAATGTAAGACCTCTATAGTCTAGCAGAAGGAAAATATAGGCTTTACAAACATCTGTCTCTCCCTGAAGTTTGTTTTTAATGGCTTCTCAGACAGCCTAAGTTCTCTCACTAATCAGAAAATCATTCTTTAAGAAGCCATTAAGAGAAAAGGGGATAATTTGGGCTTAGTTAATTACAAACTTTCCTGACTCTGTTCAGGATAGGTTTGTGCACTGTTGTATAAATATGTAAGTATTCTGGGGAGGTGGAGGAACTTATGTCTGCTTAAAATTAGAGGTCTTGGATGGGGAACATAGTGAGGGGTGTAACTGCTACAAGACAAAAAAGCCTTTGAATAGCAGTATTCTCAGCTTGAAGTATAGGGCATTAATTTGTTCTGACCTGCTAACAGTACTCCCCCTATTCTCTAGAGGTAATATCAGAGGGTTTAGCAGTAACAGAAAAGCAAAGAAGATACTGAGGTCTATAGGACTTCAATGCTATCTAATGGGGTGTTATGTGTACAGACAAGTTAACCTCTTCATAAACCTGTGATAAAAACCTTTCAGCTTTCCTTTCTTTTAAATCTAGTTAGAAAAAATGTAATCCTAAACTATCTCTGTGCTCTCAGCCAACAAACACAAATTTTATGTTTGACCTGAGAAACATGCTGGCTAGCCAGTGAGGAATTTTCAGTGAGTTATGAGCACAATTAAAAGCTCATCTCAAATACCATGATAACTTTTAGTTTTATGACTGCTATGTCATAAAGGTATATAAGACCTGTCATTACCTATAATATCTGAGCTATAAAGACTTCTGTATGTGCAAACTGTGGTGTTTAGAACCTCATTGTTCTTAACTGATCTGGTTGGAAAAAGAAAGCATGGGGGATCCAAGTGTGAGATAGTAGCTACAGAATACTTCAGTTAAACTTGTAACTTTTTGGCTCAAGATGAGAAAGTCTATGGGGAATTAAATCTCAGGAATTACTAGGAGGTAGTGAGTGTACATAGTAGAAGTAGTCAGTAAATAATATTAATAATTAAGACAGCAAGAAACAATCTTGGTAGGAGCCATAAGTGTAGTATTTCACCATAACTGGGACAGATAGAAGTGGCAATTGTTCTTGTCAGTTGCTTCTTCAGCCTTTTCTTTTTTGTATACATCAGAATAAAAACCTTAATTTGACCAACGCAGTTGTGCCCCACATACAGTAAAGAAGCTGTGATCTTCACTTGACAGAAGGAAGCCTCCAACTGGGTCTGTCAAAACCCTCCACCTTGAGGATAGCTATTGTTGAGGGCTCGCGATCAGTGGCACACACGAAGTGCCACTTCAGTCTCATCACACCTTAAACTACAACTAGTAGAGCCAGTTGCTCTGTGTCATATTCATTCCTTCCCACCAGCTGCAAGTGATGAATGTCTTCTGGAAACAGGGCACCCTGTAGATGCAATTTCAAATGTTCTGTCATAGACATTGCAGGTACTGCTCCTTTACCAAGGACCTTGTGAGACTACTGAGGAGGCATTTACTGACGTCAGTACTTGCACTCTCCTTCAATGACTTTGAAGGGATTGAACTAAAGGTGACACAAACAGTTTTATAATGTGATCACTTTCAATGGCATCAAGTTTAGAAACATTTCTCTTGCTACCCCTTCCCTGACTTCACTGTGTTCTCTACTGAGCAGGAGGAAAATTTTTCTAAAGTGGACATTACAGATTAAAACAGGTGACTATACCAGTGATCTGCTGCATCAGTTGTATCTTTCAACAAACTTATTAAAAGATACAACATGTCTTTGATCAATAGTATCATAAGAGACAATCTTGCCCTCCCCTCTTCGTTATTGTTTCAGTTTTGTCCAAAGTTAGTAAGCAACTTAATACCATCCAGATGTCTGCCCCAGGGCTGGATAGTTATGAGTGGCAGGGTATCTGGGGTAGTATGGGTAAATGTCTAGAAAGATGGGCACCTCCATTGTTTTGGAAATTCACTCCTGAACAAGTGCAGAGTCCTGAAAAAGGACTGTCGTGGTTTAACCCGGCTGGCAACTCAGCACCACGCAGCCACTGGCTCACTCCCCCCCTCCCTCAGTAGGATGGGGGAGAGAATCGGGAAGAAAATAAAAGGTTAGAGCCGTGGGCTGAGATAAAGACAGTTTAATAAGAGAAAATAATAGTAATAATGAGAATGATATCAGAATATATAGAATATACAAAACGAATGATGCACAATGCAATTGCTCACCACCCGCCGACCGATGCCCAGCCCGTCCCAAGACTCGATCACTCCCTGAGCTGCGATCAGTCCCCAAGCAGCGATCACTCTCCCTGCAACTGACCGACCGACTAACCCCCCCCGAGCATGACGTTATATGGTATGGAATAGCTCTTTGGTCAGTCTGGGTTAGCTGTCCTAGCTGTGCTGTACTCCCAGCTTGTTATGCACCTGGCCGAGCAGGAGAAGCTCAAAAAGTCCTTGAGTAGTCTGAGCACTACTTGGCAACAACTAAAAACATCAGAGTGTTATCAACGTTCTTCTGGTACTAAATCCAAAACACAGTGCTATGCTAGCTACTATGGAGAAAATTAACTCTATCCCAGCTGAAACCAGGACAGTTATCTGTAAGTTTCTGGAGAAACTTACAATGGTAGACAGCTATCTCTACTTGGCAACATAAGTTCTCTTAAGCCTGCCAGAACCAAGCACCCATAAGGCCTGACTTAATTTGTCATGAAATTCCTCCAACAGAGAAGTTAGCCTTGAGATGGATTCAGTTCTGGGTAGAGTGGAAATTGGGGTACAAATACCCCTCTTTTTTGTACAGCACGCTGCTAACAAATGCTAGGACCATCAAAAGGAAACCGAATTTTCTATTTCTCCTTGGAAGCTTAAGCTTGGACTAATCCACTGCCTACCTTTAGGCAGCAGATTGAGACACACTGCAGACAATAAGACTAAGAACAGATAGGAGTAGTTAACACAGGAAAAAGGATGACTCTTATACACTACCTAGATTTCTCATCAAATACTCCAAGAATCTTACTCTGGCACAGTGGCATGGGTATTCTTTCTAGAGAGCAATAAGCAGCCTAACTAACCTACTGCTAGCGAGATCCAGTGACGAAGAAGCATCCCACCTGAAACTTCAGTTCAATGAAACTCAAACTTAAGAAAACAGTCCTTGTTCTGAACAGCCTGCATTAATAAGAGGCAGGTGACATAGAAGGACACACAAACATTTAAAATTAATCTTGTAGGTTTCAACTTCAGTTCTTCCATCAAGTCTGGGCATCTTTCCTTGCCCATATGTACTAACTTGTGCAAATACTAGTGCTCCATTAATTGATCTCTTATGGTGCATTTTAACACAAAACTTATGTAATATATCCTCTGTACAGCAGGCACTGAAGGGAAGCTGATAGGCAGAAGTAAATTATGCACTTCTGAAATACAATCTGTAGAACAAGCTGAAATGGACCAAGAAACAGTATGGAACTGTGGATCATTCTGACTGATTAAGCATATTAATATTCCATTTTTTGTCTTCCTAAGTGCTCTTTGATGCAGAGGAGGTCATAGCTTCTGCAGCAGTGGCAGTAAAGGTTTCTGTAACTGAAGTGATGGGAAGAGCTCAAGAGGCCGTTAAGAACAAGCAAAGACCACCAAATCCATAGCAATTAGCAGCATGGGTGTAGCTCCAGACGCAAGCACAGGCCAGAAAGCTCATGTCAGTTTTGACACCCTGCTGGTGATACCAGAAGAATACCAGTAAGTGGTGAGGATCTGAGTGAGTATTTTGTATCAAGTCTTCTGAAAAGAGGAAACATGACTAAATTCCTGGAATAAAGCAGTTTGATGCTAACTGGATCTAAGATTTACTTGATATTGAATTATGCTGTCTGTAGGCAACATCTACAAAACACCAGTAATGCTCTTCCTGTTGTATATAAGTGAGACTGAAGGTCTTCACAGGAGCAAAACTCCACTTTTCCTTCCTTGGTCAAGTGGTTGATTTTACAAGCAAATATCCAGGAAAGGGTTAGAAACTTGTCAAAGTTAAGCAGTGTTTCAGGAATGTAGTGAAGCTGCTACTGTTAAACATGTATTCTTGACAACAAACAGGTACCCTAAATGTCCAAGTTAGAATGTGGCTTCCATTTGATCAAATGAAATGGAATCACTTCTTGAGTGATTTAAACTTATCTTAGCTCAGCTGTTCAGGATAGAAAGATGCCTCAGTCCTAGGCAGTCAAATGAAATGTAAGCAGTTTGTAACACTGGTGACAAAACGATAGGAATTTGCAACTGCAAAGAAGGAGTTAAGGAATCATCCCTGACTCGCAGCTGCAACAGGTGATGCCAGGTACAGTCAGAGAGAACATGCATTCAGGACTCTTCAAAACTACAGTCCCTTAAGCATACAACATAGTGCTTTATGACAGCTTTTTCTGACCATATCACATTTCCTTTGAAGAGCAGAGATATTATGCGGCATCCCTACATCTGCAATAGCTCTCTACCTCTAAAATCACATGCTACATGTTCTTTGACAATTTGGCTTATAAATTAGTGTTCTTTACCACTGAATTGGATGATAGGCTCTCACTGAAGATCAGATTTAATCCTTTTGCTATATTAGAGTTCACTGCCTAATGGGTATAAATCAAAATCACAAATTCCTGTCTTGACATATCTACAAAATGGCTTGTTATGGCAGCTGTTATGGCTGCATGAATGCTCATAACACAATATCCATAGAAGGCTGGATTAAAACCAGTTGCACAGAACGGTCTGGAATGCATTAATTTGTTCTTGATCTCTGCCAGGATGGTACGCAGTCATCTAGCACATGCCTGTACCTTTCCCTTAGCAAGAATAACCCTTGTTATTACTTTCAGCTAAGTTTACAAAAGCTCTGGAGGAGTTTGAAGCTGCTTCCATAGAGCAGGTGAAAAAAAGCCAACCCAAGAAAGTTACTGCATATGTCTGGACTCTTATTTCAACCAAACTCTACCAGGGACCCCACCAGAACTCCATGGTGAAAATAAAACAAGTTAGGCAGAACATGCGGGAAAACTTCTCCCAGATTCAGCAAACAATTCCCCTGGTAAGAAACTGTGTAAGGTTTTCAAACACTCTCAATGTTCAAGCTTAACTAGAACCAATTTGAGGAGTTCCCAGTTCAGCCTGTATGTGCATTGTATTTGGATAGTGGAGTGGCTGGTGGCTGTCACTCAGTCTTTGTTTGCTGATTAAGGGTTTCCCAAATTTGGCATAAGATCTAATTTCTGCTCCCCCCAAAAATTGATCAATTAAAGATATTTGTCAGCAGTAAACCAAATTCAATGCCTTTGACATAACAACCACTGCTCTGACAGAGTGTGCTCTAAACTCTTAAATGAAAGCTGGTAACTTTAGTGGGAATGTTCAACACTTGTGTATGACATACACACTTTTCTAATCAAGCAGGATGTGCTCATGTAGACATTTCTGTACATGTACTAGCTCAGCTGTAACTTGAGCACATTCACACTAGGCTGCAAACCTGCAGTTTATACACAAGACACACAAATGTTCTTCTATTACGGGGAGTTGGTCAAAGAGGAAAAAATGTATATGGTACTTTCAGGAATTTGTCCATCATCAGCCACATGCTGATAGTGTCAACTCACTTCTTACAAGCTGACTAGGAGTATGAATATAGTTTGCTGTACCTTCTGATCTCAGAGAATGGACTCAACACCTCCTATTTGCCTCCCAAACCCTAGCTTGACCGATCCAAGGAGGTGGATAAGAACCTTCAAGATGGCAATGAGAAGCAAAAGCTGCCGAGGATGGAATGGAGTAAGGAGCAGCCTGGAAGAAACAAACACCTGGATTCTGCCCAGCCAGAGGTACCTCACCAAGCAGTACAACTTGATGCTATCCTAATGGAGAAGCATCACTGAAGTCATACCATGATTCTACTGTGCAGAACATAGGTACTGTGTTTCTGATTTCCTAACCCTCTTTACAGCATATAGATTAGTCTTGTGCTCTGGCAGCAGACTGTGGTATTACCCAGTTCTTGAAGGACATCTGTCTTGGCCTGATATCTGGCATCCATAGTCTCCCTGATGACACTCAAAAACAGGCACATCCGATTAAAGACCACACTGAAGATGTCAATGCCTCCTTCTATGCTGTCACATCCTCCCAGAATCTTTATAGCAATGATTTCTGCCAGAGTAGGGAGAGAACAGATAGAGCAAAGCAGTGTCTGGGTGTCCTGTTGGACTACCTAATTAATGATATTCCCTTCAGAAATCATATAGGATCCTTCACTTCTTCTGACAAATCTTTGGAGAGGGAGGCAGAAGAAGACTAGATAATTTCAACTGACAGCATTTTGGACTTGATAATGTAAAATATTTATCATGCTCCTTCTCTGTAGCGTATCAAGAATAGTCAGAAGAGCTAAATATAAACTGTTGTTTTCTTAGCTTAAGTAAAAGTGACTGGTTCATGACTGGTTAAGTATGCTTAGACTTTATCTAGAAGATAAATCAGTATCTTTATGTAAGGCTTGCTTTTCATGCCTGCAACCTTAACTCTTACTGCAGGCAGTACCCCTTGTAGTCACTTACTAAGCTGAAAATACCACTTTGACAACAGGATTTATAGAGAGCTAAAAAGGTAGGAGGGAAGATTTTGACTACTGTGCTTCTGCATGGAGGGCACTAGTGAGTGTAGTTCAAGGAAGATCACATACGCATTTTTTACTTTTTTTTCCTCTGTACTAAAGCTTTTTCAGCATAAAATGCTTTTATGTGTGGTGTAACAACTATTTATATCCTGCCCAGATAAATGCCTGCTGTCAGTCAACACAACACTAACCACCCAAAATGAGATTAGTCTAACCTGTCTGGTGCAAATGACTTATTGATCTTCTGGAACAGATCCCCTGACTTGCCTTAAAACACGCTAATTTTAAAATGTTCTAGACAAGTGTCTTGCCTCAGAGTTGTTTTGGTTTAACCCCAGCCAGCAACTCAGCCTCGCACAGCTGCTCACTCACTCTGCCCCGGTGGGATGAGGGGTAGAATCAGAAGGGTAAAAGTGAGAAAACTCCTGGGTTGAGATAAAGACAGTTTAATATGGAAAGCAAAAGCCGCATGTGCAAGCAAAGCAAAATAAGGAATTCATTATCCATTTCCCATGGGCAGGCAGGTGCTCAGGCATCCCCAGGAAAGCAGGGCTCCATCACGCATAACCGTTACTCAGGAAGACAACACCATCACTCTGAATGTCCCCTGCTTCCTCTTTCTTCCCCCAGCTTTATATACTGAGCATGGTGTGGGATATCCTTTGGGTCAGCTGTCCCAGCTGTGTGCCCTCTCAGCTTCTTGTGCACCCCCAGCCTGCTCACTGGTGGGGTGGGGTGAGGAGCAGAAAAGGCCTTGACTTTGTTGCAAGCACCACTCAGCAATAACTAAAACACCTCTGTATTCTCAACAGTTTCCAGCACAAATCCAAAACACAGTCCCATAGTAGCTACTATGAAGAAAGCTAACACTATCCCAGCCAAAAGCAGCACAAGAGTAAATACCCATTGCATTCTCAAATGATTGCCTCCAACAGCAGCTCCATCACCTCACGAGGCAAGACTATAGATCATCAAAAATGTAGCCAAGCTTCTGCTGGCACCTGGGACAACAGGATGACCATCTCTAGTCAACCCATAGTGTGTCCTCAGTCTCACTGTTCAATACACTGGCAGCCTTATGCTGTTTTCCCTGTTGTATTACCTTGGTTTAGATGAAACACATTCACTACTAACAACAACAACCCCCTACCCACCCTGCTCCCAACACCAAGATCTGGACTGGGGAGAAAGTAAATAAAACTTAAGGTTATGAGGCAGAAAAGAGAATTGTATTTCTGCCACTGCTTCCCCCCTTGCTTGCAATTGCAACTGAGTTAGTGATATGTGTATGAACTTAATTTTGGTATAATTCTCTCCACTTCTCTTTTACTTTACTCAGGGTCTTCTGTAAACTTTCTTAACAAAGAGACCTTTTTGTATGGTACGGTTTATTTAAGACTTGCACTGTAAGGGGGAATATAACCATTTGACTGCTGAAGTATTGTTCCAGCAGTAACAGTGCACACCTGGGGGTCCTGTACTCCATTCTGGTAGAGGTCTGCATCTCCCCTCTGTAAGGAGTACGGCTTTCAAAGCATAAAGGCTGAGGCGAAAGCCTGGCAGGTCTGCCTATTGTCTCTTTTGATTTTTCCTTTAAAAAGAGCATTTCATTGTAAACCGACGTTGTCTTTCATTCCATTGTTTGAACCTTGGCCCATTTATGATTTCTTCTCACTTCTCGTTCTGTGCTGTTTGACCTTAACTTTTATGCCCTTCGAAACAACAAGGTTAACGTGACGCATTTCAGTTAATACTTCTGTTACGCTGCCACAGATTCAATGCCTGTCTTTTGCAAAGTCAGTCATACTTCTGAGTGTAGTAGCCTCATATGATTGCTTAGTACAAAGTATATCTATGCTGAGAACAACTCTTTTCTCAAGCATCCATCTATAATGGATTATGTTATGTTCCACTTTCAGCTTCAAGCAGAAGCTACCCTAGCTGAGCACAGAAATGTTAACTTAGCTGTTTTAAGAGGCTGCTGACTGCTTAAACAGAAAGTCTTCTCAGTCAGCTTCTGTGCAATCACTAGCTGTCAAAAAGGGTCAGTTGCCTATGTGCATGTATACATATAGTGTTCTTGAGACTGAATTATAATACTAAAGACAAAGTCTGATCCTGAGGCAAAGAATAATTATAATGTCCCATATGCCTATCTCCAACATGTATGTGTTATGATGAATCCTATGCCTGAAAAACAAAAACCCTTCCCCAAGTTTGGCTCTTTCTCTTTTGCAATCACCATCTTATGGCAATGTTCATAGCTGGAGCACTTCTAAAGAACACTGAAAAAACAAACACTTTTCTGTTGTGAAAACTACACACAGAATGCTTTTGTTAACGAAAATGATGTCTTGGAAATGGTTGGCATTCATCCTTGTCCCATTCCTTTAAGTGCACCATACCTGTGAAAATGTTATCATCTACTGATAACTACGTGGAAGTATCCAGTCCTGGAATAAAGAAATCCAGAAATTCATATGTCAGGAATTCTTCTTGAAAAAACAAAAATTTGTTGTTGTTTTACATAACTTTGCTCTGATATTACTGTCTTTTTACCCAGATTTGAATTGTGACATAGTACAGCTGGGGGGTTCAGGGACCCTCTTTAAATAATAGTGAAGCTTGCACTGTCAGTTCTTGGTTATGAAGTGTCAGAATGTTAATTGATTCACTCCATATGTATGGAAGCTATTCTGTTTTTAATCAGAAGATCATCATCTTGCTATAAACTCTTCTCTGTCAGCTTTTATGCAATCACTAGCTGAATTTCCAGAATCAGGAATAGTAGCAGTGTTACACAAAGTTAGGTGCAATGCCACTGTCTCATTCATTGCAGGGGTCAGCACTACAGGTTATCATAAAACTGCAAGACGATGGATCCAACATAAAAAAAAACTGCCAAATTTTTATCGAGTTTTTTGGGGGATTTTTTTTTAGTGAACTGTTGGATGTTGCCTCATTTTTTGGCTTGTAAACTTGATTGACCAAGAATCTATTTTTAATGCTCTCCAGTTTTGATCCTGTTATGCCTCAGCTCTAAAATGAAGATAATAAAATTTGAATGTGTTGAAAGTCCTGGAAGCTAAACACTTCAGTATTTCATGATACTCAGACTACTCTGACAAAGCATCATAAAGGAGTCTAAGGGAATCAATTCTATTTTCAGACAGAGGCTATAAAAGGTGTATAATAAATAGCTTTCCACAGGCCCCAAGTCCTTGGGCTCCTCATCCCAGACTACAGCCTCATTTGAAAAGAGAGCTCTGGATGCAGCTTTGTGGTCACCACTTTCTCAACCAGTTCCACATTTTCTTCTGAACACCTGAAGAAAGTCTTTTCCACTGTAACCTGGACCCTTTCAGACCATCAGTCTAGGTACTGCAGGAAACCCTGAAGAGATATACTGAGCTTTGTCCACCCTGAGGGGCAAGTTCAGAGTTTCTCATGATTTAAACCTGGCCAGCAACTCAGCTCCATGCAGTCGCTCACTCACTCCCCCCTGGTGGGATGGGGGAGAGAGTCAGAAGGGTAAAAGTGAGAAAACTCCTGGGTTGAGATAAAGACAGTTCAATAGGGAAAGCAAAAGCTGCACACAAGCAAAGCAAAGCAAGGAATTCACTCCCTGCTTCCCACCGGCAGGCTGGTTCTCAGCCATCCCCAGGAAAGCAGGGCTCCATCACGCGTAACGGTGACTTGGGAAGACAAATGCCATCGCTCCGAATGTCCCCCCCTTTCCTTCTTCTTCCCCCAGCTTTATACACTGAGCATGACATCATCTTATGGTGTGGGATATCCCTTGGGTCAGTTGGGGTCAACTGTCCTGGTTGTGCCCCATCCCAGTTTCTTGTGCACCTCCATCCTCCTCACTGGTGGGGTGGGGTGAGAGGCAGAGAAGGCCTTGGCTCTGTGTAAGACTGCTCAGTCTTACACATCCCTGTATTCTCAACACTGTACCCAGCACAAATCCAAAACATTGCCCAATAGTGGCTACTATGAAGGAAACTAACTCTATCCTAGCCAAAACCAGTACAGAGAACCATCATCTCTACCAGCATGGGTTCAGAGAGTGGAAAGTGGCTGAGAGGGTCTCCCTGCAAGGGTAGAAAGGCTGGAGGTTGCTCCAGTACTATCACCTTCATAGAAATCTCTTCAAAAGCAGGAATAATCGTATTAATGTTATGTTCTGTAAAGCTATGGAAGGCAGCAGTGTGCTTCTGTAAAACTACCAGCTGTCCAAAAACAGTCAATTATCAATACCTATCAATATATAAGACCTGGATTGCGATCTTTCTTCAGACACCTGCCCAGCTGAAAGTTGTATTTCTGATTTTTACATATGGATTAGCAGCATGGCTTGCAGCCTCTTCTGGCTCTGTCAGGAAAGACCATACTCAGATGGAAACATGTAGATTTGTTTTTTTCAATTGAGAAACAGAAATCCAATCTTTTTTCTTGTTGATTTTTTGTAAGTATAGTAAGGTTTATTCCAGTTGTGAACATCCCCTCTCTTCATCTGACATCTATCCATGAATACTCTATTTTGGAATATTCAGTATCTTAGCAGAATTACAGATTATGGTATTTTTAATTAGGCTGTCATAGCTGGAGCAATTCAACAGCGCAGAAATTTGGATACTTGCTTATATTCAGTAAAATACTGGCTGGTCATTCCTGTAGAAACCTACAGAATTTTCAGCCTTTACTAAAGTTCCTGCTTCAAGTTCACATTGTCAGGCACACATGTATGTTAATTCTAACACCTAACATCAAAACCCCTGTATGTGTTCCGTGTTTACAGCTGCTTCCATGTGTCTAAACAGTGCCAAACACAGTAGGATTTTGGCAGTGATAGCAATATCTGGAAGCCTTCACATCATGTACATAATATTAATTAAGTCAAAATTTCATCCCAAGGATGAATAGAAGAAAAGAGCAGAACTGCTCCAAATAACAGGCTGGAAACATGAAGAGCCAGATCTTCAAAAGCACATAGCCTCCAACAATAAAATAATGATTTTTCTAAAAATACTTATTATTTAAATAGCTACAGTTTGCAAAAGTTTGGCTCAAACAATTCAGAATGGTTTTGGAATGTTATGAAGACAATCAAAGTACAGCAAACCACCTTGGTTCATGAAGCACCAAAACATGATCAAGACTTGAGGTGAAAAAGAAGTCTTTTTTTTTTGGAAAAAAAAAGCATCACCCAACAAACACTACAAGAGCAGTTCAGATTAACTATTCCTTTGTACCGGTTTCCTGATGGGACATTAAAAAAAAATGTAGCACATACTTTGTTCCACATATTTCTTCCTACAAATAGCATGTGCCAAGTGACTCATACCTGCATTTCCCACAGCATTACTTAATCAAGCATGTACTCGCAAATCTATACATTCATGCTTTAAGATCAAGAGCTAACGGCTTCAGTCCAACAGGTCAGTATTCTGGGTAGGGATACCCCCTTGGTATACTACATGGGCAGTCTTGGGAGGAAATGGAAGAAGTTGACACTGAATGGAATATATCTATAGAAGACAATGACAGGTTGAAAGGGAAGGAGGGTTTAGTAATCACGTCCTGGAGAGAAGCAGGACAGAAAGATTTCTAGAAAGAAACGACAGCTCATACTCTGCAGTGTATTCTTTGCAACAGTGAGGTGGGGCACTCAGTTAAACTGGATGGATGCTGGGAATTTCTGACAGCTTTGCTAAGGCTTCCTGGTCCCACTCTGTGGAGCTCCCAATATCCTCTGCCCTCACTGGATTTTTAAGGAATCTGCCAGCAGGATTAGACCTTAATGTGGGATTTGATGACTATATTTTCATCTATTGCATTTCTCACTAAAA
This sequence comes from Egretta garzetta, assembly GCF_000687185.1. NCBI lineage: Eukaryota > Metazoa > Chordata > Aves > Pelecaniformes > Ardeidae > Egretta > Egretta garzetta. The sequence continues at coordinate 281,031 of NW_009260842.1, read as the reverse complement.
GGAAACCATTTATTTTTTCCATATCATAAGTGCCTACTTATTACCAGACTTTAAATTATAACGGCATAAAAAAAACTTTGCTCCTCATGTTATAAGCAGGTGAGCACTGGAGTAAAACAAATTAGCTCAAGAATGAAGCTTTATTCTTCAGCAAGTGTAATTTGGATCAGCTCCACTCACCTCAATGGCCACGTGTTAGTGGTGAATGTGGCACAAAGAAGTCTCTCTCCCTTCACAGTGTCTGCAGCTCCTTCATGGATTAGGTACATTTGGTCCTTAAACTCCACAAGGTCTCTAATAAAAATATTCTGAGAATGCTGGGTTAGGATAACAGCCCCTAGAAGAGATACAGAAAATGGTGCAGGGACTTTTGAGTTCATCCTAGTGAGTTCTGTTGCAGGAGTTTATCCATTCATTTTCACCCTTATAGAGCACAAACACCTTTCACCAATTCATGTATAGAATCATAGAATCATAGAATCACTTTGGTTGGAAAAGACCTTTGAGATCATCGAGTCCAACCTTTAACCTAAGCCTGACATCCCACCATTAAACCATGTCCCTAAGCACCTCATCTATCCTTCTTTTAAATATCTCCAGGGATGAGGACTCTACCACCTCTCTGGGCAGCCCATTCCAGAGCCTCACAACCCTTTCAGTGAAGAAGTTTTTCCTAATGTCTAGCCTAAGATGTAATGTAGGTAAACTAAATGCCCTACAGATAATCTCTAAATCACTAGGACTTTGACTAGATTAAGAGAATCCTACTTCAACATAAGTGAACGACTTTGTGCCGTGGTTTAACCCCAGTCGGCAACTCAGCCCCACCCAGCTGCTCACTCACTGCACCACCCGTGGGAAGGGGAAGAGAACTGGAAGAGCAAAAATGAGAAAACTCATGGGTTGAGGTAAAGACAGTTTAACAGGTAAAGCAAGAGCCACACATGCAAGCAAAGCGAAGCAAGGAATTCATTCACTCCCTCCCATGGGCAGGCAGGTGCTCAGCCATCTCCAGGAAAGCAGCGCTCCATCACATGTAACAGTGACTTGGGAAGACAAACGCCATCACTCCAAACATCCTCCTTCTCCCCCCAGCTTTATATGCTGAGCATGATATCATATGGTATGTAATAGCCCTTTGGCCAGTTTGGATCAGCACAACTGGCAGAGCATGGGAAGTTGAAAATCCTTGACTGGTGTAAACACTGCTTAGCATGAAGTAAACTATCCATGTGTTATCAACATTCTTCTAATACTAAATCCAAAACACAGGACTATGCCAGCTACTAGGAGGAAAATTAACTGTGCCCCAGCTGAAACCAGAACACCTTGTTATGTGATTGCCAGTTAATGTACCTGCATAAAAAGGGTTAAAAATGCTCACTCTTCAGCATAAAATTAACTGTAAGAAACAAAAAGGAGAAGTATCTCAACCCTGAACAAAGTGGTTTAATGAAGAAATGCTAGAGTACAGAAAGACTCTAGGTGGTGATTTCATATGGTCCCACTACAGGTATGGATCTTGTTATTCCTTCTGCAGGTACAGTAGTATGTCCTTCCCACTCCCTCATATCAACTCATCCTGTTGTAGTATATCCATCACTCTAAAAGACGGCAGGAGACACAGCTTTCTGCTGACATCAGTTAAGCACGAAGTAAGTCAGTTCTGCAAGCACAGTTTTCAAGAGAGTTAGTGGAGTAAAACTGTAGAAAAATAAACTCTCCTGAGCATTCCCTGTGACAGGAGAGGAAATTCACTTTCAGCTCACCCAAATCATTGCATCTAAAACTCCCTCCCCACCCAGTCTCAACACATCCTCCTGAAACTGCTCCCCAAATGCCACATAAGTATGATGAGAGATGAAGAAGCAATTGGCTAAATATTTGGGTTTTTTCTTTTAACTGATTGCAGCTGTGGCTCATAACATATTTCCACTAATAGACTTGGCCATACCAAAACCAATTGCTATTATACCGTCTCTATACCATGGATTTGCTGGGTTAACATCCACAGTTTTCCCATTCCCAAGCCATTATTGATTACTGATGTTCTAGTATTCTTTATTGGCTTTGTTCTGAAAATTATGATCTCTGGAAGACAACAAAGGAGATAGCTGGAGGAGGAAACCTCTTAAATTGCTACTGCAAATCTGTGAGAAATCATCTCTTAGAGTCCTTAAGGCTTCAACATTGTGTTGAGAACTGACTTGGTGTATTGGAGGTCTTTTCCAACCTAAACGATTCTATGATTCTGTGATTCTATGACATAACCTGAAAGAAAGGACCGCTTTTTCTCCCATGGAAGGTTTGGCCTCCTGTTAATATTCAGAAATGTCTTATTTCAAATCCACTCTAGCAAAAATCTAACTATACAGACCTGGCCTTGGTGTCCTAATAGCAAGCAACTCTGGCCTGACCTGTTGTGCTATTTCAGTTCGCTTTAGCTCTTACTCTCAAGAAATATTTTTACTCTTCAGTTCTGAGGAGAGCATTCATGAACGCATCAACCACCAGGCCATGACTAAATTCAATCAGTACTAAAGTGCCATTCTAACATATATGTGAGTGCAATTCATCCTTTTCACAGGTGGTCAAGTCAGGCAATTAGCTTAACAAAGACATCACAGGAAACCAATGAAGAGCATGATACCAGCTGGATCTAAGCATATCAGGGACTAATTGGGCCCAGCATGCTAAATGACTCCATTGACTTAACAGTGTGACATCAGAGATGAACTTGGTTCATGGCCAAGAAAAGAAAAGGGCAGAAAGAAGGAAGAGATGTTCAGTAGTCATTAGAATAATTCAGTACATTATACAGGAACATTTTCTCTGGCAAACAAAAAAGATCTTAATATTTTTAAGTGCAATTCCACAAGCATTTAGACACATAGCATATGACAGTTTACAGGTCATATATAGAAGAACACTTTCAAAAGCAAATATGAAATCAATGACCATGTTTAAAATGGGAAAATGAGTTGTATGAAATAGCAGCCAAAATGTCTATTAGAATTTCTTGCAATTACCTTCATGCCATGTCCCACTCCATTTCCTAGCCCATTAAAGGTATTTCCTACAATACAGAATATTCACAGAAGTCTTTAGAAAATCTTTGTTTGTCCAAAATTTCTTTTTTCATAGATATCTGCAATGATTCATTGGTTAACTATTGTTTTCTCTTTTTTTTTTTTTTTTTATACAGAGATGCAAATTAAAGATTATAGATTCTAGGTGTTCCTTGAATTTTTATTCAATTTAGAGCTACCACAAGGTGCCAGGACAGAAAATATTCTTGTCATCTGGGCCTCTGCATGCAGAAAAATAATACAGCAAAGGCAACTACCTCTGACAGTACTTCACTCTTCTGTGTACAGGAACAAGATTTAAAATTCTTGAACTGAAAGGCATACAACAAAGATGGTGAGATGTTACATTTTTATCTTTGTCAGATTCTCCCATCTTTCACATGGATGTACAACAGCAGTGACGTTCCTTATTTCTAAGTCATTAACAGACTGCAATATTTGTTCCTTTTAGGACCAACACATGTTACTCAGGTAAAATCCCTAGTAAATATAAACAGAGTTTATGGAGTTACACCACAGAAAATCTATTTCACTTTTACCATTGAAATATGGTAAAAAGCATGCACTGATACACACAAATGTACATGCCTTCAACTATGTGAAGGCATTAATTTTCTTAAGAAAGTGATTTAAACAGATTTTTTTTTAATTAAGATTTGCTTGAATTCCAAAATTAAAAAAAAAAAGAAAGACTCAAGTAAAAAAGAAACCTGTTTTGGAATATTTTTAATACAAGTAAAAGATTAGATTTATAAAATTAGAGAAGGATGGAATAACCTCACAACACCAAACATGGAAAGCAAAGAAACAAAATCCTCCAACTTGCTATGAAAGCAAAGCACTTTCCTTGCAACAATCTTCCAACCTCTTAGAAGAGTAAACTTATAAACGTAACATACAGTGTTCTGCAGTTAACTCATTTCAGTTTCTCCTGTTGATGTGTTATATACTCAGTGGAACTGACACTGAAAAAATAACTCAGTAGTCAGTAGGACATTTTTATGAGGATTGAAAAGCTAGTATGCAATTATACTTCTAACATCTGTTTGACGTATCCTTGTGGAACTGCTTTGCCCTGAGACATTTAGAAAGATTTGTTGCAGAGTGCTTCATATACCAGTTAAGGCAGTCATTAATGGCCTGTGGCACCCTGGACCCCATCCTGATGAATCAGGCAAAAGAGGATTTGAACTAAGATTCCCATATCCCAGGAGAGTGTGTAGTTGTTATGCTGTGACACTTCTGCCTCTACCTTAAAGAAGGTCACTTAAGCACCTTGTTATTAATTTAGTCCAGTGATTCAGTTATTGCTCAAAATTGTACAGATGATTTTTTGTCCAAAATTGCGTATTCACCAGAATATTTCCCATACTCTAGTTTTAAAAAAATAAAGAATCAAGACCTTCACCAGAAGGCTTAATTTTTAATATTCAGACCCTAACTCTATCTGATATTAATGTTATGGCAAATAACTGAATGGGAAGTGAAAGACTAGCCTGAGTTACCCAGTTAGGGGCCTGCAGTATTTGTAAAGCCAAGACACACAGCAGATTTTCAGATTCGCACTCTTAGTATAATATTCTGGATAAGCAGGTTTCCCTGGCTAAATATTGAGACAAAAAGAAAATTGGTATAGACAAGACAATAATACTGTGTATATCACAAACACAGACAATATGTTAACTTGTTTCTGTCTGTAAGATAAGATTTTGTGTGCCTTTTCCTAAATATGTGCTTTCTTTTCTGTTGGCAAAGATTCATCCAACTCTTTTCAGCTATGTATGGATTGTTCTGAACAGGTACCCTCCATTTACTATTATTTACTGGAATTCAATAGCTTTTTCAAGATGTCATTTGCAACAAGAACCTTATTAACACTGTTCCAGACATGTACAACTTCTAAAGTAAGAAAACATAATGTGTGTTTGAGCAAGTAGGACAAAGCCCCTAGGGCAGAAAAACTCCTTAACTCTGAGCCCTGCATGCAACCCGTCGGCCACAGACTTGTCTCGTTAAAAGTTAAAATGACTTGGCATTGTTTCAATTCTTTTCTTGCCAGAAGACGATACAGCTGGCACCAGCAGTGATACACTATGCACACGACTGTTGTCTTCCCAGGTCACAGGAGAAAGGTCTTGCTGATAAACCAGTATTAATCTGTACTTGGACCGAGGCAGAGAAGAAATAGGGGCAGGGAGAAAATCCTTACTACCCTGGAAGAGTTAGGAACATATAAGATGCATTAATACAGACATACAGAGACTGACATATTAACAGAGATACTAATAGGCTGGACATTAACTTGAGGGAAGGAGGTATCTCTCCCTCAAGTATGCAGGCATAGATGGTCCACAGTCCTCTTATACTCTTGACCTAGACTGTCATGGAACCATGAAGGAGTAGCGCACATAAAAGAACTACTTCTGCTGTACTCAGGAGCAAGACGGAGCTCACTGTCTCTGCTTTTTAAAGCTTAAAATCAATTAAGTTTAAAGAATAAAGGAAAAACAACAGTTGTAATTAAATGTGCACTCTTTTTCTAAGCCCAATGTGCTAAAATATTGCCCCTGCACCACACATTATGAGAATGTATTGTATACAAGACCCAGAGGTGATAAAGATACATGGAAGCACAGTGAAGTTGGAGTGTGAAGAGCAGAAGGTGGAAGTACTCTCCAGAAGCACACAACATACATTACTGTGCAGAAAAATCATAGAAGAAACTCATCTAAAGCCCCAGTTACTCAAAATCTCCATGCAACTGTTGACTTCAGTACAACTAATCTGGTATTCATTGATGGTGGATTGGGTTCAAAGAACAAATACAAGAAAAGCTTCATTCAGGACAGGAAATACAAAATTCACCTGAGAATGAAGCAGAAAAATACCCTATAAGGAAGAAACAGGAAAGAGGGGTGAAAAGGAAGCACTCATTACACCAGCAATATTTCCCACTGTCCCCCAAACACACGCAAACTGAAGAGGGTCCATTTTCAGCTTCCGAAACAGGCATTAGTTTCCCTGGCAGAAAACATAACACAGTGCTTACAGAAAAGCCTTTGGTTTAATCTATTGATTATAGAAACATCTGGCAACGAAAGAGAGAAAGAAAGGAAGGGAGGAAGGGAAGGAGTAGTGAAGGAGGCAAGGAGGGAGGGAGGAAGAGCAGAAGGATGTAAGAAGAGTAAAGGAAGGAAGGAATAAATATCGGGCATCAAGGGAAAGGACAAGGGTCTTTTGCAAAGTGAAAGCACTTTGCAAAAAATGAATTTCTCAAACCAGACCAGAGCATCAACCCCAGTGCATGGAGAAACAATGTTGTTTGTGGAGAGTGAAAACCAACCCTGTAGAAAGACATCACACATCGTCCCATACAACTACATTTTGGTGGGTCTTGAGCAGTCACCACATAGGAAGCAGGGAAGGCTGTTATTTCAGAATACACCTAGAAGACTATAGAAAAGGGAGAGCTTACCTATCTGTACAAAGTATGGGAAAAGCTATCTTACTAAGCATACCACTCGCAGTCCAGCAGAACATATACTTCAGCAGAAGGGAAACCTTGTACAAGCACAGAATCTTGAAGAGAGCTCTGCTTCTCCAGCAAAATCAGAGAAAGCACCCCATGGGCCTTCCTTTCTCACTTCCTCTCATTCCCCAGAGGGTGAAAACTGTGACTGTCCATATAATGCCCAGAGTCTTCATGTAAAAAGAAAAAAATTAAGGCACAGGAGCCACCATGGAAAAACCCCATTTCTTCTATTTCAAGGACTGTGATTTGAAGTGAGTCATAGCTCTCCTCCACTAAGTTTATAGCGCAAGATAGTGATTTCACTGTCTCCATATAGGGAGAAAGACAGCAACCTCTTCTTTTCCACCCATTTCTGCCTCAGTCCAGGGAGAAGAGGTATAGACCACTCTTCCGCAGTCAGCACCACCAGAAGAAGGAGAGCTGATAGACACACTGGGTTGTCCAGTGGACTCAGTCCCACTCCTACACCCTTTGCAGCTGGAGCGCGGTGGTGTGCGGAGGAGAGCGACCAACACCGGCAGCACGCATCCTACAGGCATTCACGCCTTGGACCTCTGCTCAGCTGGCACCTCTCTACAGCATGACATTTGGCAGAGACATAATGTACCCTTCCAGAGCACTCAGAGTGCGCTCCCTTCCTCACCCTCCTTTGGCTTTCAAAAGCCATTATGTAGCTTAAAGTGTTTTGTGAATGCAGCTTCCTTTACATCTGCTGGTGATGCAAAAAAATCAACAACACCACAAAATCCTCTCTGATGTGGATTGCAGCAGCAGCAGCCAGCAAGTGTTTTACCCTGTCAGAGCAAGGAGCATTCTGAAAATGCAAAACAACATTAGCAAAAGAAATCAGTTAATGTGGGAGGGGAGCAGAAGAGAATAAAAAAGATCTTGGTTTCCTCAAGGACAAAGGTAAGCTGGGTTCACAGGAAAAGCAAGCAGGTTAGTAGTAAGCAAGGATTTTTAAATGCTGGGGTTTAAATTCTCATGATAAAACCATAGCTTAAACTTTTAGTTAATTACTTCCTTGTACAAAGATTTTGCGTTTTCTTACGTTTGCACAGTGGGAAATGGGATACTGGATGATACACTGTGAATCTAGTCTCTCCTGACAAATCCTCTGTTTCTGTCCTTCTATGAAAAGAGAACAGTCTTCCTGAGGGAGCCCCTCTCTGTTCTGTAGAGAGAAAGTTGAAATTTTCAAACCTCAGTATAAAAAAAAAAGAGAACATATAAATATGCCCTTGAAATGAAGAACAAAAAGACAAAACAACAAATTCTGCAAGTTAAAGATATGGCAAGTGAAAACAGAAATGGCATGTGAGAATAAGCAACACAAAGGACTCTTCATCTCGTGAAGTCTGTAGGTGAATGCTGGATAATCACCTGCTTCAAAGGGAGAGAAACATACTAAAGATCATGACACTTCTTCTTCTTCAAAAAAAAATTTCAACAGCTGTTACATTTTGAAATTGTGTTAGTTGGGCAACTTTATCCTTCAACACATGATAGGCAGAGCATACCAGATGTCTAGTAAGCTTTTTGAAATGAAAGGTTGAGAGCAAATGACAAATGGTTTATGTTCCCATTCTTAACATCTGGAAATTGTAATTCCAGAAACGTGAATGTTAAAAGTCATTCTCTACACCTTGAAAGGATTGCAATTTGATCTGTGAGCAACTTCATCATTTACTCAAAGTCCTGTTCTTTCGTCTTATACCTTTCAAATGATCCTCAGCCTCCTGTAAGGCATATTTCTCACCACCTTAATATTGCAGCAGTAGTGACATATTGGAACCTCATTTGCCCCAGATCACAGTCATGCTGCTTTAGGTTTTAGCAAAGCAGAAGTTATGGTCATGAGGCAGACCTCAGTGCTGTGAAACCTGCTGAAAAAGGAAGCTGCCCGTCAAAGCAACAATGGATAACACATCGACTCCTAAAGATGTCCTGTCACATAGTGTCGACCCCACATTCAGCCAACCTATT
>NW_009260842.1:257871-272385 GCF_000687185.1 Egretta garzetta | reverse complement strand
CAGGAAAAATGTGACTGGAGCAAAAGCAATACAAATATCACCTGGAGCAGAATGGGGCTGTTTTATACAGAAATCCGTGTTGTCAGTTAGGCTTGTGGTATTGGTTTCTCAAGCAGCTTAAAGCTGAGGCTGCTCTGCAGATTCCCTGAAGAGTTTCTTTGCCAGTGCCATTACTCTTTATTACTTTGAAGGCAGATTAGACAAAATCCAGCACATCTGTTATCTCACCATTTTGATGGTTTAAGATTAATGACTGTGATAACAGCCTGCAGAGCCAGTCAAGGCAAGAAATTTTGGAGTTCAGTGTCTTCCATAAATCCACATATGTCTGCTTTTTTTGATGTAATGAATGCAAATGTTGAACATGGCCAGAATGAAGTTATGGTGTCCTTGGAGACACGTCCATCCTCAGCTTTCAGCTGGAATGGCAGCTTTTGCAGAAGGGCTGATAGGACTCCAGACCAGAAAAGGTGAAGGGGAAAAGAAGAAAAGGAGGGGTTTGTTGCATTTGAAATCTCTCTAGTCTTTCCTTGAACAGAAGAAAGGACTCCATCACATCTCTGCCCTATCATGAGAGCTCATTACTGGGAGCTCCATGAGATGGTAGGTAAGTGACTAGAGCAGCATAACAGTTGGGTGTAAGGGCAGCAGACCATGAATAGGAGGACCCAGATGGAGATCACTAGGTGAAGACCAGGTGCCTCACCAAGTTGCCAGCATACAGAGATGTATGGCCTTGGGTGAGGGAAGGAGAAAAGGGGACTGGAGAAAGGTTTCATTTTTAGCTCTGACCAGGTAGCACTTCACCAGTCTGAGATCCAGGTTTGGTCGAGCATGCAAACCAATTGCATGTCTTTGTCCTGCACAGGTAAATCAGGAAAATTCAGGCCAGTTGGAGCAGTTTGGTGGCCAGTCAGGTTGTATTTTAATCCACTTTTAAAGCAATGCTTCATGGAATTATTTGGAATATCTGCCCAAGAGAAACTGATCAGCAGGTCTAGCACTTACTGACCTGTGGCACTTGACAGACACAGGGGCTTCCTCAGTTACATTATTCCTTGAGACCCAGATAGAAAAATAGTTGTTACCTTATCATTGAGCAGAGCTTAAGAAATGCATATGGTCTTCACAGGTTGCCTTTTTACATAGTGCTTGATTTTTGTTCTCTGTGTGTTTAAATGTGATATAATGTCTGAGATAGAAAGTGATCAGAAAAAATGAGTTGTTAATGTAGAAGCAGTTGAATAAGGAATTATTGCACAACTTTTCTTTGTCTTCTAAGTACAGTATGCAGCTTACACAAATTCAGTACAAAAAGTCTCAACTGTCTAAGCACACTGTCTCTGAAACCAAAACAACAAAAAAGAGAAAGACAAATAGAGAAGATTTTGTATGATGGCTCTTACTAAAGATACTCCATCAGAATATAAGCAAAAAAATCTCTATAAACAGAATACCAATTGCAATGTCAGAATTAATAGCATCATCTAGCAATAAGGTTCACTCTATTAACATTAATTCTTTTTTATAATTGTGTTTTCTTGACTTTTTCAGAGAGCAAAAGTAATATTCCTCCTGTATCTTCAGACCCTGAACTGAACCCTTTTACTTTTTTTAAAATGCTAAACCACAAAGCATACTTAGATTGAGGATGACTACTCCCAGCAGCAGTTCTGGCAAGAGCAGGTTACAAAGCGCTCATTCTGGTTTTGGCCATTTATTCAATTAGACAGGTAAACAGACTATGAAAATTTTATTATACATGCCTATTCTAGTGATTTGCTTGATTAGGTCTTTTGACATCTGCATAAAACAATGATCAATTTCTGCTCATTAGAACCCTGGGGAAGGATCTTTTATGATTAGGCTTTGGATATTTTTTAAGCTTTTTACGCTTCCCACATGGAAGGAAATAAAATTAAATTACTTAAATTTGTGCGCTTCCAATCCAGTGGGACCACTAGCTTACATGTATGATGAAACTCCTATCTATATACTGGTAGAACTAATCTTACAGAATATAAGAATGTATCTCGTAACTGAAAGACAAAGGTTGTTTCTAAAAACAGCAGTTGGGAAGTGAGCGAAGAACAGGAATGTAGGAACAGGCAGGCAGCTACCTTGTACATCATAAATCCTAACACCTATTAATTTAAATGTGTGAATCCAAGTTATCACAGAAAGAGCATGATTAGCCCCTATGATATCACAGACCAATAACAACTATCAGAAAATAAAGCCCAATGAAAGTTTCCCTATTTGCTTTCAAGTGCAGCGTTCAACAGCCTATTGATTTCAGGACAATAGTACAGTTCCAGTCCTAAATTTGGGAAGTATCAGTTATTGCGTTTTTCAGGTATGCTCGGTATCTTCTTGCTTTCACATGGGTGGTTTCCTCTCCAGAGGAAATGGAATCAGAATGAAACCATAAACCATTACCAAATATGGTATCTTAAAGGTCATCTCCTGCATGCTTAACTGTCTGTACAAAATTTGCATCGGACTCTGGCACAGAAGACGTTGTGCCGGGTTTTACACTGGCAGAAGGTCAGAGCTTTTGGATGCAGGGGCAGAGACGCTCTTGGCTCCTGAGAGGGCTTTATTTTGTGACGGTCTCTGCCAGGGCTGCAATTCTTCCAGCCGTACCTGCTGGTGTCTTTGAGACAGCTGTTTTGGGAGCTGGTACCTACCAGACATGACAGCACAGGTCTGTGCTTGGAAAACTCCGTTTGTATTTGCACTGCCTTTGGGGTTACAGCTCGACTCTGTATTAAGCTAGACTTCTAGCAGTACCCAGTACTCACTGCTACCAGTACTCTGGATTACTTTAAGGAAAGCTACAGCTGTGCACTTGTGCTCAAAGAGAGTGGAAGAAACACCATTACTTGTAGGAATTATTTAGCATCTTGTTTATATTGTCAGCAGACCCTTACAGCTCCTTCCAAGCCATCTTCTGGCAAAGCTTGAGCAGTTCTTTCTGCCACTGATCAATGGCCTGTTTGTCTACTAGCCCCTGCCTCAGCAGAATTCATTCAGAATTTCCTAAATTCAGACAGATCATGGATATCTTTTAAGTCCTTTACAAGCTAGGAAAGGGACAGGTTTCTTTCATCATCATAGCACAGATTTACAGCACCTGATTCTTCAAAAAGTATGTCTAGGATAAAAATAGGGATCTGAAACAGAGATACTGATTTAGGAGAATAACAAAATACCCAGGTATATTTCTGTATATACCAAATGGAGCACAGTACTGTATTCATGAAACCAACAATTTTCTTCCACTCTCTAAAGCATGGATCCATGACCAGCCTCACATTTCCTCGTGACACTGTACAGCTATATCCCCTTTTTCCAAATGTGTATTAAGTTTGTTATTCAAGTAGACTTGCCACATGACGTTTCAGCCATGCTATGCAGGACCAGTGGAAGTCCTCTGCAGCACCGTGGTCTGTGTTGCAGTAACAGAGCTGCAAGGTCCTTCCTTGCCCCTCTTGCTGCAGAGAGCACGTTGAGTTGCCCGAGGCTGGAGACAACAAGACGGGTCTCTTCTTTTTGGGTGCAGTGATCCCAGCACACTGATTCGAGTATGCAGAAAACAAGGAGAGACCTCTTCCAGGCCTGTGCTCCAGGTACAGCCTTTAGCTGATCCTCTCCACCCCTTTCAGATGCCATGGCAGGACACAGGTTTCACATGTGAAAGACGGATTTCATCTAAACTGTTGGTGTCCCGAACAGGCACACAGGCTAGCTTACATACAGTATTGACCTACACCCTTTTGTCCTCATTACAGCTATAAAAGCCCTGCATTTCATTCACAGATATAGAGATATTCACACACATGGGTGTGTGCATGAGGTAAGCATATTTACAAAACCATCTGCACTATGTCCCTACTTCAGTACAGACCATGTCAGAACGATCTGTTCCTCAAATGATCTCAGGCACTGAGTGCTCCACTCCATAGTTAATACAGCTCAGCAGAGGTAGAAGCACATGCACAGAGAACTGGGAGCTCATGTAATGCCTTCATAACAACAACTCCAAAAGGAATTTTCACTTTCAAATACACCTTCCAAGTTTTGCTCACCTAACCCTCTCATCCAGTGTTACCTAGAGCAGTCAGTATGTGATCACTGCTTTACCATCAGTGTTACTAACAGGCATTTTGCTAATGCACATCCAGTACTTGCTGTAGTCAAATTCAGCTGGGAGAAAAATAAACAGTCAGACCAAAAGAAGCAAAACACCTTATTAAAAGACTGCTTTGAACTGAATTTTCTGTTGTATTTTCTTCACTGTCACAACCAGTTAAAATCTTATCTGATTTTCTTAAAGTGACTTCTTCAGATTTTAGGTTTTTAGTACCGGTAAAGTGTATCAACTAACCACTGTTCTTCTCTTCATTAGACGTATATTTGGGGGAGGATAAGGAATAACTGCTAAATTTTTGATGGATGCTTCTTTTTTCTGCCACACCCATCTTAAGTTACTCAACCTCCTCCCATACACCCACTATTTAAGCTAGCGAAGAAACATTTACCTTTTATTAAAACTGTCAAGAGAATTGCTTGCTTTTCTTAATAAAATGAAGAGATTGATGGGATAGGTCAACCCCCTTTTTTTGTTGTTTTGACAAAGAACTAAGAAAATCAGAAGTTTGGCTAAAGCTTCATAGCTTTCAAGTATGAAAAAAACATAATCTGGAAAGAAAAAAAAAACAGAGGAAAACTGCTAAAAATCTATCAGAAAAGAAAAACCAACAAGAAAATGCTACTACAGAACATCTGTAGATGAGTTACAGAAAAGAATGAGGATTTGTTACCATTTCATTTTTGTCTCTCCCTCCCCCCTCAAATACAACTTTCAAAACCCCTGAACCTCATGTCACAATGTCCCTTGCTGTAGTAACAAATGTCTCTACATGACCTTGTAAATAGGATAATTTATGAAAATGTGTTTCTCTGCTGCTCAGCTACTCCGTAACCCACTTCCTCAGTCTGAGTCATAACAGCAAAGATTGGAATTAATAAATCCTGATCCTTAACACCATTTTACCCTCTAACAGCCTATCTTGCAGACACTGCTATGTCTGAACTTCTTGTAAACAGGAGGGTTTGGTATTCTTAATTATGTAATTACAGTTGTTTTAGCCTCATTGGAATTGAGGAGAGTAACTCAAGAAAATAAGGAAATACTAGGGGATCTTGGCATATAACATAGTGGAGGACATGGAAAAAACAAGTGTTTCTCTTATGCAAACCATGAGAGCAGTAGGTAGAAGGTAGTCTAGATCAGGATGTCAGTGCAGGATTATGAACTGTAGGAGTGACTGCTGGGTAGACATGCCCTTAGACAAAGGGGAAAATCTATTACTGTTCATCTAGACAATTGTGCTCTGGTCTTCATGAGTGACATATACCTTTTCTACAGTTAGGCTGTAACCATGGGCAGCATTTCTCAATTCATGAAAACCTGTAAGATCCACAGTAGGAAGGAAAACATCAAATAGCGATTCACAGAATTAGCATAAAATAACAAATTCATACACTCCTGCAAGCATAAGCAAGCTGGGAAATTGCTGAGAAAATAATTTTTAAAAATTTAGCACCATTTTTCTTTGGTTGGAAATGAGAACCATGATGGCAGCACCACATCAATTGCTCCTTGTGTATTTAAATAAAAATTAGATTGTCCTAGGATTTTAAAAGATCCAAACACTTCTCTGCAAAATAAAAGTAGACGATTGTAGTTATTAGTAGCAGCTAAATTGAATGCTCATCTTTCCATGTAGCTCCCTATGCTAAGGGGACCACCCACATAAAAATGTCCTTCTTAAACCATCCATTATGGTTTACATCGTTCTCTGAGGCCACAGAAGACCTTTGGGTAGGGAAAAGATGCAGAGACTGGTGAGATCATTGCAGTATCTCTAGGCATTACCACTTTCCCAGTTTGATTCCAGATTCTCCCCTGAAGGTGTAGCAAGATCTTATACATCTGTCATCACAAAGTTTATTTGTTAACATATAGGAAGCTGTAAAGATACATGAGCTCCTCCCTACCTGGAAGTGTAGGAAAGGTTGCTTAACTCCTCAAAAGGAACACAGACACAAAAGATTTTGTTTTTTAAGGAGGTTGCCAAGAGACAAAATTCCTCTTTTTCATACACTATTCCTATTTAATGAACCAGAAGAAAGATCTTTTAAATATGCTTGCAGAAGAAGATGAAAGTAGCAAAGGTCTGAATTAACTATTAGAAAGTCAAATGCTTCCTCTGTCAATGTGATATAAATCTGGAGCTCTCATGAAATCAGAGCTTTAGCCTGGAAGTTTCATGCAGGGAAGTCAGATAATAAAAAAAACGCAGCAGACACCATTTCTGAAACCATGCCTTTTCACTGTCATCACCAAGTAAATTAAGAGGATGGAACAATCTCACATTTAAAGAGATCCAAGGTCTGAAAAATTTTCAACCAGTTGAACCAAATGCACTCTTCTATTAAAACAGGAGCCCAACAGTTCTTGTTGTTTACCCCTTCTGATTAACAGGCAATAAAAAAAAAAGAAAAAATAAAATTAAATGCTAGAGGACTCAATGAAAACTGAAGGAGCTTCCCCAGACTGCTATGTGTCCTGAAGTATTTTAGGAGAAGCCAAACCGCTGTCCCCCTGTAGTGGAGCAGGGTGAACCTTGGTAGAGTTGCTTCTACTCTCTCCTGTGGGAGAACCTTCCATCCTCATTTTTTATGAGAGAGTTACAAACAGAAGAAAAGCAACATTTTCCCTATGTTTTTCTCTATCTAGACCTAAAATCTCACCATGTTTTACATGAAAATGCCAGTACGTCTGTACTGTAAGCTCCGTGCTTAGGAATATTCTCTGAATTTCTCATGTTTGAGTCATGAACAGATAAACATAGAACCAGTGAAAAAGTAGGGCTGGAAGGGATTTCAGAGAAGTCATCCAATCATGTCTATGTGCCCTAAGCCAAGAACATCTTTCAGGGTTTTAAATCCATGTATTAATTGTGATCTATTAAACTGGACTTGTAAAACACTTATAAACTACCATATAAAAAAAAAGTAAAGCTTTTCCTGTGTGAAAGCAGTGCAGATACTGTGGGATAGGGTTCATGGATAGCACAGCTACCAAAAGATTGAATATGCATTGTCTTGACAGGGCATTGGTGAAGAAAAGCAAGAATACCAAAAATGTGAAGGATGCTAAACCTTGTTTACGGGCTCTCTTGCTTACTGCCCTCATTGTAGACATCAGCAATTTCCTAATGAAAATTAAATTGATTTTTAAGGCTATATCTATCATTTTTATCTGTCTACATTTTCATTACATTATTACTTCTTCTGCACACCTCTTCCATCTGTTTCAGGCTCCCTGTATACCCACTAGATACAGGAAAATTTTCCTAAGTGTATAACTGATACACTCTGTCTCCAGAAAAACTAGATGATTTCTTCAAATCAATGACTTTTAAAAGGACAGAGGATATGGACCTGTACACTCAGCTTCTACTTCCCTGATCCCTAGCAGCCTGCAGGAGAGAATTATTATTTCATGCTAGTCCCTCTTCTCTCTCATCTGAGGAATAATTTGGTACATCCTAAATCACCTCTAGAAGATAGTACTCCTATTTCTTCTTAAAGCATTCAGAAAAATATATTCCTTAACTTCCCTGGGTAGCTTCTGTTATTGATCATCTATCCTTACTGTAAAAAGTTTTACCCAATGTCTCACTAGGTCTTTTTTCTTCTCCTTAGCTGGAAGTTACTTTTAACTTTTCCCGTGTAGAGGTCATGCAGAGTGGTTTACTGCCATCCCTTATGCAAGTATTTTAGTTCTGGAAAACAGCTACTGTTCGTCTCCCTTCAGCCTTATAAGATGAACACAGCTAATTCATTCAATCTTCCAACATAGGCCCTTTTTCATAAATCTGTTATCATCCCTGGTGTTCCCTCCTGCACTCTCTCCAGTTTGTAACCAACATTCCTCCAGTTCTCTGCTTGCACTGGGACACGGTGCCCCAGCCTCACAAGTGCGCAGGAGTGGGGCATCATTTCCTTCCATTTGATGTTTCTTTCAATAGATGTTTTTATTATAAGTGCCCTCCCTTCCTCCCTCCTCCCCAACAGCACCGCTGATGCAGACTCAGTTACTGCATCTCTGTTACCCACCTTTTTTTGTTCACTTGATTTTTTTTTTTTTTTTTTTTTTTTTTTTTTTTTTTTTTCCTTAAACATAGTACATTGCATTCAGACTTACTGGATTTCATCTTGCCAATACTGTGCATTTTCTCCAATTTATCAAAACTGTATTTGATCTTAAACCCATTACCCATCATTCTCTCAGCCCTTCCCAGCTCCACACTGTCGGGATTAGCACATTTCCATTTTATCATTTAAGTAATCAAACAAGACATTAACTCTCTGCTACAATTAATCCTCAGGACATCACTTGCAACATCTTCACAATATAAGGCAGCAAATAGGTCCAAAGGCCGTAAGACTGTATCATATTCTGCTAAGCAGTTTATGTGAACATCTCATAGCACTGTGTCAGGAATGAATACACCACATCTTCTGTTTCTCTCACGCCCAGAAAACCAGGTACCCTGTCAGGAAAAAGCATTAGGCTAGGCCTGATATTGTAGTTATTGGGACAATTTGAGGGCTTCAGCCATAGCCCACGGATGTCTGTGGAGAGTTTCAGAGTGAGCATATCAGCAGGTACTTCTATTATTGGTTTGTTTGCTGGAGTGGTTTGAGTTTGTTTATTTGTTTGTTTATGATTCATGCATGAACAACTCATATTTTTCTGCTGTTGAATTCAGAAAATGGAAACATTCTTCTCTCCTGGGCCTCAAAAGCAAAGCTCCAGACAAAACTGCAGATAGGTCCCTGGGGCATGAATTTCAGTCCTTATGGGACATCTTTCCCCCTCCCACCTCTGCAAAATCTTGCTGTTGCTTTCATTAGCAACCTATAGTTCATGTTGCTACTAGTGCATCAAGTTAAAGTAGTAACTTTCCATCTTTTGGTCATGTGTCCTTCCCACTCAGCTGGTAATGTAAACCCATATTACCATGTGAATGTACACACGGCTATATATGTAAAATCAAAAAGTGAAGACAAAGTAGAGATAGGGAGAAAATGATCAAAGATGTTGCTAACTCATACAGCTTCCTGAATTATACCACTGAGAGTAGAAACTACCTTGTGGGTGTCCAGCTGTTGTGTCTGAAACAGCTTCTGGCTTGTAAATTCTCCTAGCAATTCTCCCAGGACCAAAATTAAAAATTCCACAGCTCCTGAGCAATAACATCCTGATCTTCTACCCCCAATGTCAGCAAAAGAAGAGAAGTGTCTGGAATATATTGGATGGGTTGATAACATCACTTTCAGAGATAGATAGTCAAACACTCGTCCTGCAGCCTCTGTATGTTACTCAAAGTGCAGGACAGAAAGGTAAATAAATGTCCAATCCAGTGACACGCACGAATCAGTGGTCTTTTACAGAGTGAGTGCTCCTGCATTACAGGAACATAAAGACACTTGGTCTCTATCCCACACCTGCCCGAGAGGAACACTTCTGATCATCCCTGTCTCCTCCCAGTCCTCTTGATTTTAGTCATTTTAGTATAAACCCCAGCCTCAGCAGCCCCAAAGCACAGAAATGCAATTGTCACACACAGAAGTGTGTTTCTGTGCTTCTCTGTGGCTCCCATCATCTTGATTCAATTACACTTTGGTGCATAGATAATAAGTATCAGCAAGAATTGGCTTCTAATTCTGTCTCTTATGACAGAAGTGCTATTTGCTGCATTGTGTGCACCAAGCAGCCTTGCTTTATTGCGGTTCTTTTTTATGATGAACTAGGACAAGCTTTATCAACAAAACAACTAAATTCCTGTTCTCTCATCTTTCTTTACGATCTGAAAGAAAATTGGCACTTGATATGTCTAAAATAAGTTCCATAATGGCAGCAAAACTGCTTAAATACATTCAGTGTGCTGAAAATATCAGATAAATGGCAGGCTTGGCTCATGTTAACAAGCTTTGCACTTTTTGTGTTCTTTTCATCTGTGACAAAATTCAGCACTTACCAGCCATTAAGGTTGCATTGTGCAAGTCAAAAATGCAGACAGATATTCTGAGAGAATTTTAATCGTATAATCGCTGTACAAGATGTTCAGATACTGTATGCTCAGGGTTTTTTTGGGGTTTTTTTTCTCCTCTTAATAAAACATGCATACAGACAAAATCAAGAATTCTGAGACAAGATTTTATTTACATTCATCAAAACAGCTGTTTTGAAGATGGCAGGATTGATGGCATTATCAGGGACTACACCAACCAAAACTGTCATATCTTAGAGCAGTGAAAAAAGACATACGTGATGGGATGTTTTCAGACTCCAGGAATCTACAAATGATGCCAGAGGTGATGAGAGCAACTGTATTACAGCAGCCTGCACAAGCAGGCACTGGATATGCCACTCTTTAATTGCTGACATTCAGAATAAAACCTGACTGAAGTCAATGCGCCAGCTGTCCCCTTGTACAGTTGTTGCTTCTGGTTATCTGTCCATTCAGATGGTCATCATGATGGTACGCTGATCAACACCACCTTCTTATGGACCTGGGTCGTGGGGCAGCGATTCACTATTCCAGGGCACTGCACAAGAAGAACAACAAAACAGGACCTTCAAAAGAGCTCACAGTCTAAATTCAAGGAAAACAACAGGAGAGGGAGCTGCGGGAGGCCAGGAGGAGGCATGCACAAGGTTGCTCAGCACAGCCTCTCAGCCTCCCGGCTGCCTGCCACTCTGCAAACTATTAAATTCTTTGATACAGCACCCATAAAAACCATGAGAAAGGAGAGACGAGTGCAAGGTGAGTAGAAAAATGTCATGTCCCCTGTCAGCAATCTTCAGTCACGGAAGATTTTATCATTATGAAGAGTTAGTCATCACCATATCCATATCCATATCCATGGAGGTGACATCTTTGGATGCACAATGAAGGGATGTAAATGAAAGAAGAAAGGTTCATGACTTCAGGTTGGCTTCAGTTCTGGCTGTCCCACTTCAAGTTATCTGTGGGTTTCTGGGCCTGCCAGTTCAAGTTGGAGTTATTTCTGAAAATCAGTAACTAGAAGAACACTTTTCTCATGCTAGCCGAATCTGAAATTCAAAGCAAACAGAAAGTATTTTTACATTTGGTGAAATGTAAAAGGAAAAAAAAAAAGAGAATCTTTCTCATGATCTGAATATTCAGGCTTCAGGAACTGGGAAGAATAGAGCCCTCTCCAAAAAAGCAAAACCAAAAAGCTCTCAAAATCCACAACTAAAAGTTTTTCTCAATAAACAAAAAGAGCCAATACCAGACAGCTCACAGGAGAGATTATTTTTCATAACCTTTTCAGGTCAATGAAAAAAATCTAGATAAACTTCAGAAAATTCTCAATTTTCAGAGCTCTCAATCTCTTCCCCTAAAGGAAGAAGAACAGATATTAAAAAATTCTCAAGGAATAGTAACTCTTACAACTTTTTCTTCAGAGTACATAAAAGGCCAGTCACTTTACCTAAATCAGGAGCAGACCTCCTCAGAAATACTTTCTAGCAAAGCTTTGGCTGTTTGCTAAGCCCAAATATTCACAACCTGGCACATGCTACAAAAGCCAGAGCCAACTTGTGTTATCAAAATGACATTTATGAGACAAATACCTGCTAGGGATCGGAGGGACAGAAAACCAGAACCATTGGATCCGTGTTCTGGCTGTGAGTTTTCTGGGTTTCGGGATTCTTATTCTGTAAGGGTGCTTTCCATCCTGAGATCTGAATATTCATTAATCTTAACTGATCAATCATTACAACATCCTAATACTATGATGGGAAAGTATTATGAGACTCTGAAAAATTACAAGTGAAGTAGAATTGGTGAGAAATTCCTTTCCTGCTATGATTTCAGAAGTTATCTTTGTTGCCTCGGTTGACATGAGCAGTAAGACAAAGAGACATACTTTGTCTTCCTTAGGAGCACATTTTTTTGGATCCCTGTCACAGCACTGCAGCATGTCTTTATAGGACTCTTTCTAGCCAATGGCATGGGTTATATCAGGTGTTAGTTTCATCTTCATTTTCTTTAAACTGGATGAATTTTTACCATAAGGATTCCTAAGAAGTTTGTTCATATTATAACAAATGTCAGTGAATCCATGAGTCACTGCTCATTTGCCCAGGCTATTGGCCTCTGGCTATCTCAGCTTTTGACATTAGCCACATGAAAATATATGCTCCCATTCCTAGTGCATTTCTAGAAACACATCTCTGCCTGACTCTTCTGGTTAACAATCTCACATGTCATTCGGTAGCTTCATGAAAATCACAGGAATTACGGAAGAAAGGGTTTCTTTTTCATGGAGGGTATATTTGAACCCTCCTACTTTAATACAGAAGAAGCCTGAAGAAAGACAGAAGTAGCCAAGATTTACAAAAACACACCTGAAATTAACATTCTGTCTTTTTTATGTCTATAGCCAGAAGGGTAAGAAAACAGATGGGATAAACCTATGTATTGACTTATAATTTCATTCAAGATTCAAGGTGCTCCAAAAGAAAGGGAAACAAGCTGTACCATATTTTTTAATTCTTATTTGATCTAGAATTCCTAGTTTAAGAACCAGGTTGAAAGAATACACGAAATTTTAATTTCCATTAAAATCTGTGTTGTAAATTCATGGTCTAGGTTTTCCACTTCAGTCAGGTATGTGTGGAGAATTTATTTAAAGTAGACTCCAAAAACTGAGGTTATTTTATTCTCTCTTTGCTTCAGCATGAAATCTGAATGAACTGGCACAACAGTGGTCAGAAGTGAGTAAACTTAACCAAAGTACCTGCCTGAAAAGCTTCTAGCAGATACTGTCAGAAAACTTCCTACATCACCATGGCCTTAACATGTTTTGCCAGTTGGCCTAAGAAGAGCAGGTCAATCACACTCTGCTTTTTTTGACTCTTGAGTGTCTTGATTTTGCTGGTCACAAAGGCACGTGGTCATAGTCTCCTCTTGGTTTCCTTCAAGTAACACCATTGACTGCAATCTCTGGCTCATGACCAGTCTAGAATTTGACCTTTCACAACACAGAAAATGTAATACTTAGCTTTTGCTATTTTCTCTTTGAATGGCAGAATTTCATGTTTTCTGTTGTAGTCTTTCATGTATTGCCATCACACTTTAATCCACCTCAACATGACGGAGAATACTGAGTTGCTGTTTCCCCGTTAGATTTTTAATGAACACTGAAAAGTCATCTTCAGTCCCAGTACATGTGGACAGACTAGGTATAGGAAAACATTTGGAAGTGTAAGAAAGGCATTTGATTCTAAGAATAGATGTCCCAGAGAACTAGGATTTATTTTTTTGTTTTGTTTTACTGGGATAACTATAAAGAAAAAAAGGGAAAAAAACTATACACAAAATTTAAGTCTAAATCTGCATGTGAATTGAGGTTGGTTCCCAGTCAACTTCTGCTTTGATTTCTGATTTCTAAGTAAAACCCTGTCACAGGTGCTACCACCATATGCTTCCACTCACTCATCCCAAGCTGGACTCAGAATTACCTACACAGGCAACAAATCCTCCAGTTTGGAGGCTGCTGTGGAACTTCAAACAAATTTTATTTCATTTACAGTTGAACATATTTTCCATGTACATCCTGGATTCACCTACCTCCACAAAGGGACATATTTGATTAGCTGTGGCACAATCCCAAGGCAAGCGGAGTAGCAGAGACCCCTTTCCTACCAGCCCTGGGTCAGATGATGGAGCAGGATCATGTCAGGAGACCTCAGATGTGGACACATGTGAGGTTCCCTAGCACATCACAGAAATACATACGCCTCCTCTCCAAATCCTTACAGCTGCCCATGCGAGGGTCAAGAGTCTGAGAGAAGGCATGAGATCTCAGCACTGTGGCAAGCAACCATGAGTTACTGCCTCCTTATTTTTTCCCTCTTCTCTTTCCCCTTCCCAGCAGTAAAGCTGTATCTGTGACAAGTGATAATTTGCAAAGCCACACTTCCACTTGTCCTTTCTGAAACCAAATAGTGGCCATCTTTTGTCAACCACCCATAGAATCATAGAATCACTTTGGTTGGAAAAGACCTTTAAGATCATCAAGTCCAACCTTTAACCTAACCCTGCCATCCCACCACTAAACTATGTCCCTAAACACCTTGTCTATCCTTCTTTTAAATACTTCCAGGGATGAGGACTCTACCACCTCCCTGGGCAGCCCATTCCAGAGCCTGACAACCCTTTCAGTGAAGAAGTTTTTTCCTAATGTCTAGCCTAAACCTGCCCTGGCGCAGCTTCAAATGATTCCCCCTTGTCCTATCATCTGTTACCAGGGAGAAGAGGCCGCCCCCCACCTCACTACAGCCTCCTTTCAGGTAGTTGTAGAGGGCGATCAGGTCTCCCCTCAGCCTCCTCTTCTCCA
>NW_009260842.1:250388-255261 GCF_000687185.1 Egretta garzetta | reverse complement strand
GGGCGGCATATCGGGCCCTCCGTTCCCTTCAGAAGGGAATCACCCACAACAATTACCCTTCTTTTTTTCTTTGTACAGTCAGTCTTGATAGGTAGGGGTGACCTTCTCTCCCTAGCCAACACCCTGGGTGGGCCTTCATCCCCATCCTCAGTTGCCTGGCCCTCGACTTCCAGAGCCCCATATCTGTTATGCAAGGGCAGCTGGGAAGTCGAGGGAGGCCAGAGGGGATTTGCCTCCTGCCACAAGCAGAGACCTTTTTCCATTCCACACTGTCTCTTGGGTCCCTATCTTCTGCCTGCTGGCAAGAGGACAGGGGATCCTCTGCTTCCTGTGGAGCTTCTGTCTGTTGCCTTGGCCTGAGGGATGGTAGGGTGCAGCTCCACCAGTCTATCTCCATCTCACATTCTCTAATGCTCCTTAATCTTTCCACCTCCTCTTTCAGCTCTGCCACCAGGCAGAGCAGATCATCCACCTGCTCACACCTGAGACAGCCACCGTCCTCACCATTCTCCGGCACAGCTGACAGGCTGAGGCACTCCCTACAGTCAGCGACCTGGACAGCCGCATGTTTCTGCTTAGGTGAGGACTCCGTCTGGGTCGCCACGTTCCTTCTGGCAACGGCTCTCAGATGAGTGGAAACCATTGCTTGCTCCTCTTTTGGGTGTCTATGGGTGCTAATCAAGTGACCCTCCGAGCCAGGGGGGAGAACGCGCCCTGCCCGCGCGCCCTGCCGGCGCAAACTGCCGCGCCACGTCCTTCTGACACACCACGCTCTGTTTGCCCATCCTGTTCGCCGTGCTCCGGGTCGCTCGCGCTCCCTGGGGGCTGCTTTTATACATCAGGAGGGTCAGGCCGCCATCACTCCTGACCCTGCCCCCGCTGAGTCAGAGCTGCCGCTCCTCAGGAGCCCGCCCTTTCACACCCTGGGAGGGGGGGGGTTGGGGTCACACACCCAACTCATGGTCAGGAGAAAAGACAGACCCATGTCGTTAAATCATTGGATGGGAACTGGATTTCACATTGAACACTTGGCTGTCATGTAGATTTACTGCATAACTGTGAGGAATTCACCTTTTTACTAACCATGAAGTTCTCATCTATTAGAGACATCAGAAACAAATATGTGACAAGCTATTTCAGGCCCCACTTGTTTAGATTTTACAAAATCTAGTAAGCATAAGGGTATGCTATTCAAGGAAGGACCATAATTTGCACAGGAGGAAAAGAAATACACCTGTTCTATTTTAGTAACAAAGTTTTTTTGTCCCTGGAACTGTGCAAGATCCAAACAATATTGAATTGCTGCAAGCCCAAGCATACACTTCTTGGGGAGAAAATGAAATTATCAGGTTAGTTTCATTATTCAAGAATAAAAAAAGAAACAAGAATATTAAAAATGCAAGTATAAGAAATTTTCAAAATAACTGTTGTTTTAGTACTGCAGAACATCATTAACTTAAGAAGTCAGGTTTTTCCTGGCATGAATGGTGTGCCCATTGTATGACACATCAAATAAACCAGAGTAGTATGGCAGTTACCCAGTGGTCTGGTATTTCATGTTTTCTTCCATGATGCTGATGTTACAGGGCTACAAAATCTGAACTCTCTCCTTGCTTTCCCATTCAGGGATCTGCATGGAGCTGCTAGGAATAATCTTTGACAGTTCCTCACTAATGCCAGTTTTGTCCCTTTTATTTACGAATTCCCTTACTTGGCCTGTCCAGTTCCACTGATGCCCCAGGACTCAGGGAAGCTTTACCACCAGTGTGAGTTTTCTCTCCAACATGCAGCCTTGGTTTTCTATGCTGCACTGAAGAACAACACTCAGTCACAGCACCCCTGTCGACTTTCGAGAAGATGGGACAGAACCTTTGCCCCATGACAGGTACATGCCCAGTAGGTGTGATTCAGGCCACAGACTCCCCAGGACTCCACCCAACTCAGTGCTACCTTCTCCAGCTGCCAGCATCAGAGATGGCTTTTATGTAGCTTAGCTCTTCAATCTTCTCACTGCAGCCTATTCCTTTACTTGGCAGGGTGTATGGCTGCGGCATTAACAAGGACTCATGTTTGCATGTGGTTATGCCTTTCTCCTCTCAAAACCCCTTCCTTTCTTGCTCTGTGTGCTGCAGAGAAGGTATCTTATGACTGAGAGCTTTTGTATATGCTTTTAAACCTTGTTAGCAAGCCTGCTGCTTATTAAGAGCTGATCAGAGACAAAAGTTTGGCATTAAAACAGTCCACCTGAAGACAGCAGAGATTTTCTTAGATGTGGTAATATTTGTCTTAATATTTGTCTGCTTTGCAAATTATCATCCTGGTCAATTGTTCCTAGGCAAGGACAGGAATAATTAGGAACAATTTTACTAAGCCTGGAGTATCTGGGATGGTTTAAAATACATTTGGCTGGCTATTGGAGAAATATTTAGTAGCAATTTTACCAAGCCTGGAGTATCTGGGGTGGCTTAAAATACATTTCACTGGCTATTGGCTGCCTTGCCCAACCAGCAGCTCAGGAAAAATTATAGTGAATCATTACTTAAGTCAATGCATTCAGATGCAATATTATTCTGTACTGTCTTTGCATGTTTACTAAGCACAATCTAATGAAGTTTAGACCTTTGTCATAAAAATATGTGGAATTGTCCCATCACATTCCAAGACAGTTTTAATTATCATGAATTGCATTTCTTCCCCCAGTCTTTCATAAAATACTGCAATTCACTAATCTTTGTACCTCTTGAATACCCTGGCTTTTGGAGGTGTGGCCTAGGTCCAGGCAGCACTGAACATGGAGGGCTGCCATAGCCAGAGCTGCCAACATGCACGCTGCTGCCCACTTACCTTCTTTGTGAGGTTGTGGTAGAAAGCCTCTAGTTAGCCTGTAAAGCCGTTCTGTACTCACAGTGCTCTCAGGTAATACGGGGCAAGAAACCTGTGTGTAAGGGAGAAATTACAGAGGCGGCCCATGTTCCCAAAAATAATTACATGGCAGCAGGCAGTGCTGGAAGATTAGGAGGGAGACAAACAAAACCCATTGTAACAACTCAATGTTCATTTTGAATACAGGAGGCGCTAATCTTAAAAGATGTTTAGTCCTCTGAAACAAGGTGCTCTGAGTGCCTCCTAACTTGTGTATGTTATGGTAGCCATTATTACCATTATATTAGTAATGTTTTTCAAGCCCCTTTCTCATCTTTGTTTAAATATTTGAATTCTCTCAAATTTCAAGCAAAGCACAAACTATCCAGCTTCGCCCATGAAATATTCATGGTATGGGTTAGAAGAGACAAAAAACTTAAACAATTGTAGAGGAGAGATTATAAACCTGGATTTATAACCACATTCTAACCAACATGAGGAAAAACAAATGGGTCAGTAGAGAAACAACAGCAAAGTCTCTGAAAGGAAAGGGGCCAAATCTTCAGCTAATGTAAATTGCAACTTCATTAAAGTCAATCGAGCTATGCCTGTGTATACCAGCAGAAAATATGGCTCTGGATCTCTGCTTCTACTAGAGGGGACCATATGGTAAGCCTTCACATGACTGAGTCCTCCTCATAAATGAACGATTGTGTTCAGCTAACTTTGTACGTACGAGTTTCCTGTCTGTGACTTGAGTAACATCCATGAATAATTCATGATGGAAAATTACAGATTTACAGTGCTTTTCTGTCGTTTTACCACCAGGCTTGTACTCGGCACACTCAGATAGCATTATTTCTAGAGACATAAGTCAGGCAAGGCAACATACTTCTCATGTAAGAAGTAATTGTTTGGCTAACACCTGGTTTCTGCAATGTCTTTCTCACAAATGTGCTCGTATTTGCTTGAATTTTGGCAACACAGTAAAGGACAAAAGACTGAGAATGAAGACAAGGATGCCAGACCCAGCTGACTTTCATAAAACCTTCTGTGCACAGAGATACTCAGCAAAGTACCTGCAGAGCCTTCAGTTGCAGCATTAGTGCAGGCAGGCGTGAAGGAGACCAGTGTGTGACCCCCCCACCCAGACATCTACCAGCCTTGATGGAAAGTGAAATAACAAAGCCCAGAGCCTGGTCAGGGTTCATGATCCCCCTGCTAACCATGAAAAGACACAGTATGTCAGCAGCAGAGACCCAGGACCAGATCTGCTGCTCCATCCCCATTGCTTTATTCCACTCCATTGGCACATGGCAGCTGTTAAATCCACTGTAGATGCAATTTGATTCACGGGCAGTTTTTGGCATGGTAAATACAATGTATTACCACCTAAATTATCTGAAGGACATTTTTCGCCTGCCCTGTCTCACAGTCATGATCACCTGTGACACAGGGCAAACTGCAGCACTATCCAGAGGGCTTCCTCTTTGCAGAAGAATCACTTATTTCACTCAGTTAATTACAGCAGACAATGCAATTCTTAGTGTACAGGCTTTCAGACAGAATGGACAAGCGTTCTTCCTCCCTCTTTAATTGCAGAGCATGCCATTCTTCTGGTATCCATCACTTTTCCCTCTTTTGTACTATTACCACAGGGTATCTGTTAACCCCATCTCTGGCTACAAAAAGTCAGTATGCTCATTCTGAATTTTCAACTGCAGCCATTTTGCTGCTTATCTGTTGGCAAAAATCTAGATTTGCCAGTGTGCCATATACCTTGAAAGTGTTAATCTTTTGATTGCTTCGGGTATTTTTTTTTTCTTTTCTCTCTCCTAAGATATTGGCCTTTTCAGCAAAGGTCTAATTCTTCAAAATCAATTAGTAATTTTGGACTCTCCATTTTAGTGCTCCACACATCCGGTACGTGGATACTACTTCATTTTCTGAAAGAGGTCAGTATTCAGCCTTGGAAACTGGGACCTTCAGGATAACCAGTCATAATCCTCTG
>NW_009260842.1:243831-249943 GCF_000687185.1 Egretta garzetta | reverse complement strand
TCTCCTAAGATATTGGCCTTTTCAGCAAAGGTCTAATTCTTCAAAATCAATTAGTAATTTTGGACTCTCCATTTTAGTGCTCCACACATCCGGTACGTGGATACTACTTCATTTCTGAAAGAGGTCAGTATTCAGCCTTGGAAAACTGGACCTTCAGGATAACCAGTCACTAATCCTCTGTTCTTATCTTACTCCCTAGCCCCTCAGCCATAAATCTCCTATTCAGAGAGAGAAAGAGAGACTGGATTTGTTTCTTTAATAACATATTCATTTACTCAGCAAAGAAAAAAATAAGTGAATCAAATCACAGGAGAAAAAACAAGTAGCAGCAATGAACCATGAGTCAGACCATACTGAGCCTGCGAGGAATGACTGTCTGGAATTGGGGCTCTACTAAGTCTAATCCACCACAGATTGATGAAGAACACCGTCATTATTGCCTACAGGAATTTTTCTAAAAAGATTTCAATCCAAAATTTAGGTTTGAGAAGGGGGAGGAAGTTCGTGAGTCATAGGGTTTTAATAAATCAACTTTGGCTGTGTATTTGCAGGATGATCTTACTTTCCCTCGCTTTGAATTAAGCAATGAAATTAAACTGTCCTTGACAACAGCCCATCAGGACTCTAAGGTATACCATCTTCTTCTAAGATCTTTTAAAATTACCATCTATTTTGCATTATTTAGACAAATTAAACTAATGTCAACTATTCCTTTTCACAAATAACCTGCAGAGCCTTTTTTATGTCTGGGTCTGTATACTGGAATGCCTGGAGTACCCATCATTAGGAAAAGCAAGCGTCTCTCTGACTCTGACCTTCAAGGAAGAGCTGATGGTCAGAGATGCCAACTTTTCCATTTGCAAATGTTCCACAAAGCAAAATATCAGAGAGGAAAACAGACATCATGAGAGACATGGGTATTAGAAAAATTCTGTGCAACAGCCGGGAAGATTTAATCCCCAACAAACAGACCTGGGAAATCACCGACCGGCAGATCGTCTCCAGAAGAATTAGCAGGAAGCTGAGAGTGTGTTTGAAGCAGACGGTCTGAGTATTAATAGGCAGACTCCTACTTGCAGCTGTCAAATCAGGACCCAATGTGGAGGAAACAAGGGTGCCCAGAAGAAACTCAGATGAAACCTTTTCAGAACAGGGCAGGGTATGGAGAGCAAAGGGACTGTGAAGGAAATGAAAAATAGGGAGAGGTGGGAAAGATTTGGGGTTTGTCCTGCAAGCTGGAGTTGTTGCGAGAACATGAAGGAATGAACTTTCTTCAAAATTTTCAAGAGGAAAGAAAATTATAGTGATTATCTATGAAGTAACTATAACAGCTTATGGACCAAAACTCATGGTGAATAATATACTCCTAAATCATGTTATGATTCTTTTTAAGGACCTAGTCTCTCTCAGCTACTTTCATTAACGTAGTTCTTCAAAATGTTAATGCCAATGATAAATGTTCTCCTAAAGGAGCTTCAGGTTTATAAGATCCAGGTAAAGCACAATTAAAGAACCCTTACAACATTTTATTTGCATCTTAGTATCAGAAGACCTTGACAAAATTAGATCTTCAGGTAAATACCATAGACCATGCTAAGAACGTTTTCTGACTATGAACATCCTAAGTAGCACACTCCATCTTTGAAACAAGTTCAGTTCTTCTCACAAAAATGTCTGGCTCAACAGATAAAAAAGACTTTATGCATAGAAGCATAAATTAGTTTCTCATATTCAGAAAGTTATATTCAGAAGGAAGTTATGTTCAGAATCTGTTATACTATATATAAATAAAATCAGTTTATTAGTTTCCATCACCTGATGCCTTTATCGTATTGAACTAGCAGAAACCAAAAGGAGTGTTATGGTAATTTCCATACCTACAGGTGGATGAAATTTTTACTGAGAAGGATCCATCATCCCTGTTATAGGGAGGAAACAGGATTCCGTACCCTGTTCATTCACAATTCCCAAAAGAACTAAGCTCAGATAATAAAATAAAGGCCAAGTACTTAGTCAAGGCTGTATGAAAATTATAACATAATAAATTTCCAAACTCCCCTGTTTTATTGTTTAGAAGAGAAAAATTGATGAATTGTTGCATAAAATTAGAAAGAAAATAAAAATCAATACAAACAAACTACACACATGGCTCTTCAAAAGCTCACCTCAGACTGGACAAGAAATCTCACTTCATAACTCACTATCATGATACTTAAAGCAGCTAGAACAATTTTAAAATATGCCAAAACCCTATGCTCTGTATAGAGGAGCATAAACAGGTCACGACTCAAGGCTTTTGAAAATCTTTCCACTGAACATCTCCTCCCACTGGGTGGGATAAAAGGATGGTTGGACTGAAGTCACCAGGCCTATTCATTTTCCCTGTTGTGCACATGGATAAGCACCTGACTGAACTCAGATTTCACAGTCTAGCCATGATGAAATCAGCTCTGATTGGTATTTCTTGTCTGTGAAATAAACATAAACCTGTCTATTTCAGGTCCTGTAAAAGCTAAATCTACTCAAATAACAAAGGTGAATGTACCTTGCAAAAAAACCCCAAACTTCTGCAATACATATTGTTTGGAGACTTCTAATTGAAGTACTCAGCAAGTTTAATCCACCTGACAAACAGTAACTCTTCCGGGACTATCTGTGCATGTGGTTAGAAAAGGAGTAAAGTATTAAGCAATCTCATACATGTTGGCCAGAACAGAAAATTAAACAAATATATAGGTTTCATGTAAAAAACATGTCTTGGGAGTTTGCAGGTTTTCTCTTTTTTTCTTGAAAATGGAATCAGACCCACCACCAGAGTCAGGTAGGTAACATCTGCCCAACATTTCCCAGGAACCTGCCTCCAGCCACCAGAGTCTTCCCGAACCAACAGCAACTGCAGGAGGATATCAGTCAACTCCTTCGGTGCCTTTGGGTGCATCCTTCTTCTCCCATGGGCCAGGGTAGTCATTCCTCTCTTGGTTTTGCTCTCTTTCCCCAGGAGACAAAAACTGTGGTCTTCCTGTGGTCACTATGACCAAGACTGCCCTCCACCTGTACTTCCTTGCCTTTCTAAAGCCAAAGAATACAACATCCAGTGCTCTATCTTCTCACCAGAGCCAAACACCTCAGCAAAAAAAAAGGCATTCAGGGTGATCAGGCATGGTTTGCTTCATATTTAGAAACTTGCTGTTGCCCACAAAATTTGCTGTCCTCAAGCTTGGGGAAAAATATCAGTATTCCAGCTTTCTTGGATGGTAATGTCCTTGCACTTTTTTTTTAATTTCCTTTTTGCTTATACGCCAGTGTCTTCTCTCAGTATTTCACCCTGATTCTTGAACTTGTGTGGGGAATTCTATTTTTAGATTAGGTGCTGAATGCCATCATTCAGCTACACTGGAAGTAACTCAAAGGGAGAAGGCACAGATCTGCTTTAAAAGTGAAATGTCCAGGTTTGGAAAATAACAACATAAAAAAAGTCTTCTAATATAAGACCACTACAGACCTTTCATAACTGGAAGCTCCTTCCATAAAGTGGCAGAAATGAAACAGGAAACATTTTAGTAAAAAACCCAGACTAATACCCAAACTCTTTATAGCCCCCAGTATACACATTCTTCTCAGTACTAAGCCCCAGAAGCTCCGATGTTTTAAAATATTCATCTGTTATGAAATTTCAGAAAGTAATATCGACATTCTTCATCTGGATGTCTGAAAGTTGACTTTTAAGTAAAAACCTTTTAACTGTTGGAAGGGATTCTATCAATTTCAGAAGCTGTTGTGGAAAGATGTAAAGTTCTCTCAGGGTTTAAGTACTTAACAGTAAATTCAAAGTGCTGCCTCTTCACACTCCCAGGTGCATAAATTTTGATTCTAATCTCTAAGCTCAAGGTTTTCTGGTCTTATGATGAACCCTAAATGCATAAAGTAAGTGTAATGTGTAGATCAGTGTAATGTTAGCATTTGCAGCTCTTCTGTTGCTACTAAAGCACTGTTCTTATAAATCATACTACAAGTCATCATTCCTCTAATTAATTGGCCTGTTAAATAGACCTGCCCAGATTAAAGAACCCAATATCCACTGTTGCCTCTCTACAATGAGGGAGAATATCTCGGTAATGCCAATACTGACACATATCTGGCATTGGTCAGTCATGAAACTGCAGGAAAAAAAATGTCTACTGGGGATACTGGAAAACTGTTACGTAGAATCTCAGTTCAGTCCTTGTAATCATGCATGGGTGATAGTCACTCAGGATGTAAAAGCTGCATAAGCACCTCAGGCATCTTTGGGAATTTGATCCTCAACCTCTCAAGTGACCCAGCACAAGGACTTCTCCTTCTAGTAGTCTCTTCTCAAAAATAACGTGAAGTGGGAGAAACGCATTCAACCCATGCAATTTTTCCATTGCAGAAAAGG
The DNA here is from genome assembly GCF_000687185.1 of Egretta garzetta. Classification (NCBI taxonomy): domain Eukaryota; kingdom Metazoa; phylum Chordata; class Aves; order Pelecaniformes; family Ardeidae; genus Egretta; species Egretta garzetta. The sequence continues at coordinate 245,526 of NW_009260842.1, read as the reverse complement.
CTGCTGTGATGTGAAGATCACCAAATAAAAAGAGAAGCAGAGAGATAATGAGAAAAAAAGGAAAAACTACTGAAGTCTTAAAGACTCTGAGATACCATGGGGAAAATTGCTTAGATAAGTCTAAACATGTCCCAGAATAGGCTTAGAAATAAATAATATTTACATCGGGAATCCATTCTTTTGCCATTTTGAAAATCAATAGCCTTGAGATTGATTTTGCTCATGTGTCTTTTATGTCTAACACAATGTGTTAGTAGACTAAAAATATATATTTTTATGGTGCATTTCAGACACAAAAGTACTCCAGAACTTTTCAGGCATACTTCACACAGCTACAAAAATTCAGTGAGCACATGCTCATCTGTGCAACTTCACTCTCGTGTCACTTCGCTTAAGGTTTGCACAGTTGGAGAAAGTTGGTACATGACTTCCAGACAAGATAGAAAAAGAAACATTATTGTCTGGGGGGGTTACAACTGATGGTGCTTGGAAGCGGCAGAAGATTTTAAGACAAAGTGCTAAAAGAGCTCAGGCTGTGGAGATGCACACAATTAGAGAACAAGTACAGAAAGAGAAAGAAACAGAAGAGAAGGAAACAAGCTGACCAGCTCAGCTACAGCAAGATTCCATTGTGTTTTGAAAATACATACAGGCATATTTTAAGTGAGAAAATATTCGACCAGCACCACCCCTCAAGGTGCTACTGAGTTCATCAGACCTGGGGTAGATGTAAGGTGATATTCTGAAATTCCTATGAAACCAGTGTACTTGATTGATTGATTGATTGACTTAACCTTAGTTACCTAGGTTATATCACTAATGTTATTTCCATCCCTGAACTCCAAAATCTACATGTCATGTTCAGACACCTAGATGGAAAGAACTCTGTGAACCCAGGAGACCTTAGCAGCAGGAGATAAAAGCAGAACCACCAGCAGAAACCAAACCAAATCTATTGTATTTCTGTGTGAAGTGTACAAAACCGCATGGATCAGGGGATGAGTAAGCTTTTTATTCTTTCAGGTTTTTGTGTTGCCTTCCTCTTAGGAAGTGTCATGTGGAACTTAATAAGGGTAAAACCAAAAACATTTTATAGAAATTAAACAAGTTCTGTAAAAGTGACTTTAGACATATGTGTCAGATTTTAACATAACCTTTCTTTGGGCCACATGAATACGTATCAAGACACCAGACTGATTCAGTCAGACAACTGTGTGTTCACCAGGGAGTCAACACCAGCTACTCCATGGCATTTCCTTAAGGGGGCCATTTCAATTAGAAAACTACCATTCTAAGAACAACTTTTCCTTTATCTGCTGTAATACGTTTGCTTCCAGGCCATCAGGATTTACACCATTCCCAAAATCTTGCCTTTTAAAATCTTTATCCACATCACTGTGAATCTCCAAATGAGATGGCACTCTTCAGCAGAGTCAATGAACGTTTAACCCTGCAGGCCAACAAAAAGGCATAGCAGCTCTCTGTAGTCCTGCTTCCCTCTATCACCAGGGCAGGCAGCCTCCCCTTGGGTCCTCTCCTTCTCTCACGCCAGGGCTTCTTTAGGTCAAGAATACACAACGTGAGGCACAGTGAACACCCAGCTCATCCTCAGCTGCGAGAGCCCCGCCTTCCCCCAAGGTACCAACATCTATTATCCATGATGTTACCGTCTGCTCTATGAAAACCTGCAGCAGG
>NW_009260842.1:234920-243810 GCF_000687185.1 Egretta garzetta | reverse complement strand
GAATACAGTTTGATTCTAAAGTCTTTAAGAATCTTCTGAATCCCTAACAAAAGATTATTATCTTTTCCAAACTTCTGAACTTCACATGGACATAAAATATATCCCCACTTTATATATAAATGTTGCATTAATTAGAAAGCTGCTCTTTACCTAACACAAAGAAAAATGGCATTTAAAGCATTTCTAACTCATTCAGCTTTCTGTTCACTCATTAGCTGTACACATTTTTCACCTGTATTTTTCATTATTCACAGTAAGTCTATTTTTACAAGAGTATTTTGACAACTTTTTAATGGCAAATGCTCACTGATTTTCTGGCAGTCCTCTGCAGAATTTTTAGCAGGATATGCTTCCCTGGCATAGTACCAGCAGAACTCAATGTTGCTCTTCCAGCAGTTTAACTCAGTGTACAAGTATCTTTGGGGGAGGGGGGTGGGCTCTAATCTTTTAAATTTCCCAGTCCTCAGCAGGTGCTGTTAATTTTTACAACTACATTGACCTCAGCAGAGCAACAGCAAATAATATATCAAGGACTTTCTCCACTTTGCTTACCATTCTACCAGGGCCCTGCTGTTATTACTAGTTCATTGGTTTGATCGCAAGGCCTTCTGCTGAGATAATATGATGTGTTCAGTGTGATTAAATCATTACCACACTCATATGCTTATTACTCCCACAGCTGATGACTTCTTGCTAGAACAGGGGGCCCAATTTCTGCTGAATCCCTATTGGCTTTATACTCATAAACTCATTTAGAACTAATGTTATATCAACATATGATTCATCTGTACCCAAGGTAACTTCAAACACAAGTTAATGAACTTAACCAAAGTACTTGCCCTGAAAAGCTTCTAGCAGATACTGTCAGAAAACTTCCTACATCACCATGGCCTTAACAAGCTTTGCCAGCTGGCCTGGGAAGAGCAGGTCAATCACACTCTGCTTTTCTTGACTCTTGAGTGTCTTCATTTTGCTGGTCATGAAGGCACGTAGTCGTAGTCTCCTCTTGGTTTCCTTCAGGTAATGCCATTGACTGCAGTCACGCCATTGACTGGCTCATGACCAGTCTAGAATTTGACCTTTCTCAACACAGAAAATGCAAGCTGCAACTTGTTCTACAAATGAATCCCTTTGTTTAAAATACTGTCAACATGTGCACTGTTTTATCTATTCACAGATGATCATTATGGTTCTACTGTGTAACTCGAGAGTAATTACACAGACATCTTGGTCTCAAGCTATGTGGATTAGTTCCTATGCCACATTTGCTACAAGTGTCACAGAAAAATAAAAGGATTGAGTAAGGAACAAAATAGCATTCTTTAAAATAACAATGTGGATTTTTAAATGACTTATTTAAACCAGTCTGGAGAACTGCATAAAAACAGACATATTTTAGGCTGAATAGTGCTTATTTTAGATTAAGATTGTTTCTCTGAGTGTTTGGCACCACTGTAACTAAACTCGTTACTATATTAAGCTAAAGAGATTCAACTTATTCCTATAGATGTGTTTAGCCCCTTGACAAACTTCCACTGCTCCATATCAGCTGTGGGTTGTTAACAAGGCAGGGATAGCGTATCTAGCCCAATAATTTTGAGGAGTTTTTTATTATTATTAGTCATCAATGAATAATTCGTAGCAGCCTTACTGAATCTCATTTCTTTTTCTGTTCTGCAGTCAGCCTTTGCTTCTTTCTGGAATATTTGTTGTTCCCCAAATTATTTGTCAAATGCAGTCTCAGCTTGTGGATTTATCAAAAGCAGCTTCCTGCAAGTAGTTGATAGGCAGAATTCAAGTGCATGGTAGGTTTCATCAGGTACACAGGGCTCAGGACAACTTTCTTATTCTATTAATTGCAAAACTATAACTGTAAGACATGGATTTGTGTTAGAACTCGTTCATTTAATTAATCGGACAGGGATTTATTTGGGGGACTAAGGGAATTTTAGCTTCTTTCTTCTTCCTACTTGAACAACCAAGTACTTGATGCAATCTTGCAGCTTCCAGCCAATCAATATAGTTTAGGACCCTTATCAGCCCTGAACTAATGATATATTTATTTTTTGCAAACATAATCAAATAAGTCCATTGTCCTTATGGAATTTCCTTTTCCTAATTTGTTAGGCTATCTGCAGAAACAAAGAAAACCCAGGATAAAATTATTAAATTTATATGTGCAATAATTTTAGGGGACAAAAGACACAGAATTCACTCAGCTGGAGTAGCTGAACTCTGTTACACACAACTGAATCCACTCCTGTAAACAAACCAGTGGCTTAATCAAGAACAGAAAGGTTTCCTCAAAACACTATGTGCAGAAACCACCTACTATTTTTAGTAGACTCAGATCATTCCAATCTGTCAAGAGGCTGTTCAATACTGGAATTCCTTTGCTCACTTTTCTCCAAAATACTTATAATCCCTTATTAGAGGGAAATTTTCTCTAAGTCATATCAGATACTTTTGTTGTTGTTGTTCAGTAGGTGCATTTCTGTTTTTGTCTTCTCCTTTTGTTCCACTCCTAGCCAAACCAAGTAGTTACATACCCGCAACTTACAGTTCAACATGAGATATCCCCCATGTCTGGGTAATGCTTTGAGACATTTAAGTAATGCATGGGGCTCAGCTACAGTTCTGCTTTCCTCCCTACATGTTTATTCAGGTTTAGTTCACAAACATGTTGTGTGCATGTGGCAAACATTTGCTATTGAAGACAACCCCTCTGTGGCAAAAATTACTTTGAGACTCTCAGCCATCTTTCCTGTGTATGTTGAAATTCATCAGCTAAAGTAGTATCTTCCAAAGTGATGTTCCCAAGTAGTTTCCTGTTGTCTGCAGGAAAAGTCTGAGGTAGGAGACACTGAGCACTCTAAATCTGATCTGCATTCCAAACAGCCTCCGAAATTTTTGTTTCTCATCAGCCTTTGTCAGCCATAAAAACACTTCTGCCATTAAAGCTAGGAGCAGGCAATGCCCAGGTTGCCAGCTCTTAATGTCATGCAGACGCTATCAGAAATGCCCCACTTGCTCCTTGCCTGGTGCCTAACTCCACCAGTATGCCCACTGAGGCCAATTTCCCAGGGGCAAGCAGTGCACAAATTCAGCAACAGCAGAATTTGGCCTTCAGTGATGGGTCTGAATCTTACTATGAAAACCAAGTGAAGGACAGAGCATAATTTTGCCTCTCTGGAAGCAAGTGAGAGAAGCACCTAAGCTCAGGGTGCCAGGGCACTCTGCAATTTCTTCTTTTTTGCCTAGAGGCATGTGTTGTCTATAGCAGATTGCCTCTCTCTCTCCACCAGCTCACTTACAGAAGCTGCTCCACTGCGGAAATAACCAAGACAAGACAACTGCTTTTTTCTGGAGGCCTCTCATCTAAACCATCTACGGTCATATTAACCCCACCAACTTCTTACATAAAAAACCTTTTAAAATACAGAATGAAAAAAGGCAAGCTATCCGAAGAGCATTATTTAATAATTTACCTTTCAAATGCTTCAAGCTCTTTTGCCTTCCTTTTCAGTACTACTAATAGAAAGCAAAAATTCATTTTTTGCCATAGCTCTTTGTCAAGGGATAGGAATGCATAAGGCTTCAGTCACAAAAAGAAATCTAAGTCATGTTCAACATGGTATGATTACGTCTCCATTTTTGATGCTTTGGGGTCTCTCCTGGAGATTTACAAAACAGTGGCTAAGCTACACCATTTGTAAGGGTTACAGCTGACATTTGCTTATTCTCCAGGCTTGCAAACAACAGAGAAAAAAACCTTGACTTTCTTTGTCCTCATCACAGAGCTCTCAGGTGTCAAAAGGATGCTTCAAGAATCTCTGGCAGTGCCAAAGTGGTGCTCTGTTTTCCCAGAGATGTTTCCTTCCCAGTAACACCCTTCTGTCTCCCTGTGAGGGGCTAGCGCGGTGCTGGAGTCTGCATTTGATAGAAAGAAACTGAAACCCAGTAAGGACCCATGGAGCGTACAACAGAGCTGGAAAGCACTTCACCAATTCGAAGCCCAGGATTGCATCATAAGCCCTGAGCTATCTTTATTCTTTCATTTCATAGGATATACCTACCTGCTGCTCTCCAGCACCATGTTAAAAATACTCAGGCTTGCTCCAAGACAGCCCATTTGTACAATGGGAATAATTTGACACTGGTACTAACACTCGGGAATTTCCTGAGTGTGTTGTTAAAGTGAACTTGTGTTTTTAAAAATAGCCTTTATGAATAGCCTTATCAGACTTCATTTTTCTTGAGCAGATGTGTAAATTCTTCAGTTCTTAGGTTGTTTCTGGAGCATGACAAAAACCATTTATCATATGTACATGTCTGATTTAACTATTGCGTCTTCTGTACTGCCTTACCAGTAGAGCATTCAGCATCACATTATTTAAAGGCTCCCTGGAACAAAAGCCACACATCCAGTTCATTTATTTCCTTCTAAAACCATGACCTTGGGTGAATGCCATTCTCACTTGTACTTTATCTCACGTGTCAGCATTTTACAGACATTTCCCTTCTGCCAGAGTAATCTCCTATGTGAGCCTAATCCTGCCAAATTTCAGCATTATTTAGCCTTCTAAGCCACTTACTTGTATCACATATTTTTTTCTGATACCATTTTGAAGGGGGCTTAGTTGTAATTTAGACAATACTGCAGCTCATACCCCTGCTGGGTAGCCTATGCTAGAGCTCAGATACATAGGAACAAACTGCTGAATACCTCCTTAACACAGAGGAGTTTTACCCCCATTCATGCACATGCCCTTATCAGGGTATTTGGCTCAGAACGATAGATTGGATAGCACAGCTGACATCTAGGACTTCTCTTACTGAACCAAAGAGTGAGCAAGGTAGCAATCTCTCCAGGACCAGCCCGAGTCATTTCCTCAGCACTATGCCTAGGCACGATGGAGTGGGGTTTGGTATGGGTTTTTTTATCAGTAGGGCGTGTCTCAAGGGACATTTCAACATGAAGCATCTTTAAAGGAATCAATTCTTTGTTACAGGCGCACACCACACACACACATGCATGCCATTGAGCTAACACTGTGAAGAAAAAGCAAGTTCTTGGAGAGGCCAGCAGCCTGCTGCTCAATATTACAACCAAGTAAGGATCAATCAACAGGTTGTGGGTACCACACCTGCCCAGGGGCTGGAACACACGCTGTGCAAACACAGAACCCGAGGACGTTTCTCCTTCTGTTGGAAGCTAGGGAGGGCATGGCTCCTCAGGGAGAGCAGAGCTGGGGGCTCACATCTCTTTCAGGGTGGCATCCCTCAGGTGCATCCGTGACAAGCTGCACCTTCTGCCGTGCACCTTCAGGCAGCGCCTGAAGGCATGAGCAAGCCCAGGGGCTTTCAGGAGCACAGCTGTCAGGACTGCAGCTGGTGAGCCAACTCCTGTCCACCCCAATTTTGCTTGTACCAGAAATCCTTTTTAAAGCCAGTAATTTGGGTAAGGTCATCCCAGCTGCTTTGAGTAAGGGTTTGCAAAATCAGTTCTTTGAACAGCGAACAGAAGGGTTAAGCCCACACTGCTTCCACGCTTCTTGGATATGAGGCAGATTGCCAATTTTGCAGCCCTCAGTAAACTTGACAGAATTGTTTAGCTGGACAAATTGGGTGAATTATCTCTTACACAGATGCTGTTGTGGCCTTTCCTTAGGTTGCTTATTCAGTCTTTTCCTGTTTTTTACACCATCCTTATAATTTAAGTTTGACAAGCACCCGTGATTTCTCACTCTTCCCCCCTCCCCTTTTAACCCCACCTCTAAGTCAGAGGGAGCAGGAGGGAACAAACAGTAAAAAGTGTGTGAACTTCCCAGGGTCATCTGGTATGGGGGTGCTCGCCTAACCCTGTGGAAATTGAAGAATTTGCCTGAAAGTTGAACAGTCTTTATTCATCTTTATTGAGCATTTACACCAAGTGGCCTTTTACAGCCAGCCAAAACAGTGCAAAGGTTGCACAAAGCCTATAATAATTTTAGATTTGCCGCAGAAGCGTGGGGGAAATGATATAATGCAGAAGGCACCACAAAGCCAGCAAAGCAGTATTGGTATTTTTTTCAAAACCATGGGTTTGCTCTGTGAGAAGGTGCTTGTCCGACCTCGCTACTCAAATGACATTGATGTTGGTAACAATTTTGACACTGACTTCAAACAGTATTTTCTTTTTTATCTTCCTGCCTCCCAAAATTTTCACAAGCTCTCAACTGTCATCCTGGAATAAAGAAGCAAATATGTACAGGGGAAGCTGCATTAAATCCAGCCTAGTCCTACAGAAGTCCATGGAATGGCATCCTGTTTGCATGGGGGATGTCCTGAGCAGGGCCATGATAGAGGAACTACTACTATCTGGGAAGAAAATTGGGGAAGGGAGTACCTGCCTGCCTGCTGACAAAAAAAAGTCAGGAAAAAAATTGATGTACTCACAGCAATGACATATGAACACATGCACACATCACCCTAGGAACCACTTCCATGCTCTCTGCTCAGGGCTTGCCAGCTTGGGGAAGCTGGCCTGCAGTGGGGATGACTTTTCTTCCTCAGTAACTCCCTGTGGAGACTGGAATGGCACATTTCTGGCATATAGCTGCTGCTTTTTTGTTAAAGATTAAGGGCCCCTAGCCAGATCTCTCCTATACCTTCAGGTTCGGAGGAGCCAGACAGCTCTTCCCTGTGCGGTTGGCTCCACCGGAATTCGACTCCAAGACTAAGAGGCAGACTGTACATTCAGCCAACACCTGGATTCACAGATAACCACGCACCTAAACTGAGGGTCTTCTAAAGGCTCTCTGTGCCACCCATCATAATGCAGTAAGGAGTGCTGTGACCATCCCTGTCTGCTGAAGTTGTTTCCATCACCTCATACTGATATAACTATGAAGGAACAACACAGGAGATGTGACAACAGAACGAAAAATACTTAAAAATAAAAATAACTACTGGCAGTGGCAGAAACTTCAGGTAGTTACAGCCAGAGGCTTAGTGCTCAACTGTGCCATTTTGGTGCTTCTCTACTGGTTGTATCTCTGCCCAGGATTAATGTATCTCAAAGGCGAGGACAATGGGGAGCGCTATAAAAGGACCGGCAACGAGAAAAACATGACAAAGTGTCAAACTCAAAATATGTGGCATGAACAAGTTATGTGGCAAGTGGGGATCCCACAAAGGTTTTATAACTACTTGTTTGGGAAGATATACACTGCCACCTCAGACAAGGGGCAATAAAAACAATCAATCAGATCACTCATATTAACAGAGTGCTTTTCACCTGCAACTAAACTCTTCCTGCCTCATTCTGGCAGTGGGAACAGGTCTCATGGTGAGAGTATATTCATGCCTACCTTAGGCACCTTTATACAGTTCCAGTGGTGGAAAGAAGCTGTGACTGAGTATTAGTCACTTTTTTTCTTCCCATTTATAGGTACCTGGAATGTCTTGAGATTTTCCTGTGGTAGCGTCAGTTTCAGAGGTAGGAGACTACCAAAATCAGAGGGGTTGGTGGACTGTGTGCCACTATCTGGCTGTGTTACGAGATCTCCTGCCTGCTCTTTCCAAAAGGGACCAAAGACAGAAAGTGGTTCACTGCATGTTTTGCTCACTCTGACAGTATCAGAGTTTGTCCAGATTTATATTGCTACAAGAAACAAAATGGGAGTTCTGTTTAGGGAGCAAGAACTCTCTCAGCCTCTTTTCTGAGGCAGTGAAGTAGCACATAGACCTCACTGGTGGAAATCAATTTGACCTCAAAGTGACTGTTTGGATTCCACACCAGGCCTGCCCATAGGATGACATTTGCAGGCATACGTCTGGGGTAGCGGGTGCACTGTTGATTCACACCAGACAAGCGCTATGGAGACATGAAATTTTTCAGTCATAATACCCTACTTAACGTTAGTAACGCGGTCTTATATATCTGAAAGTATTTGCAAATTTCTTCTGTCTGGAAAAAGAGTGTGGAGGACAGAAAGTAAGGAACACCCAGATGACTTTTTTTTCCTTAAAATGGCAATGCAAATGAAAAACACAGCATTTTGAAATGTTTGAAACCCCATTTAGATAAATTGGGGGATGTAAATATGAACAAAAGTTTATTCCTATTCCATTATTCCTAAACCCTTATTCCTGAATGGTTTCTTTTTCCCTAATTTTCATTTTTTAATAATGATTATGAAAGGAAAAAAAATGTTCATTCCAGGCTGACCCAAAATAAATCCCTCACCCTCTCCAAGGCTAAGGAGATAGCGTGTGGTACCCTGCATCTCAGCTAGTGACTTGGGCATTTTGAAAAATGCGAGCGGCTAAAAAAGGGGCAGATGAAGATGAGTTTAAGCAATCTGGCTATCGTGCTCTGGCATGCCCAAGGAGCTTCTCCCTCAGAGCAAGGGGAGCAGAGCAACACAGACATGAATGGGAGGACAGCGATAACCTACTTCCAAATGAGCCAAGTTGCTCAGAGGGAACAAGCCTTGCAAAAGGCCGCTGTTAGACACACAGGACAATTGTTCCGCAGCCCAGAAAGCAAACAAACCAGAGAAATCACAGTGAGCCAAGCAAGAGGAAAGAGCAGCAAGAAAAATGCAAGTGGTGATTTTCCCCACATTTCTCTGCTACATTTTTCATTGCTGAAAGGTTTTCACCAGCTTTAACTGTGACGCTCAGCCACCGATCAAAGATGAATAGTTTCTGTGGTCACCATTCCCCAGCAATCCATGCCACCATCATTGTTGTATTCATGGTTACCCAAGGTGGCAAGCAATTCAGAGGAGGTCTACCCACCTGCCCGGATCTGCCTGGTCTTACTTTAGTTGGACATTTAACATAGGAGAAGAGCAGGGTGGACATTCCTCCAGCAGCAATGACAATGAGAAAGGGAAAAGAG
>NW_009260842.1:231867-234653 GCF_000687185.1 Egretta garzetta | reverse complement strand
CATCCAGTCCTTTGGCCGAGGATGAAAAAAGTCAAGAATCTGTCGGAAAGTTCACTCTGCTGGCAGCCTTGGAAGAGGGGCTGCAGTGTTGCTAAAAAGCAGGATGCAATTGACACACAACAGTCTCTAGTTCCTTTATTAGGCTAAACCAATTGTGCTCTATACCACATGCATATTTACGCAAATAAAGCAGAAAAATTAATGACACAACTTCCCAAATGTTACATGTATGTTGGGGTTTGTATCCTTTTCCAGATCATGTTTTGAAAATATTCCAGTTTTTTACAGAGCAGCACTTAAGGATTTAAATGTCTTCTTTAAAAAAGCCTGTGTTTAAGCGCTTTGGTATACCAGGGGTATTGTAGAGAACTTTATTAACAGGAATACTTGAGCAAAGAATAAAAATAAACACAACCTGTGAATAAGACAAATTCATACTTGGTTGTTATAAATAATCAAGCTGTAAAGATACCTTCAGGAGCTAGAGCCATTCAAGTCAAAATTATTGTATCACTTGTAGAGTTTGCCCACTCTGTACGGTTCAGATTCCTAACTGTGACCGCCTGCTATGATTTGCTCAAAAATGAGCTCCAGACCAGGAATGATTTATATCAGTAATCCCGAGAGTGGTACTGCATGATCACCAGAAAGAGTAGAGATGGCAATCTGGTCATAGATTGTCCACAAATAAAAATAAAACAGATGATGGAGATACTGAATGATTTCCCTTTATTGATCAGTTCCTTGTGCAATTTTCAGAGCTGTTTCAAAAATAATTTTGATTACATTTTCTGAAACACTTGCTTTTTTAAACTAGCATCACCTGTGCCCTAAAGCCAGAGAAAGATCCACTCCTGTAATGAAGTTTCAAATAAATGACAGTTTAGGCCTGTCTGTTAAGACACGGGAGAGTAACCGTTTCTTATGAAAATAATTCCCACATGAAAAGCAGCAATTACCTAACTGCACAGCAGAGAAGTTACGTGCTTACCAGTTTTTTCCAAACCTGACAAAAAGAATGCAAATACAGATAATGCCTCTGGAGTTGTACAGATCTCAAGTGAGCTCATCCTCACAACCTGAAAGCTTGCTCTTGTGGTTTTGGGAGGAAAAAAAAAAAATTCCTCTGCATGGTGTGAAATTTACCATGTTCAAAGCCAGTTCTTGCAGCCAATAATTCCTTATTGCTAACAGGAGATTTTGAACACCTCTGTTAATAAGATCCATTCCTTCAAAAAAAAAAAAAAGAAGAGAAAAGGGACAGGAGGAACCTGGGTTGATCAGAGAAGAAGATGCCAAGGAGCGAAAATGTGATTACAAGACTAGAAGAAAAAGGAAAACAAAAAGGGGAAATAGGAAATTGTTATTAACGCTTAACATCGTACTAGCTCACCTTTGCACGCAGCAGCTGGTAGAGTCAGTCTTGGCCTACAGACCACCCCTCCGCCGTTTGTAGTTTTCCACCTAGGAACCAGTTTTGCAACCTCATGTTAGTTTAGAGAGAGCAGTATGAGAGAAACACTGGCTTTGCAGGCCATTGGGGAGATGGTAACAGCAGGCGGGAATGATGAGGTGCCACCATGATGGAGCTAAGGGCGTAAGAGACAGAGAAATATCAGCACAGCTGCACAAGACCTTAGTAATACCTCAATTTGAAGACCGTGTACACCTGTGGTGACTTTCCCTCCAGAAAGATGAATTTAAATCAGAAAACACGCAGTTCAGACCTGTTGGAGGGTAGTCACCACCTCTTTCATACAGCATGATGAAAAGTGTTTCCTTCTACACAGATTTTGTGCATACCAAATGAAGAAGAAGAAAGGGAGCATATGATGCTTCTTCATAAATAGCTCTGAAGAGAAGTCTCGAAGAAAGGGGAAAGAAGGTTAACACTGAGAGGAGAAGAAGCCTAGTAGTAGGTCAAGGTAAACTGCTTGTGAAAAAGTTACTGAAAGATTTCTAACCGCTCCAGGAGTAAAAGTCTCAAACTGCCCTTCCAGACGGGATAGCAGGCAATGGGAAACCACTCTGCATTCAAACAGGGGAAGGGTGACACGAGTCCCACAGGCAGAAAATATGTTCAAGTCTCTGGGCATCCCCTGTTTTGGTAGGCAGCCAGCACCTCACTGCCGGGGAGACGATTATTTCCTCTCTGATGGAAAATGTGGCTATGGGAGAGGGCTTCCTCCAAGATCCTGGAGATCGATCACGGAGCAGAGACACAACGCCGAGCCTGTCGGTGCCCCGGTCGGAGTAGTAAAGGCTCAGACCTAGGGTCAGTGCAGCTCCTGGCTGCCCAGGATTAAACCCAGTTACCTGAACCAAGACAAGGACAGGCCCTTCGACAGGCCCTTTGCAGACACGCACACAAACGCCCATCTCTACTCTGCCCTATTTCCTCCGAGGATAAGGGTGTTCTATCATAAAAGCAATTTTAGAAAGTGTCCATGGCTTGCTGAGCAGGGATCTCCGCTCCCACGTGCCGAGAAATGATTCGGTTTGAAGAAGCAGCCCATGAGAAAGAAGACAAGGACAGGCCCTTCGACAGGCCCTTTGCAGACACGCACACAAACGCCCATCTCTACTCTGCCCTATTTCCTCCGAGGATAAGGGTGTTCTATCATAAAAGCAATTTTAGAAAGTGTCCATGGCTTGCTGAGCAGGGATCTCCGCTCCCACGTGCCGAGAAATGATTCGGTTTGAAGAAGCAGCCCATGAGAAAGGCGCCGAGCACGCTGCGGCGGGCCGGGCGGCGGCTCCCCCCCAGCCGAGGGGGGCAGGGAGAC
>NW_009260842.1:180747-230623 GCF_000687185.1 Egretta garzetta | reverse complement strand
TCCCCTTCTCCTCCCCCAGCGCCTCCTGGAGCAACGACCCCGTCTCCTTCCTGCAGAGCCTCTGCCACACCGTGGTGGTGCAGGGGGTCTCCGCCATCCTCGCCTTCCCGCAGAGCCGCGGGGAGATGCTGGAGCTGGACTTCATCTCGGCGGCGCTGCGCATCCCCGTGGTCAGCATCGTGCTGGGCGAGTTCCCCCGGCGGAGCCCGGTAAGGCGGGGGGGCGCGGGGGTCCGTGGGAGCCGGGCAGCTGTCGAGGCAGGAGAGCCCTGCCTGGGGAGAAGCACTCTGGGGCCGCTGGAATCCCTTTTCTGGGCTTTCCCCCCTCTTGCATCCTCGCCGGTGGTGGCCCTTGATCTCAGCCCAGGGGTGGAGGGGGACGAGCATCCGTCCTCTCAGTGGAAGGGCAGAGCTCGGTGCCAAAAGATGAGCTGTCAGCCCGAAGTCATGAGCTGGGCGAAGTTGTAGAGTTGAGAGGAGAAAGGGGGTCCAGGACATGCATTGGCAAGAAGCTGCTCTTCTGGAGGCTTTTGGAGAAGGACAGGCTTCCCAGACTGAAAGAATGTTCTTAGCAAAAAGAAGGAAAAAAAAAAAAAAGGCTAAAACCAGCATCCAGAGTGTTTGTTTATTGCTGGTCTAAATGCTGTGCTTTATTCCTGTGTGGGCACTGTAGGTTGTTCACCAGGTGACCCTTCTCAGGGAAGTTGTGCACAGTGACTTGGCTTTTCATTGAGCTATCTAAGGCATTAGGGTTTTCTGTACTCATAGTTCATGCCTTGCTGCTGGACCGGATTTTTGCTAAATATAATTGCTTAACTAAAGTAGTAGAAACTGAAGTCTGACTGCGTCTGTGTTTGATTGAGTTGATAAACTGAATTTGTTGTGTTTGACTGTCTTAAACACAAATAGTAGTAGTGTCCAAGGGGAGCTAAACTTCCTGTCATGTAGAGCTGGCAACTTGGTGTTACACACTCTGGGAAAAGGTTGTAGTTCAATATTTTGAAAATGCATGTTTGATGCGAGTACTCATCTTCAGGCAAGAGAGTTGGAAGAAAATGCTCTATTCTCTGGGGCCCATGCAAGGGAAGTCATGAGTAAAATGGCAGAAGCTGCCATTTAACTAGCCAGGACAAATAGTTGTTTTATATAAAAAGAGATAGCTCAACTTTGCTCTCAGAATGTACTCAGAAAAAAAATAAAGATTACCAACTGAATTTGCTTTTCAAAACCAAATATAAAACCCAGCCTGGCTCACTGTTAGACTTCTGTATTTTTTTTGTGTTAGATTGTGACAGGAAAGGTAGGAGAAGAAAGTCTGTGCTAGGCAGCTCCTAGACTGTAATTGAAGGTGTGACTGCTGTAGGCTGGTCTGACCTCAACTAAGTTTTCTCTATCTCAGCAAAACGCATGTAACTCAGGTTTTTGTAGATTTATGCGGAAACTCAAGGGTGGTCAGTGCCTCTGAATGCCACTGTCAATGGGCGTCTGATACCAATAGCATCCCAGTTTGCTTAGTTACACCTACCAGCTTTGCAGCTACACTCGCAGTTGTGTTGGAGTCAATAGCCAAAGCTTCCTGAAGACCAGATCCTGAACCCAGCATCTCCTTGCTCTGTCTGTTAAAATCAGAATTACTTCTCTTCGATCTTAGAGATGGGTCTAAGTTCATCCAAAGCTGCCTGAGGACACAAGATGTGTTGAATGCATATAGCACAGGGTTGGAGTTACTGCTCCTTTCCACAGACTTCAAAGCTCCTGCTTAAACTTTCAAATTGTTCTCAGTGGGGAGCCGACTGGATCAATCTATCCAAATCAGGACTTTGTTCTTAAGCAGACATTTAAGTGTCATTGTCTTCAGGGGCAGCGAAGCCACTGCCTGACATTGAATCTGTGCTGAGTAGAGTCCGTTTTTTTTCACTTGAGCTAAAAAAAAATCACTCTTCAAGGCTCTGTGGATTTAAAAAAAAATCTCAGCCTTACTCAAAGGCCAGCAGGTAATGCAAGTATATTAGTCTCTCACGATTGGCTTGGAGGGCCTGACATCTTTCTGAACAACCTTTTTTCATACTGTCGCATAAGAAATACCATTTTAAGGCTAACTCTGGAGGCAATGCTCCAGCAGCCTTACCTCGCAGGTTTCCCAGAGCTACAGGGATGCCAACAGCATCTTGGAGCCAGGGGACCCCAGAGATGTTGGCCTCAGTAGCCTCTGGTGTCTCACTACCCACTGCAGGCAGGAATTTTGTCTCACTCACAGTCGCACTGGCATGAAGTGAACATATCACGGACCTCCACCTTCCTAGCTTATCAGCCCTGGAGCCACAGACCGGCTGCTTCTACTGATGGGCAGTTTTAGAGGCGGCAAGTGTAAATGACATCTTTGTAGGCAAGACAGATTTTGCTAATAGGCCCAGCACGCAGTTTTTCAGAGAAGAAAAGTCAGAAAGAAAAGACTGAGATCTAACCCTGCTTCTGAAATGTGAAGCATTGCCTCCCCTGGAGTCACCTTTCCCGCTGATACTTTGGCAGAGCAATCCTTCCTCCCTCCAAAACACCTCCACAGCACACAGAGGCAGACCCAAAACCTGTTTGCCCTTGAGTAAGTATTTCCTACTGTCTGCCATTCGAGGAGCACAGCAAACATGCTAACGAGCCTTTTTTAAGGTAGTAATGTCTAACATGGTCTCATTTTCCACGTTATGCCAGGACAGGAACAGACATATAGAGCGCTTATGCCTCTGCGGAATGTTAACATTATTGCTTCAAACAGAAGTTTAAAATAAGCAGATATTCATTGTAATTGAAAAGCGTGCTGATCTTTGAGCCGGTCTTCCCTAACGTGGCAAAAAGCAATACTTAAAATGAAAAGGAAGATAAGGATCCAGAACTGATTGCATTTCAGTAACTCTGGCTGTTGCCTCTATGACATCTGATAACACTTCAAACATGTAACATCGGGAGGAGATCCACAGTGTCACAGCTGGGCAGCTACAGTCAGCTGGGTACCTAGAGTGTTTTCAAAAGTTTTGTGGTTGCTTGAGCGTTTTTAAAAATCTGTTTCTCATTAAAGTCTACTCTCCTGAAGTTAAAAAAAATAAATAAATAAAAAGGAAAGAGCCAACAGTCTTCCCCCACGGCAATTGACAATCACAGGACAACAACCATCACATGGTGTGGTACAGCATTCCTTCTCTCACGAGCAACAGCTTTTGCTGGAGGTTCAGGATTGTGCGTGGCAAAACACGTGTGGTTTCGAGGGATGCTACACGGAGTAAAACGTGACACACTTTTTTCGTTTGTATATGTGATTTAATGACTTAACATTCACTGACAGTAAATCCAGATGCTGTTGTGACCTGAAAAAAGCTGCTTATTCTTCTGAATTTACTGTCACTCTAGTAAATTTTCACACCCTCTGTAAGCAAAAGTAACAATTTATCACTATCAATCAGCAAAAAAACCACTGGATTTCTTTACTACTAACACAAACGCAAATTGCACTGGGGCTTTGACAGATCATTATTTTGGAGATGGCAGCTCACAAGCACTGATGCCATTGAGGCGAGGCTTGTCACATTATGTACATTTGTATGAAGAAACATGCTTTATTTTTTCATTCCCAGACTGACAACATTATTAATAATTTTCCCAGGGATGGAACAGGGAACAGATCCAGGGAACGTGAACCATAAATAAATACAGTGATATCACTTCTAGTACTACAATTCGAAGCCAAGACTTTGGGAAGAATAGCTCATAATATCCATTTTATAGGCGATACTATCAGAAACACAGGGGAGATCATGTTTGCAGCAGCCTTCTCTGAACTTCAGAACTTACGGAGTATTTTCAGTGGGTTTCAGATAAGTCAGTAGCTCTGATGTCTTTTAACGTGAAGAGGAATCTTCTCAGAGCAACAGAACAGAATAAAGTAAATCTGAATCATCAGTCCCTGCGTAGCCGGTCTGTGCTTTATCTATCCGGTTTCCTGAGGAACTGGAGTTGCCGGCACTGCTGATTACCACCACGACTTTAGAGAGTGTCAGAAGAATAAATAAATCAAGTCAGGGTTTTAGCTTAAACAGTGAATTTCCTGGTGAAGGAGCAAGTTCAGCCTCAGAACAGATGCTGTAAAAAGAAACTGACCATTAACATTTATTTTTTGGGGTTTTTTTAAAGGAATTAAGCTTTTTTTTTTTTTTTTTTTAAACAGCTTATTAGTTTAAACCTCCTGGGTGGGGAATTACGCATCTTTCCTTTTTGGAAATAGCTAGGAATACCACTGTGTGTCCAGTAACCCCAAAAGTCATACAAGATGCTATGCAGAGCACCGGCAAGGGCAGGTAGAAATTACAGCAAGGGGATGGAGATGTGGAAAACCTTCTGTCCAACTAAATGCACAGAGACACTTTTTTCCCTCCTTCAAGCCAGAATTGCATTTTTGCAGAAAGGTATTTTTGATCAGGGAAAAAAAAAAAAATCTCATTTTCTGGGAGATACTGCAAAACAAGTGCTTAGCTGCAGGGTCCAGTAATTCAAACTATCATTGCTGATCTGACTTAGTCCAAATTTTGACATTTGTACTAGCTACTGTGTAGATGAGAAATATGTATTCAGTCTTTCCCTGTGAACATCAACCCTCCTCGCTGCACACTGCATAAATAGTATGGCGCATACCTTCTGTGCACTTCAAGACCGTTTATGAGAGGTGCCTTGGGGGAAAAAATATGAAAATTGTAAGGACATGCAAACAAATGTTCATCTGCTCCTCTTTGAGCCAAAGGTCTCTGTGCTGTTTTGCTCATAGTGAGCTTTTGAAACTTGCACAATTTAGGCCACAGATCTATAAAGGGAGAGTCCTTTTACATTGCCAGGTAATATAAAAAAGCTTTGTGTAACTTAAGTTTTGCTCTGTAGCCAGGTAGCCTGTAGAGTCATTAATTCATTTAAACACAGATTTCAGAGGCATAACTGATGTTTTGCTGGCAACGTTGTGGTCCTAGCATCATGCAAGAGGTCTCCTCATTGTAACAGTCCCCTGTTAAAAAGCAGCTATGCGATATTTACCAACTGGTGCAGTCTCCTGCCTCTTACATGCTTCTCCCCCAAATCATATATTGTTCTCATGTAATTACTTTAAGAATGTTTTTACTTGTGCTCCTGTGCTGTGTTGAATGTGGTCAGCTGTGCGAGTACCACAGTTTCCATAGTTCACTGTGCTGCCAGCTGAAGCCAATCTGTTACCTTTAAGTTGATAAATGATGCGTGTTGAAGGGAAATGAGCCCTTGTTTATATTCTTGTCCATGGTCAGAAAGCCCCCAAGTTTTGTGAAAGTGATGTTGGCATGACATTTGGGAGTTGTATTGGCACCTTCTCCATATTTTGCAGTTTTTCGTTGATTGCTCAGGGTCTCTTTTCTCTGCGGGTTGCATGCTTGATAATACATGAAGTCGTCCTTGTCCCCTGAACTGTCAGAGTCATAATAAACACTTATTTAAAACACTGCTAAAGGCATGCAGTCATGTGAAACAGAACATTGCAGCCTACCTACCCATGGGGACTGCTTTAAGGATAGTTCCTCTATCAACAAGCTTTCCATAGACAGGAGCATGGAACACTGAAAGAAAATAAGGAACTATTCTCTTTATTCCAGTAGCAGTGTTTAAAGAGGAGTCAGTTCATCGTGACTGCAAAAGACCCTTTTTCACAATGCAGGAAAGTGATGAGAGTATTTGTACTTTCAGTTCTCTCCTCTGTATCCTTAATTTTAACGTCCCATTGATACAGAAGGAGCCAGAACTCTGCTGGTGTGAACTTTACCAGATCTCTCCCAGCACCTTTCAGTGCTATCTCCAACACCCCTCCTCTGGAAGAAATCGTCTCAAGAAACTCATTGAATTCACTGTCCTGCCACTGAGCTTTTGAAATTAAGGTATCTTGCAGCTTAGAATATTTTAGCATGCTATGTGATAAATGTACACAACGCTTCCAGGTATGAGAATGTATTATTTTTCCAGTTGTTTTGTTGCTTATGGAGGGGCAAATTTTTGAGGTGAAAAAGTGTTTTCAAGGATATTAGTTCAGGATTTGAAGTTCTTCATACTATTAGAAAGTTATTTGCCACCCAAGTCTCACTGAACTCCTGTAGCAGGCTTCTTTCTTAAAATGCCTAAGTTTCTTCAACACTTAGCTTGGATAGCATAAAGCTGTTCTTATTTTATAGTATTCATAATTTGTAATATAAGTTGCAAGGATTGGTTTTGACAACCACCGTTCACAGCGTTATTCACCATCTGTAATTTTCCATACGTTCTTCTTTTCCTTTGCCTGGCAATTATTATTTAAGGAAATGTTGGAAATGCCACAGTTTGAGTGTCTGCTTATTTCCACGTTAGGGGGATATAAGTACCTCCATATTAATCTAAGACTTTGAAAACTGGATAGTGCAGCGTTGTTTGAAATATGTGCACCAGAAATTCTTCATTTGAGTGGCTTCAAGTCAACAGTAAGCAATCTATCTCAAATACAGCAAAGGGTTATTACCCAGATTTAGAACATGCACTGAGTCTATAATTATTTAAGGTATCTGACTCTGGGAATCCTTAGATGAAATTATGCCAATGATCACTTTGTTCTTGAAGTACATCCAGTTCTGTCAAGTTTTATCAAATCACTTAATCAACTTTATAAAGTCTGTTGTATGTTCAGTTATATCCATTCCATTTGAAATGGTAGCAAAGAGTTAAGATTCGGGAAAGGGGTGGAGGGAAAGGGATTCTTGTTGTTAAATACTATACCAGCAGACATTTCCTACATAAATGAGAAGCAAAAGTCTATGTTGAATTTGTATGAAAACTCAAAAGCAAAGATACCTGCTTTGTAGTTTGATGTGTATTTCTTTATTAGTCTCCTTCCTCACTGTGTTCGTGATATCCAACTAGATTCCGGAGAAAATATCTGAGCTGGCTAGTAACAAGATTTTCTCATTCCTCATCCTGTGATGCTTCTCTGATGTGGGAAAAGCTGAGTTAACCTCAAATTCAGTACCACACATGATGTTTTCTTCTGTATTTTTTGCCATTCTGGGTATTCTCAAAACCAATGTCTTCCTCGCCACATAGCCTAGAAGAGGTCTTTCATAATACACTGCAGAAACTCATGTTAATAATGAGTGATTAAACTCTGACAGGGTTAAATTGTTATTACTTTACTGAATGACAGGCATTTTAGAAGAAACAACCGAAGAATACTTAGCTGTATTCACTAAGTAAAAATGAAAAATTCGACCAAAAAAGACAAATTCAAAGACAATTTGCTAGCAGATACTATATGAGTACAAAAGTTATGGTACCAAACAGATTATTAACAAAGAAAACACCCTCTAGAAATGTAAGTTGGGGTATTCAGTATAACTTCACCCAAGAATTTATCCACAAAAGTCAGAGAAAGCACCCCATCTTTCCACTAAAATGCATGGCAGACCTAGGTAAGCAGAGCTGTAGAAATCAGAAAACAGACAAGGATCTTGTCATGCTATATGTTACTCAATTTAGTGCTCACAATTCAGTTGAAAGGCTACTTAGAAATGTTCTCATCTAGGGTATATTTAATGAGTTATTTACTATTTGAACCCATGAAATATTGAAAACTCACATCATTAGAGCTTTAGGCTATGTTGGATATAGTTACAGTTTTAAGTCATCAAATAAAATGTTTATCTTGTGTTCTGTTCTTTTCCTCTGTGGATTTTCACGTAATTTTTTAATGTGAAAGAAATCCAGGCCTAGCATGGCTAGAATTTATGTATTTATTGTAATTAGTAGAAAACTGGAAAAACCACAGTTTCTTTTTAAATTCTAGATTTGTCTTTCAGAGAAGAATCAGGCTATAAATCCATGTTTCTGTAGATCTTACTGAAGAGCTTTTAAGGAGGGGAAGAATCATCTTTTCAGTATGGTTGAACAAGAGAGTACACCGAATCTCTCTGCAATACCAAAAGCTATGCATTGCAGAGTTTATTCTGAATAGCTGGTAGGAGACAGAGAAAAGGGAGAGAAGAAAACAAGAAAAGACAGCAAGAAAACTAGAAACATAAATGTCAGTGACACAGGGAGAGAAGGAGAAAATAAAGTGAATTGAGGAAAAAAAGGAAGAGGTGCCCTTCTCTGTCTCTTTACTTTTTGTGATTCGAGAAGCATAAAAACAAGGGAACTGAATTTTACATGAAAGCACTGTACAAAGAGCTGGGATCACCAAGCACGGAACCAAACAGCTTGCCCAACCAAGTCAGGGTTGAATTAGCAGGGCTGTCTTGATCCCTGGCTAAGGGCAGTTCCTTCCAGAGTGCAATGGTTCCCCCAAAAATAGGGCAGACCTCCCAAGGAACTGCTAAGCCAGGATCTGGGAAGCAGTGAAAGAAATAGGGATTAGATCAAAGGTAGATGGTGGTTTATTGCTGCTGCAGGGGCGGCTGCTTGTGAAAGGTGTGAGGCCTTGGTGTGGGCAGGTGTAATTAGTGGAAGCCTTTTTTCCTCCGTGGTGCTGAGTATTACGGGAAGAGAGATGCACCTGGACATCTCAGGCCACAGTCCCACCTGATGCTCTGGCACCTGGGGTCAGACATCTTCTGGTTGGCATTTCAGAGCACCAGGAGGCAGACCAAGGTCACTTGGATACACGCAGCATCATACCATTAGGTATCCAAAAGGGATTTCCTAAGAAATGGGAGGAAGTTCAGTCACAGCAGCTTTAGGATTGCAGCTTCGGAAATCAGTAACTATTCCTTACTTCTGGTCTGGCCCTGAATGTCTCCCCGTTTTCCCAAACATCCCATTGATCAGGCACTTTGGTCCTCACCACTGTGGGGGGAGGGTGTACAGATGGTAGAAGTAACAGCAGAATTAAGCTTGAGTAGGCAGCAATGATAGATGATTCATTTATTAAGGGAGGCACGCTTGAGCAAAGCCATTTGTGCAAGGGGCTCCTTGTCAAGTGTGACTAAAAAGTTCATAATCTGGCCCCGCGTGCTTCACAGCTATCACATCAAGCTACCAACATTACTCTTGGTAATTATGGACAACTACGTGAAGAACTGAGAAGGGGTTTGGCAGCGTGATGTACCACAAACCATGATAAGCCACAGGAGTTGTTACATGTCACCTTTGCAGGGCATTGCAACCAAATGTCTATGTGCAGCTGGCCTTGGGACTTGGTTTGGGCTGTAGGCAGGGTTTCAAAACACATTTCTGCTCAGGCTTGATGTTCACCACTCAGTCCTGAGCTTGGTATCCTTTCCCCCACAGCATAGTACAGTACCAGACATTCACAAGCGTCTTGCATCCCTGTAGCATATGTACACCCTGTTGGTATAAGCAGGGAATGTGTGCGTACCACTGCAGTGCTAATCAGCCATCCCTGTCCCTGCGAGGTATCTGCGTGCATTGCCAGCGAGTTGAGAGGTGATGCTGAACCTCTGGGATATGTCCAGCCGCAGGGGCTCTGCCCTGGGATGGATGGCACCCTTGCGGGAGTGGTGAGCTGGGAGATCCCGCAGGAGCTGGCTGGAAGGTTTCCACTTTGCACCGGTTTGAAAAGATCTGACGTGCGGGGTGCTGGCTAATTAACTTTTATCTGACATGTTTCAGTCACCTGAATCTGCATGGCTGCAGGCAGCAGATGGGGAGGTGGAGAAGGAGGGGGAGAAGAGTAAATGTGAACCCAGGTGCACCCTCAGCTGCCACTAAAGCACAGTAAATGGGGAAATTACTGTGTTTGTTTGATTGTTGTTATTATACAGGAGAAGTCAAATGTTAGGGAATTCAGAAGCAGCACCACTTTTTCCTTTTCTTGCTACAGTATTTTTATTACTTTTTCTTCACCAGCTTTCATCTGTGATGATAGTTTCCAAAGCCTGTTTTACAATGTGGAAAGTATTTGAAATGCAATATAAAAATCTATGAATATGCTGCACAGGCATATTTTAAACTCTTAGTATTTCCCTAAAGGCATGCTATTCCACTTCCAGCTTTTTTAAGACTGTGAAGGAAATGATCACCCATGCTGTTCATAAGATATTTTACAAGGCTTTCTAACTTAAGACAGAGTTAAAAGACGAGATGGATCTTCAAGCATAAACTGAGATTTTAAAAATGAAGTTTTGTGTTTGTTGCAAGGAAAGAACTATTAGACATAGCAATTAATAGCCAGAAAGAGCAGCTGTACCATGCACCAGGCTCTCTCAATGATGCTGCTCAAAAAGCAGTTGCATTACACTCATCTTAATAGCATGCTCACTCAAACCAGCTTAAAAAGAACTTTTTTTTGCAAATCAGATGAAAAGTCAGTATTATGAGTTCACAGTTTGATAATTTTCCGGTGCTATTTTAGATTAAAGCATAATTATTTATCACTTTCTCAGCATGTAAGGCTCACTCATATATAAACAGCTCTCTGTAGGAGCACAGTTGTTTTCAAGAATTTACTGTACTCAATGTAAGCATCAGAACGTGGGAAAAATGGATCTAACCTTTACTTGGAGCTGATAGCTGCCCTCTTTCAAGTGTACTGGAAGTGTTTTAGCTGTGATTTACATTTTCTTAGCATGCTAATACCATGGAGTTGATTTTACGCCTACATTGGAAGGTCAGCAAAGGTGAAGGAGTTATGTGCCTGGGTGACAGGTTTCCTCTGTAACATTCAGTGATGTTCCCTTGCTCTGGGACCACAGAGGGAGGTGGTGTGGGTGCTGTATGATCCCCACATCCCCCCTTCGTTGCCAGTTCTGCAAAACTAATTGCACCGCCTGGTGTGGCAGGCAAATGATCTGCTGCTGCTACCAGCTATCTTCCAACCACACAGAGGGGCAGCTCATGCCAGACTCCCACTGGCATCTATAAAATTGCCTACTGCAGAACTAATGAGGGGGAAATGATAAAGCGTAGCATCAGTGTTTGTTCCTTGGAGATTTGGGGGAGAAAAAAACCCCGCCTATTAATCACCTGTTTAAAAGTAAATATCACAATGTATTGGTATAGAAATAGGCTGGATAGGCTGGTATGGACCTCCGATTAGGAATCTTGCATCAGGAGTCAGGGAAGCCAAAATGATGATTATTCAGTCACCCTTATGATCATCTTTTTATACACATGAATTATTTACTTAGTACAGGGTACTTACACACTTGCTAATTAAAACCTGCTTTTTTTTCGTTCAGTTATACCCCTAAGATCTCTTTAGAGCATGTAATCCTTCTAACGGCATTTATTTCACATTCATTATGCCACATTTGGTTTATGTTATCTTCCATTGTATAAATAGAAAACCCTTCAGTGCAGAATACTTGTGGGAAAGGATTCCTTCACACTGAGAATTTCTTTTGAGAGAGAGATGGGTGATCCGTCTGTTTTGAATATTGATGCCCAGAATCCCCAGGAACCGTCAATTTTTCAGCTACACCATTTCCTACCTACTGTTCCATTTTCAGTGTGGCATGTTCATTTCTTAATGTTGCCCATTGGTCTTTGTTCTGAGGTCCTGTCTTCCACTGTAGGATAATACAGATCCTAAATTAACAGAGTCTTGACTCCAGAAAAAGACCGCAAGGCTCTATTGTGATACAAATGATCAGCAACATAAATTGCTCATCACTCACTGTTCATCACATTCTCTGAAGAGCACCAAAAATAAGACACTTATTTATAAATAGCTCAGCCTGCTAGATTCCAGTGAAACTCAATTTCATATCTTCCTACCATTTTGACAGTGCATATAAATATGTAACATGTAGTTATGAGAAAGTTAGCTCTGCTGCGATGTCCTCTTTGGGCGTTCACAACCCTTACAGGTTTACAGCAAAAGAATAAATTGCAAATTGAGACCTGTGCTGGGATGCAGCATACCACATGATTAGCATAAGAAAGATGCTTTGCTTGACAGAGAATGGGAGCTTGTTGCCGAGATCATACTGCTCTTGTATTCCTCCCCAGAAGTGTACTTTAAGAAGAAAACAAAGTGAGAATTCACAGTGAATAATATATCTGATAATCACAGACTTTTTTCCCTGCCTGAAACCCACCTGAAATTTCTGGAACAAGCATGAAGAAGCATTAGGAATAACTGCATCCCAGAGTCCTCCAAAAAACGCATGAAACTGCTTCCCTTTACTTCACTGGCTTTGAACAGGGACCAGCTTGAGGTACAGTTTGGGTTGTTTGGCCAAGCCTCATGATTATTTTTTTTTCCTCTTCCAATCTGATAAACACAGGAACTGGAGATATAAATGGAAGCTGGAACTTGCAAATACTGCAAGTGTTCGGTTTTGCAGTTCATTTTCTGTAAGCATTTGTCCTAGTGTAATTTGATTACTGGAATGTTCATGAAAAGCAAATGTTAAGGAGAACAAGAACAGCAGAAGCAAATCATTTTATTCATGTGAGTGTATGTGTTGTTTCTGATGCAACAGCCATCATTAAAAAAAACAAACCAATATATTCAGAATTCCTGTTCATTTAAGTATGGTATGGGTTAGCTTAGGATGAGGAGCTAGTCCAACAGGATCTGTGGCTTGTTGCTGCAGTATTAAAACTGCATTCATAAGCAAACTTAACACTTCTATCAACTTTAACTTTTAATTTTACCTGACTTTGCCTTATTTTCACCAGAGAGTTCCCTTCACTTAAAAATCTATCTGTCTAGGCTGTTCACTGACTTAAGATCAAGGATAATTCAGACAATTAATCTTTTTGTGGATCTGTATTATGCCAGCACTATGAGAGCAAATGCATGTCTTCCGAGAGTCATAAAAAATTATTGCAATCTTATTAGAGAATAATAAGCAGCAAAATGGCTTATTATTGTCAGTACGAGGGAGAGAAATGAGTATGCAGTCTGACCATTGACTCAAATGGGAATTGCAGTCTTTTCCAACACAATTAAAACCATAGGGGAAAATACAGTGGGCTGAGTATTGGAATGGTTACTGGTCTACCAATCCAGGCATGAAGAAGTCCCACTGGATTTCCTTACCTCGTCAGAAGTTTCCTCTGGAAGGTTTAAAGTTGTCCAAGGCTGTCAAAATCAGCAGCAACCCATTGCTTATCTGTAAACAACACGTGAGTCTGCATGGCCATTGCATTGCTGCCCAATGTAATGGTGATGTGGTGCTGCAGCATCCTCCCATTTTAAGAGTATAAGCAATGAGAGGAAGAAGCAGCCAGCCCAGAGAGCAAGTTCCCCACTGTGCACAGAATCTTTTTTTGTAGAGGACTTTATTTGACCTGAGCGGTGCCTCCAGTCGCACAGCCTGAGCCAGGAGGCCAACACTGCCCTCCTCATCGGGTGTTTCCCCTTGCCTTCACCCTGAATTTGGAAGGTGTTGTTCCAGCACCCTTCTCACCTTTTTGCCTGGTGTCCCCCCACACCTCCAGTTTAACAGCACGTGTGTTAATCAATATGCTCAAGCATGTATAAAATCTTCAGTCATTTTAAGTGTGGTCTCCAAATGTTGCATACCTATCAGAAAAGAAAAGCAAACCTTTCACAGAAGATATGCTTTCTGTGAGTGTCTCTCTCTCCCTTTATTCTCACAGATGGCTGGCCGTTTCACTCCCATTTATTAATAATATATCCTGGGGCTGTGTGTGGTACCTGGTAAAGGGTTTCAGGCAGGGAATTTTACGGAATATTTCAGTTCCCTTGCTGAGACAGGGCAGTGGTACCTCTGTGTTGATGCAAAATATCAAAGCAATATTACAACAAAATTAAGAGCTTATGGTTTTTCACCTTCTTAGTTCCATCCCAGGTCACTGAAATGTGTGGAATTATAATTTATCTTTTGGAAAACTGACTTAAGACTTGCATTCAAGTGCTAGCATCATGTAAACAGAATAGACTGAAATGCGGAAAGAAAAAAAAAACTTTACTATTTCTTCAGGGAATATAATTTTTTTGTGATTTTTTTTTATTATAGGTTCTCTCTCCCTGAAGCAGTACTGTTTCCGGCAGAGAGAGACAGCAGCTTTGATCGTATGTTCTTGCCAAACTCATAGGAGCGGTGGTCTGTCATCCCTTCCTTTCAGGTTGTCTGGGGGAATTAGATACTCCTCTGCAACACTTCCCCTTGTTCAGAGAGTTAAAAAGAATCACGGCGACAGAAATAGTCGATGTGAATTCCTCGTCCCCAGGCTTGGTTCACCAGACTCTGCAGAGTCATCGCAGATTATTTGCATGGAGATGGATAGACGCAAACGTCTTGCTGAGATTAGTGAGACATGACGCTTTCGTATTTTATCACGAGCGCTTATCCATGTTAAACTCCCAGGGCGTGCTTCATTTTCGCTGGTTCTTACCCTCTCCTTTAGGAGGATACAATCACCCACTCAAGCAGCAGAAATAGTGCATGACTAACTATGTCACGGAACAAATGATTAACACTAAGTAGTTTGTGCTAGCTGTTTGCAAACAATCCACGTGCCAACAATTATGCTGAAGCAATTTTGTGAATACCTAACTCAATGTATTTTGCATAACTCAAGACTGGCTCCTGGATCATTAAATTCATAACTTCGGTCTCGTTTGTTAAACTCACAAATGTCATTATTTCTTCTAGGCCGTAGGAATGGTAGTGCTAGCCTTGACTGTGTAGTCTGTAACGCTGGACTGGCGAAGGCTGTAGAAAGGCTGGTGGCTCCGATGAATGAGGTGCCATTTGAAATGAGTTACAGCTGCTGTGCATTAAGAGTTCATAAGCCACAAAGTGCAGAGAAGGGCAGTCGTACGCAGGCAGATCCATTAATACATCTGATGCTTCTGTATTTGCAGCTGTGCAAATAAAGGTGCTATTTGCCCGAGCTGCACCCAGCCTACGCGCAGAGAGATTGGTCTGGCTGCCCAAGTGCATCAAAATGCCTGTAGAGTTTGTTATCAGGAGCAGAGGGCCTCTTCCTCAGCTGCGATCACTCATTGGCTGTCTGTCGACGTCACATTTAAAGAACTGACCTAGAGAGAGCATAGCATCCATAGGTGCCATCACATGGGCCAGGGCAGGAAGAGCTGAGCTGCAAGGAAGAAAATGTCTTGTATGTCTGTAGGAAGCTCAAGCACAGGCGAGAGTTTATTGATTCATTTGGTTCAGAGTATTTGAGAGCCTTTTGCCTCACAGGAGATGTGCAGCCTCACCAGATCCTGAAGCACAAAGCTCTTAAAAAATAAATTACGTACCCAAGGTACTTGGGTAATTGGTGCTTTGCAATAAGCGCAGTGGTTTTCAGCTGTCAGAGCGTTGCACGAACCCTACATAACTTTAAGGAGGAAATATATTATTTTATAAGAGGGGGATAGCGGAGGCAGTAGAAATTTAAAGGAATTGCAGCAGAGAAGGTAGAGCCAGTATTGAAAAGAAAACTAGATTTGTAAAGGCCTTTCCCTTCATTTCCATGCTGCAGAGCATTCTTCCCATCAATAACATCCAGCCTGTTAAATTGTTGCTGTTACTTTCATTACCTTCTCATAAACGAAGCCAACCCCTATTAACCTGCCACAACAGTTTCTTCCCTTTCCCCCGTAAGAAACGTAAAGTAGCAGTACAAAAAAGTTTTTGCATAAATAGGTAAGGTGAAGAACTTTATTTACAATGAAGAAAACTTGGTATTTAATTCCATTACAACAGTTTGTCCAGCTAGTCCTCGCTAGTTTTTTCAACAAAAATTTTCCCCCAAAATTAAACTTCACCACCACCAAAGGTTTTGCTAGTAAGAGCAGCATGATGACTTAATTTTGTCCATACGCTACTGAGTTTCTCATTAACAAGGGAAGATCTTGTATTTCTCCAATGCAGTATGGATTTCCAAATTTTTTTTTCAAAGCTATCCGGTTTACACAGCTCTCCAGACTCACCAGCAGCCACGGCGCTGGCCTCTGCTGCAGAGCTTGTCCCCGGGCTGCGCACTGAGCACCAGTGGCACAGCAAAAAGGGAGGGAGGGTGGCAAGGCAAAAAGCACCCTCATTAGGGCAGAGCTGCTGCATACACAGCACTTGTTGGGGTCCATTGCCACCAGTAGTGATTCGTCCATATGGTGCTTTGTGCAGTTGCAGCAGGAAAGGGACCTACAGGGGAAGGCTGACGAGCTTCTCCTGATGGCATGATACTGGGACCAACTGCACTTGCCGCAGGCAGAGCTGAAGGAAGAGAGAATTACATTTATTTGGCCGGTGTCTCATGATTAGTGCTAGCTTCTGGTGAGTGACGGTGTCAGACAGCGATACGAATCTTCAGTACAGCCAGATGATCCCATGAAGCATGGCACGCTGTGTTTTCCCAGTGTGCATGGTCACATATTTATTGTCAGTCTGTGCCCGCTATCACACAGTACGTACATATGGATGGACACATTGCTTAAAGTCTACAAAGCATCAATTACCACTGCTCCACTGAGTCCAAACTCAGTGGCCAGTACAACGGAGGGATAAATAAGTATCATTCATATTTTATAGTGCTATTCAAGCTCCGTGCAATCACTTCATTGTTGGTCTAAATGTCTAAATGTCCATGCAAGGTGCAGAGTAAAAGAAAACCTGGTAGTAATCTATGCAAATATTTGTGCATAGTAGAGAGGTGATGGTATTGTGCATTTTCTGTCAAGCATTTAGATGAGAGCAGAAGACTGAGTCAACACTAGGAGCTATAAATGTTCACCTGATAATCTTGCACATTATAAATCAAAGGATAAAGCAGGCATGGGTGGTGATTTTTGATATATTCTCCCAACCCTCACTGCAATACTTGCTGTAAATCACTTTCTGCTCTGTGAAGTACCTACTACAGTAAAGTCTTGTGCGTGACTCTGTACCCAGGACTCTTCTGGAATACAATGGATAATTAGTAAGTTGCTTATCCACTTAAGACTAATGAGGAAATCGCAGTATCCAAATGCCTGCAGACATAGGGTCCTGATGAGGCAAGAATCAGTGGGATGGGTAACACTTCCAGATGAAGGACAGACCAGTGCACTGTGAGTAGCATAATAGTACAAATGCCTGAATTATTTAACAGTAACACATAAATAAATGGCTGTTTGTTACTTTGCACATTCTTTTATCTATTGAGGCAGCTGTGTTTAGCACGGGAGGAACAGGAAATTTGAGCCCTAGACTCTGCTTCTGGCAAAATCTTGGTGTATTCTCCAAGACATGTTATTTAACCTCTTTTTTTTTTTTTTCCTTCCTTTTTCGGCTCTGATCTCTTCCTATGTAAAAGGGTGTGAAATATTTATCTTGCTGTAAGCCTTAAGATGGGCAGAGAGCTGTTTCACAAAGGAGCGAGAAGCCTGGCCCTGCCGCGGTGTTGATCTGAACCCCCCAGGGCACTGCAGATGGGGTTATCCCCATTTTACGGAGAGGGGTTTGCCCTCAAACGGAGCACAAGACAAGGCAAGGATTTCAAACCGGATCGCTCAGTTTCTATATTTGACAGCCAGCCAGGGCCCCTTCCTCCTCCTTCTCCTCCTCCTCCTCCTCCTCCTCTCCCTGTGTGCCTTGGTAACGGGCTCTGCGCAGTCACACACTTTTGAGGGTAGTTGCTGTATGCTTTACTGGAAATTCAAATGCTTCTGCCTTTGGGGGCGGGGGGTAGGCACCTCCTGGTTACAGGATCAGGCCTTATTTTGTGGTTTGCATGCCCAGAAAAGAAATTTGAAAACACTGCCACAAAACTTATAAATTGTACAGTTGTCTTTCAGGTTTGTTTGTTTTATTTTTTTTTAATGACAATGAATTAATTCAGGATTGGGAAGAAAAATAAGGAGCAATGATTAAAAATTTTACAGTCAATGTAAGTCACTAGGCTTTGCTGCATTTTCAAAAGTCAGAATCTTGTCTTCTGTTGAAAGATAGTAAATCTGCAGCCGAGGAGCTAACAAACATCACACCTCCCAGTTTATTTTTTTTTTTCCTCCTGCAGCAACTGCTGGTGTTGAGCGGTGCTTACCCTTGAACTATTTCTAATGCAAACAAACTGCCTCCTGCCTCCTGCTGAGGAAAGTAGCTTCACTGCCTGGCACAATTAGCAAAAGGTGCCCAGCAAGGTGAGGATTCCCATGCAGGATGAGACCCTCCAACCCCAGCCGGCGGGGCAGCATCTCAGACTTCGGGCAGGCAGCAAGTGGCACCTCACGGCCACTCAGGATGGTGTGTCCCGGTGGCTGGTCCCCTCTGTCAGCTCCCTGCCCCACTGCACGCAGAGTGTATTTGTTTTTAAAAGAGCAGTTATACTTTTTTTACATTTTTTTGCCCCTGCTCATCCCCCACCCTGAGAGCCAATTATAACTCTTCTTTCTAATTTCCTGTCTTTCTAATTAAATCCTTGGTGTATTAAATAAGAAACCTCAAGCGGAGATGTTTAAATTCTGTTCCTGATTTTAAGCCAAGCAAGTACACACAAGAATTCACCTTAGAGCCATGATTTAAATATCTAGCCTCAGAAAGATGAACTACTAACTTAATCTACCCTGGCCTCATTTAATAGAGTTAAGAGATCAGTCTTTGCAAGCTTAATTCTCAGCTTTCTTTCATACAAAAAATCAATATAGAGCAAAATGCACCTGTAGGTAAAATTAATCCTGTGGAACATGACCGGAGCAAGGCCCAGCAGAAGGGGATGCGATGATGAGCTGGTGCTGCCTTTCTGAGGAACGGGTGATGGGTCAGAATTAATTTCTCCCACTGTATTTTACCACACGCAGCTATCATTTCAGTGATGGCTCTGTGCACAACCGCATGCAGCGCAACCCGTGAGTATTTCTGCTACAGGCAGGGACCTCGAGAGACAAAGAGGCTAATTTGGTCGCTGGTCATTGTCCTCGAGGAGCAGTGCCCAGTGCCCTGCAAAGGGTGTGGGGGGTCCCACGGCGGCCAGGGCTGCCCTGTGCCTGGAGGTGCTGCCTGCAGCAGGGCAGCCCTGCACACCGCCTCCCAAACCTCCTCTTAGCTCAGGATGAACAGGGAAGGTTTCTTTGTTGAATTACCACCTCCTTCCCCATTTGTCTCCAAGATCAAATGGCCTAGTTTCACTCTGCTGAGCTGCAAACACCAGAGAGGCTTGCACAGCCTGTTGGTAGGCACATAGTCGTTTGTAAAAATAATGAGACACGGGGGCACAGCTTCTGAGGGTGTGGGGAATGCAAATGCTCAGGAGGAGTTGAAAACACTTTCAAGCCATGCTGGATTTGGACTGGTGAGTGAAAACGGTGCCCCAGATTTTATTCCTTGCTGCAGGTATTCATGGCGAATAAAATCTAATTGGATTAAGTGCTGCATGGGTACACCAGGTGCGTATTGGAAAGGACAATAGCCGCTTTTGTAAAATGGGATCAAACTTCTTTTGCCTACATAACATGAATCAGTCTTCTCCATACTCCCCTTCCTTATATTCTACATTTTCTTCCAGAATTAATTTCTTTTTGTTCGGCCAGACTTTTGCTCATGCCTAAAAAGCTAGGTCGTGCAGAAAGCAAACTCGTAGCCTGTTGTGCTTGTGAAAAAGTAGCATTTTCTAGTGATACACTGCAACATGTCCATCTTGCTGATGGGAAGGTGGAAGCTGCTGTAACAGGGCAAGAATGGGGATGCCATTGCAAGAGCCTTTTAGGTAGAGGAGCCTGGCAGGGGTGACGTGCCAAGGAGCCCAGTGTGGAGCAATGCTTGGCGGTGTGCATTGTAATTACAGCCTTGGTTGCCAAGTTCTCTGTCAACTCTTGCACTGTGTTAACAGTAGCCCTCAAGAGCGACGCACCAGAGCAAACACCACATGCAATTAGCATGAGTTTTAGAAGTCCATTCTATATGCGAAGCCAAGAATTTATTGTTAGTCTAATTAAAGTCCTAGAAGTCTAATCAAAGTAGTGGGTTTTGTCCCAATGATGCTAACACTTTTATGCAAATTGTCCAAGCACTACAGCTCATTCTCAGTAATGATATGGTTCAAAATGTCATACATGCAGTTCCCGTATCGCCTTTCTCAGGTGTTGGGCTCACCCTTCCGTGCACCTCGGGGTCCCAAGGCTGGCATCGGAAATCTTTAGGGAGACAGAGCAAGTGTGTGTGTGTTTTCAGGGGGTGGGTGTTAGTGGCAAGTCTTCTGTCTCCCAAGATCTCTAAAGGGAGGAGTATTATGTTGGTGGCGGGAGTTTCTTCCTCCTCTGGGTTTACTTTTGGTCTATATGTTTGTCAATGCTGTCTGCATGTCTGCTGTATTTACTTGCCCATTCCTCGTTCATTTCCAGTTCCACCTTATATCCACATTTGTGGTATCTGGTACATATTACATATTGGGTACTTGTTCTTTGCTCTCACTAAACCCAGTTTTACTCGGCTCCCAAGGTTGCAGTCTCCTGGTGACCAGTAGTGAATCCCCATGGGTGAGTTGTGATTTTTAGCCCTGGCAGCTCTGGTGCCATCCTGTGCTTGGAGTGTCAAAGCTCCTACGGTCATCTTGTGATTGCACTTCTGGAGATCCTTGATAAACAACCCCCCCCCCCCCCTTTTTTTTTCAGCAGCCTTTGAACTGTGATTTCTTAATAATCCAAGTAACATTTTATTACTGCAGCCTGATCACACCTATTTCCTTGATCTAGGATCATTAGTAATCACTCTAGAAGACTAGTAAGAGTTCTTCCATTAGCAGACACACATACACAGTGCTCTGGTAACTACTTAAAGAATTTTCTTCAAGTTAGAACAGCACTACTGGTGCGTTATCAGAATTTCTTTACAAGACAGTCTTCCTGCATCACACTTCAGACTTTAGGAGGGCGAGGACCGAGGAGGCAGATCTCAGCAAGCCCAAAGCACATGCACTGTCTGCTCCCAGGCGCTGCCATGGTTTTGGCACTGCTGCTATCAAAAGTTGAATTGCTGCCTGCCCTCATGAACAAAAAACAGGGGGGGGGGGAAAGCCCTTCCCATCTGCATCGCCTGAATAACATGCATGGGAAAACTCAGACTGCCTGCTTGGGAGATGCTTTAAAACAGAGCCCTTCTGACCGATACCCAGAACGTGAAAAGCACCAAAGTTTGTGAGGTGCCTCTCAACAGAAGAAGCACATGAATGCCCCTAGACAGCCTGCTGAAGAGCTTTGAGTTAGGTGAGCACCACATCTCCTTAAGGGAAGAATTAAATTCTGCTAAATGCTATTTTCCAACCATTCAGGCTTATAGTGGCATTCAGAAGAACCCCAAAAAGATACATCTCTGTGAAACAGCCACTATATTTTGCATCCTTTACACATATGGGAAGACCTGCAATGGGGTAGCTACAGCACAAACACCGAATGAGGAATTCTGCTCACAAACGTGACAGTCCAGATGAGGCCAGCCATAAGAAAATGTGTTACTGGGAAATGGCATTAGAAAGCAAGCCTGAGGTAGAGCTAGCCAAGATCCCCTCGCTCTTGCTGGCAAGTGCTCACTCACTTTTGACAAGCTGATCCCCTAACAGTGTTGAGCTGCTGGAATATAATACCATGCAGTAGCAAATTGTCCATTGTGGCTAATATTCACACTGGGTATCTCCTGGCATCTTTTACCCAAATGTTTGCAAGGACTTTGCAGGCATTGACTACAGTACTGTAACCCTTGGGAGCACGAGTCACAGACGGGGATCTGGCCACCTCTTTCTCCCCTTTGCAATGTACTACAGGGCAGAGGTGATTTCTCTAGAGTTTTGCGTTGCTGTTTTAATGATGGAGGAAAGCCTATCATGGAGAATTAATGCAGCTTCCCCTGACCTATTTGTATTAGCAATCATCTCTGTTTTCTTAACTATAATCACATTTTAGGGAAGGAAAAATTCTTTTTGGCTCTTGGCATCCGTATGAAATATTCTTTGTCAGACTTTAAATGTTGGATATTTTTTTCCTCCTGGAGCAAAGAACACCTTGAAGTTTTTGAAGTAGTATTACTTATGATAATTTATAAGTGGCTGTGAAGATAAATAATGGGTCTTACTTTCCAAGAACAGCTGAAAGTTCATATTTTATATTGCCTCTTTGACCTTGTAGAGAGCTACACATTTTCAGATTAGTTTGGAGTATTTGTATGTAAGCATTAGAGATGCTAAGCAACCTCCAATCATGACTGGTCTAATGAGGAAATAATTTTCAGGACAAACTAAGTCAAGACTTAAATTAACCTAATTGTTGTGGTTTTGTGGTTTTTAAAATCAACAATCAGTGCTGGGTTTATAATCAATAATTGGTGCCTTGCTAGGATCTGCTTGTAAGCGTTGCCTGGACAGATGCCAGGCTTCTTTTGCTGCAGGAATCAGGACAGCTCTGGCTAGTCTAAGATAGCTTTCCTCTCTCAGAACCTTTTAAACCATACGTAAAAAAATGTACTTTAGTGTATGGACCTAACCTGTTTCAAATTACAGTCTTGGTCAAACAGGTGTGTATGTGGAGACAGATGCATAAGACAAGAAAAAAGGGAGTTTTGGGGCCAAATCAAGTCTGGGATTTTTCTTCCCCAGAGAACCAGAAGTCTAAATAGCGGAAGAAACATACTACTGATATTTTTAATCATACTGATGTGGCTGCTTAAACAGATGCTTAGGTGTTTTGCTGGATGAAGGCCTAGGAGCCAAACCTAACACTTACTGATGTCTACAACAAGGCTGTGGGGGTTTAACTGGGACCAGGAGAGAGCCCAGCAGTGGCATGACAGCACCCGGGCCCAGCTCCCGGTGCTGTTCACCGGGGGGTGGAGGGATGTGTCCTTGCCCCACACACCACTTATATCTCTGCAGAAGATGGAGGGTGGATTTTGAGAAGAAAACCTGGATGCTTCACCCTCTGCTGTGGGAACCTGTGGGTGCGTGGCCTCTTGGCTACGGTTTCCCCCGCCAGCAGAGCACGTTTATCCCAGCAGCCTGGAGGCGGGTGTGCTGGAGATGTTCTCTTGCTTCTGGCTGGACCACACAGGAACTGGGATGCAGCAAGGTGGGCAGCTCAGCTGCTGGTCGGGCAGGGCGGTGGGACCTCTCCATCCAAAGTCCTTCCCACGGTCTGTCAGCTGCCAACAAAAAGTCCTCCTTGAAGCACTGCAGTAAGGCAGGTACCAAAAAATATAGTAACATTTAGTAGCATCTTTTTTCATGGCATGAAAGGGAGAAGCAAGCAATAGGTGTGCCCCTAGCCTTTAGGGAACTGGGTTTTAAGCCTAAATTTTGTGATTCCAACCATGGAAGAAAGGTTCCTAGTTTTTGAAGCTGTGGAATCAGCTTGCCATTTAGCTCTTGTTTGTAAAGCCATGAGTCCCCACAGTTGCACTGCAAGCCAGAAGGCTTTCTTTTTTTAATTTCTTCGGTGGAGCTTTCTCTGATGTAATTATATAGCCTGTTTTCTCTTTTGTGTTTCTTATCATAAATACATATTTGAGCACAGCCTTTGCCCCCAAGAGTCAGAGGGGAATAGTATTTTCTCTGTGTTATTTACTTTTACACAGTTAGCAAAAGAATGTTCACATATATGCTTTTAACTCTGCTAATGAAGCTCTCATAATGTCAAATAAAATGTCACTGTGACCATGCCTAATTAGCATTACAAATTTGGTTGAAGAGATAAATGGCCAGACCCTTCAGGGTGTAAGTCAATCCAGCTCCGGGCATTCGTGCTCACAAGATTTAAAGGGGCTACGGATGGGTCTACAGACTACCGAAACGGAGGCTTGAAAAATACTGCATTAATGAAATGCAAATCATGTTTCAGTTGTTAAATGAACTTGCTATCTCAGGTGTCTCAGGCAATGAAACTGTAAAACTGCTCTGGTTGGGATACAAAAAGCAAATAAGTAGTTACGGTCTCTGCTGAGGTATGGGAGTGAAACACATCAGACCATGTAAAGCTTAATATTCCATGAATGGCTTGGTCCAAAGCCCACTGAAAGTTGATGTAAAGACTGTTGGTATCTGATCTGAAGGCGATTAGTCAGAAATTAAGTATTCTAGGCCTGTTCTTTACCCAGTAAAAACTGAAGTCAGTTGATCATGGTTGGTTTATAAAACAGGAGTTAATGACGTGCAATAAAAAATTAACATCTCATAGACACAGAAAATGTTTTTGCTAGTGACACTATGTAAATGCAAATACATTATTAAAAACAGATCACAACATTATTCAAATGAGGTTTAATTCTCTGTTTTTAGAATTTGAAGAAAAACTGATGCAAGTCATATCTTTAATGACAGCCCAAAGACAAATTTAAACAAAACTATTGAATTTCCATATGAGATTGAATTGACAGTTTAACTGAAATAGTCAAACTTTATTAATTTCCAAAGTGAGGTAATGAAGGAGTTTGCCTAGGAAATTTAATAAGTATGGATGGGCACAGTTCAATACACTGATACTGTCTCGTAAATTTTCTGTTCCATGACAAGTACAAAGTTACGTACATCTAAACTATCATTTAAGTTGTCAAAAGCCTTTGCTAGGAAATTATGCAGGCTCAGTGATTGCTACTGAATGACTGAATAAACAATTTTTGGAAACTCCTCGTTAAACGGCAGTAATTGCTTATTTTAAAGAAAGACAAATCAATACAAATACGTAAAGCCATTAAGAACACTACAGTATGAAAGGATGTATACTGACATGTGACTTCTGTGCAGTTTTTTTCAGGGTCTATATGTTCAGCTGCATCCTACAAATGACAAGTAAACCTTTCAAAATAAAATTAAGAAGGTATTAAATATAAACATGTCCACATCCTTTCCTAAAAAGGTCTTCTTTTGCATATAAAACCAGTGAAGTCAACTAACCACTCACTAGATGAAGCCAGAGAGAGTTCTTCTTGGCTGAGCTGTGAAACTCCATGAACCATTAAGTATCCCCGTACCTGAGTCCCAGGACAAAGCATACATTAATTGCTTTTCCTCCTCAACGTCTACAGGGGTGTTTGCATGGTGGGCTGAGAATTAGCTGAAAGTTAAGCAGAAGACAAACACCTAGTGACTGAATTTTATGTATCAGAAAAATTCTGAAGACAGATTTGCAGCATACACTTGATAAAGAGACTGTTTCCTACTTTTTCAGGGCTGAATATTTACCTTTTACGCACATTAACAGGGAAATTAAGCAACTAATAAATCACAGGGGTGATAAGTGCTCATGTAGATGCACCTGTGGGCTTTTGAAAGTGGCAGCTGAAGCACAGATGGTTTCACACCAAGAAGCACTTTTAAGCGCAGGCTCAGCCTAAGCCAGGTTATCCCAAATACATCTCCATTCACTGAAGGAGCAGTGTCTTGATACATCAACAGTCTGTTGGACCACATTGACACATCCAAGTATATTGCACATAAGACCGGGACCAACGCTATAGCTCCTGAGGACTGAGCCTGTAGCTGCACTGCTATAGGAGAGTCCAGCCCTGCACCTAAGAATACTAGTTCAGATGGAAACTGCCTTCACCTGCACTGCTGAGTAAAATTACGTCCAGTTTTCTGGTCCTGAGGCAGAGTTTCACTTTCTCTGGGCCCAGTGTAATGCCCAATGACCCTGAGGTGTAATTTTTAGCTTTTGTGTTATCTTTATCAGTTCAAAGTGTTTTAAGACTGGGAGAACTGTGCTGTAGACAAACAGAAGCAGTCTTGCATATGTGAAACTGTGCATATGCACTGGGTTTAGCATCACAACATAGAGGTCTTCAGAGATCTAAACCTTCTGGGTAAGATGGAGAGCCAGGTCTCATGCAGTCTTATCCCTGCCTGCTGGGAGTGATCCCCAAAATGTGCTAGGACTCAAACTGCCAGTGCCTGGCATGAGAAAGCCAATTGGCATACACCAAAACCAGACCAGGGACAAACTAAGCAGTACAAATGCTCCAAGTTTGTTTCCTGGGGCTGTTTTATTCAACAGTGTGGACACAGCTGTCATTGCTAACTTCTGTCACTCATCAGCACATGGTGGGTTTTCTCCATCCAGTAGATATATTTTTTGTACCTGCACCTGTAGCTACAGTACTGTGCTTGGGATGTTAACCTTCTAAATGTACTGAAGACATTTGTTTGTCCTCATGCAGGTATGGTCAGGTATGTGTGCTATCATTTATATATGCAAAATGTTCTATGTATGCGGAAAAACTCCTTCTCCAACATTCAAATTAACTAAGCCAATAAGGCTTGCAAAGTTTTGCTGATAGGAGGCAAATATTTTGTAAAAAGTGTTCATACGTTTACTTCATCTTGGATAGAAAGGACAGAATGAAAATCCTTTCTATTCTCTTCTATTTGCAGTGAGAGACAAACTAGAGTTAATTTACCTGATCATCTCATAACCTCAGAAAAAGTTTGTTGTGATTCATTTTGCAGAGACTAATTTATTCAAATCAGCTTCCCAAACCCAGATATTATGCACAATGCTTTTTTTTTTTTTTTCCTGAACTAATCATGTATTTTAATTACTAGGCAATGTTTTCCAGCATAGAACTCACAGAATCTGCACAGCTTAGCTTCTCATGCATTCAGTAACTTGTCCTTTATCAAAGA
Organism: Egretta garzetta; assembly: GCF_000687185.1. NCBI lineage: Eukaryota > Metazoa > Chordata > Aves > Pelecaniformes > Ardeidae > Egretta > Egretta garzetta. The sequence goes on along the minus strand of NW_009260842.1, from coordinate 204,089 downwards.
GTCAATCCTCTTGAGTTTTACTGGCAGTACATGATGTACATCGATTGTGGACAGTGATCTATTTAATTAGCTTATTCATGTGTCTGTGTAAAAAAAGGCCACAGGTACCAAAACCAAGAGATAACAAAAAGAGCTGAGAACATCTTCAATTACAGTATTCTCTTTATCAAGCTCTGAATTTAAATGAACTGCTCTGCAAAACAGATGATGAGTTCATGTAACTGCAAATTAACACAATGAAAGCTTGCTTCTTATGAATGGTGTTTAGCTCTTCAGGTTTTTTTTTCTCATTCCAGCCCTTACATCTGTATTGGGGAGCCCAGGGTTTTATTTTAGTAAAACTAGTGCAAACTGAGTGATTATCATACTATTCCAAATTCAGAATGACATTTCTAAGATCCACACAAACTGGAGCCTATAATGAACAATAAAATACTATTAAAATCAAAATGACAGCATTTTATACCAACTTTAAACAAAGTAAAGGTTTGATCCCTCATATATAATATATGTTAACTACTGAAAATGTAGGAGAATGAAGAAGAGACTTTAAGTGTTTAGTAACTTAATGGACAGAAAGATAAAATTCAGGTATCTGTGTAGGACAAGATCTAATTTGAGGGGGGCATGAATACAGACAAACATTGACATAAAGTCACAACAAAGATCTCACAAAACAAAAGGTGCACTGAAACAGGCATCATAATTCACATATTTTGAACAGTCTCATGGCTGGAATCAAATGCCAGTGTAAAGTAAAATAACTTTTTTAGCAAAGGTGCACTGATGACTGTCAAGTTCTCAGCTGAACCCAAAAGTTGGAACAGTATATAGTGTGCTAGATGAAGGCCTGATAGAACATTTTGGTAGAGCAGTGAATTATTTTGTAGCAAAATACCAGAAATTGCTTGGATTCTTTAATTTTTTTTTCTTCCTTACTAAATATGTAGGTAAAATCTAACTTTAATTTTGGGAAGGGAGAGGCATAACAGTGAGTGAAAAGTATTTATGGATCAAGTAATAGGAAAGGAAGAAATATTTACCTTAAGAGAACAGATGCATTAACCTCACATCCTTCCTCCTTTTCTGGAAAAGATAGAGCCAAGGGCAATGGTGTTGGGAAACATAATGGGTTAAGTTATATCATCAATGACGTGGAAAAAATTAGTATGGAATGCTTATTTATCAAATATTTTCAATCTCAGAAATCACAGTTTGCATATCTTAGCCTCTTGTGCATTCAGTACGTTGCCCTTTACCAAAGAATCAATCTTCTCATGTTTTATTGGCAGCACATGACGTGCGTTAATTGTAGACTGTTCAATTACGTTACTCGTGTGTCTGTGTAAAAAAAGCCTCCAACTACAAAAAAAAAAAAAAAAGAGGTAATAAAAAGAACTGAGGCCTCTTCTTTATTTTCTTATTTCTTCTTCTTTGTTTACCAAAGAACTTGTCAGCATCCATTGAATTTGAACATTAACACCAGAGTTGAACTTGAATGGTCAGGGCATACCGTCTCATACCCCTGTTAGGAGAGCAGGGAAATCTTTGCTTGAGAATGCCAAGAAATCCAAAAGAACAAATGGATTGAAAGAAATACAAATTCTTGGAAACAGACTGATTAATGAATACTGAAGTTGACTCAGACTCTAGCCAAGGAAGCCCATGAATCCCAGTCCATTTAATCTAGGTGGGTATAAGTTTTCCTGTTTCTGACACAGTTCCCTTGGTTGATAGCTGATTACTTTGAACTAAATGAGTGAATAAAAAGCAAGCAAACTCATTAACTTTGGGTCCAGCATATTTCTGACCAGTTATCTTTCTTATTTTTGTCTACAGAATCCCCTTCACCTCCAGATGAGTTTAGAAAACTCACTGAGTTCTGATGCTGACGTCACTTTCTCGATCCTTGCAATGAACAACTGGTATAATTTCAGCCTGATGCTATGCCAGGAGGAGTGGAACATCACAGATTTTCTCTTCCTCACACAACAGAGCTCCAAGTTCCATCTGGGATCCATTATAAACATCACAGCAAACCTCACTTCAACCAGTGACCTTCTGAACTACTTACAGTTTTACCTGGAGAGCATCAAAGACACAACATCTACCATGGTGATGTTTGGATGTGACATGGAAAAAACACGGAGGATTTTTGAAATAACCACCCAGTTTGGTGTGATGCCTCCAGAACTTCACTGGATTATTGGGGATTCACAGAATGTGGAAGAACTGAGGACAGAAGGTTTGCCGCTCGGTCTCATCGCTCATGGCAAGACAACACAGTCGGTCTTTGAGCATTACGTACAGGATGCAATGGAACTGGTCGCAAGAGCTGTAGCAGCAGCCACCATGATTCAACCTGAACTAGCTCTTATCCCAAGTACAATGAATTGCATGGACACAGATGAAAAGAATATCACTTCAGGGCAGTATTTGTCAAAGTAAGTTTTTCCTTTTTTTCTGTAGCAAATACTTATAGTATACAAGAAAAATTTTCCTCCTCCCCACCATTTTCAGTGGCTTAGCTATCATGCTGTTAACCCTCCCTCATGCACGCATTTGTTTCAGTATTTCCTCCTGCTTCATTACTGCTAGGCAAATAATGAAACTTAAACGTAGCCACAGAGGCAGATTAAGCCATTTGTAGAAGATGCTGTTCCGCAGAAGAGACCACATAGTAAACATAGGCTAGGTTACAGACTATGATCTGAAAGTATCTTGTATTTGTGTTTATGCATATAAGAGTGAAAAGTCATGGCTAGTGTCAAATTCTCTGATGTTTTGAGGTACCTGAGAGAATACAAAACACATTAAGATTATTTGCACTACCAAAGCAGTCAGCAAGTATAAAAGCAGATGTGTAGCCCTTGCTAGTATGCTTCCATGGAAGAGAAACAAAAAGGATGCACCTTGACCACCTTAGAGGCCAATGCTGCTGGTGAGAGCACCCAAAACTGCAGAGTGCTCTCTCTCTTGCATGGAGCGGGAGGCTCCTCTTTCAGATTCTGCTGAAACTGTTCCTGTAGACCACTGCAGGTCACTATACTGAAGTTATTCCCAAAACTGCTTGGGGATTCACATCTAGAATTTTTCTGGGGTTTAACATATGACAGGAAAAATCACATGGTTCTTTTTGACAACAAACAAAAAGGTCCTTGCTGAGTATGTGACTTCGTCAGCAGGTTTACATCCAGTGACTGTTGCATGTTTTCACCCCATTACACCTGGTTTTCAGCCTGTAGATTTTGTTGGATAGAGTTAGGAGTTAGTTTTTTGTATGTTTGCAACTTTTTTTGAAATGGTATCTAAGATGCGTCTTCACAATAAAGTGGTAGCAGCACTGCTCAAAACACAACCACTCAAGACCCTTACAGTTCCTTAGTCAGAACTCATCCATAACTTAGGGGTCAACCCCACCATACCCGTTTCCACAGAGTGAAACAAGCCTTAGGAATAAATACTGCGCTGGCTTGCAATTTCCCCACTGACTTGTGATATTAATTTTGTCTTATTATCCTGGATATTTTAACTAGATCATACCTAAGTCCCTGAAAAATAAAACTCAGCAAGAGGCTTCTTAAAGGAGCAAATATTTGAAGACAGTAGTTTTACAAACAGACTTTTTGAGGGTTAAGGAAGGAACAAAGAGAAAGGAAAGCAAAATTAAAGCTCTTAAAAGTATTCCTGCAAAATATGTCTTCATCATTGCTTTGTACAGAAAACTAATAGCTCTTTGATGAATAGTGACCACTCTAACTTTTGTTACGTTTTAGGAGACAATACGCAACTTCATATCTATGAAATGTTTTGTCCCTTCATCTCAGTAGAGATACTGTGGGAAAGAAAAAAAGATCATATGCTTAGTCTTTTTTTCCCTAGGCATCTGCTTGTGGACCCTGTTAAGGACAAAATAACAGGTTAGATATAAACTTGTCCAGAATCACTGCAACTGTTTTTATAGTGTATGTGAGACAGATACCTGATGGCCAGTACTGATGTATTTGAGTTAGCAGGGTAACTATTGACTCAGTGGTACCAATAACTTCTCAGGTGTGAAGCACTGGTGAGTGGCTTAACTGTGACCAATCTTGTCCATTGCACAAATGCTTTTAGGCATGTGGTATGCCTCCAAAGATGAAACTTTTATCTGGAGCTTAATTGGGTGTTTACTAATGTGGGCATTTTTCTGTCTGAATGAACCCATCTGTCTTCATATGTCGCCTTGGAGCTGCGGTGGGTGGGGATGGAGAAGGCACAGTGGCACAGACCTTCACCTTCCTTAACTTCAGTATGTAGTTAAAGAGCAGTCCCACGAGCTGCCACAGCTGACACCTGAGCTTTCATTGCCAACACTGCACTCATACGTTGGCTATGCAGACATTTAAATGCCACCCAAGAGGAGAACAATGACTGTGAACAAGACCAAGATCAGGTCCATGGCAAAGCATGCTTTTATCTATGATATGGACATGGATATAGAAGCGCAAGCCCCTGAAGTTTATACTGTTGTAAGTCTCCATCCTTCATCCCTCTTACGATGAGATTGATTCCCTGATCTATTCCTGCCTGATCATGGCAGCATCCTTGTTAACAGAACAAGGCATTAAAATTTCAAAGTCTCATCTTGTCTTAAAGCTTTAATTAGTCTTACAGCTTTAACTCTGCTTCTTGGGTAATTTCAGCAGCCTGCTATTTGCTTGCCCGTTCTACTTATTGCCTCCAGTAAACTTTCCAGGAAAGATATAGGAATGACCAAGGTATCAAGCCTGAATGAAAATTAAATGATTTAATTAAGTCATTCTTAAAGGTACTACAAAGATATCACTGCTGGAGCATGGTAGTACTGCTAAAGCTCTAATGAGCAGTTCTTACAACAAAGCACATGGAAATCAAAGCTGAAGTGAGTAAATTACGCACTTTGGTCTCATTGGTCAGACTGAAGTGATGCTTGTAAATCATGGCCTATTGGTGTGATAATCAGCTCACACCTATTGACACAGCACCAAGGAAATTCATTCAGCTGTTAGACTTGAGGTTCTGGCCCTTCACATCCTAAAATTTGTACACGTCATCTTTTCATACAAATGTGTCAGCAGCCCTGCTGAAAAGATATTGCTCAGATATTGCCAATGTGTCTAGGCAATACTCAACACTTGCAATTGCCAAAGATTCACACCAGAGATTGCTGGCTTAAATAATGTAGTCAGATCCTCTTACCTATAGAAGTTACCAAGTTAGGGAGTTCTTACATGAAGTCCCTGGCATGAGTTTCACTAGTGCTGCATTCAGTGTATGCAAATGATTAGCAGCCATAGACACTCATGTATAAAACAAAGTGTTGTTAAAATGTATTTCCTACATGGTTCCCTTCATTTGTTCTTATTAATGTCTTGTCACAACCAATATACAGAACATGCAAATCAGCTGCAAAAGTAAGCCACTAACTCAATAAGGTAGTGAAGTCATACGTTTAAATGCTACTAAATCTCTCAGGTAAACATTTCTAACACAATTCAACCACAGGGCAGGTACAGAGAGCTCAATTCACCCTCATGGGCACACTTATTTCTACAGTGGAAGTCAGAGAACACAGTGCATAAATTCCACTGTTCTCATTCTACCTGCAGAAAATAAATCTAATGCATTATTCCATAGCTTCATCTACTCCCAAAGCACCTGGTCTGCAGCATTCTGATATCCAAGTTGTGCTGTGGTAGCAATGTGGGGCCAAAGTTATCAGAACTGTGCTAGCTTATTCCATCTGAGGACTTGTTTCCCTCAATTTTGGCATTTTGTGAACTGTTAACACTATTTTCCACACTTAAACTATTCTTTCGAAATTTTATATACAGACCCATCTACCCATGCAATAGTTTTACTGTTATTGTCATAGTGATGGCTTCAGCATATAAGCCCAGCAAGGCTTGTAAGGAAGAAGTTCCACAATTTTTTACAAAGGTGGAGGAGAGATAAAAACCAGATATGTTTATAGGCACATAAACCTGTCTTTAGTGCATGTTTACTTTCCCCTATAAACTTTGTCTTGATAGTGTTTACATACACAAACATGCAAGTGCACCATCAAATATAAAATAGAGGGTAGAATTAGTCAAACAGTGGTAGACACCACTGATTAATGAAGTTACAGTACCATTTAGCTAACACTAAACTAAGTGGTAAAGGATTTTAAAAATGAGAACCACATCTATGCGTCTGTGCCATTTATAAACACCTATGTGTGGTTTTAGGCATAATTTTTAGGCCCAAGTTAACACATGTACAGATCAATTGGATTTTGACGGTATTGTCTGTATCATCTTTCTCCAAGCTCAACCTACTCAAAATAGAACTGCATAAGAAGAATTTTCAAGCCATCTCTGAGAAGGCTGTCACACAACCACACTCAAAACTGTATTGTTTAGTTTCATAAATTTAACTTTTGCTGAGGACAAAACCTGATATGATCTTGAGACACAAACAGTCCAGAGTTTGAACTGCTGAAGCTCCATCAAAAATCATGGAAAGTCATCAGAACAAAGGGTGGAGAGACTGGGGAGAAGTATGCATGCACACACACTTGCTGTGGATTTATCCTTTTCAAATCAATTTAAGGTTTTCTATTCACTCTAACTATTGATAAACAATTAACACTACTTAAAGTTTATGTCTTGCTTATCGAGGCTGGAATGACAATTACAGCCTTTATATTTCTTTCAATACTTGCTTCATCCAATCACCAGAACTAACGGGAGGTGTTACATTCTGCTATGACAGCTAAATAGTCTGTCTTCTGAATGCCTCTTCGATATGCACCTGACTTATCTTACTCCATATTAGCAGCAATTTAACTCAGTTGTTTTTAATGGAATCACCATACTAAGACTTGTACAGTCTGAGTCCCTCTACAGCCCCTGCAAAATCGCATAGCTGCTTTGTTATTAACAGAGTGCCGTTCAGCTGGTCACGGTCTTTACACTGGAAAGGATTTTCTCCTTATAACACTTATTTCCTGCTCAGTTCCCTGCTCCTTTATCCATGTCATTTGAGCCTCTCTGATAATGACTTCCAAAAGCTGAATTCAACATACAGGGAGGACAACAACTAGCAAACATTGCCACCCAATACAAAGGAAATACTTAACTTTATTGTGAATATCTGGAATAGTAAAAATGCAGAAATCTCAATGCAAAATGTGCAGTGCGAAATGGGCACACTTCATGAAATCTGCTACAATGTCAAAACTGTGTTTTTAAGAACATTACTTTTGCAGATGCTTTAAGAAACTTCTTTTTTTTGAGGGGTAGGAATTAAAACTCATTGTCCTAGGGCAACCATCTTTCACTGAGTCCCTTTCTTCATTCTGAAGTGGCTAACTGTGACTTACCAATGCCAAATTTGCATTTTTGAATCCAGATTGGTTCACTTCAGAGTGCTTGAAAGCTGTTGACAGCACTTCAGTAGCCTCTCTTATGTAAGCTAGAACTCACTGAGATTATAGGATTTTTCTTGGAAGGACATTTCGTACATAATTTCCACTCTTCTATTTTCATACATATTTTTATCTAGGAAACTGACTACAGATCTGGTGAGTTCAGCTTAGAACTAACCTCTGTTTCATTAATGTCTGAGGCAAAGGTAGCTGAAAAAAAATGGTGTTCTCTCAATCATGTTTTTAGTAAACAAAAAGAATATCATTCCTGAGGAGTTTTCATATACATTAGGTAAGATATGTAGGAGAGCACTCTCAGGTACTTTAGTCATAAATTAAGTGGTTTATTCATCGTGCCATAAGAAAGCTATTAATGATCCAGGTGTTCAACAACATCCCCAATCTACTCTCTTAAACATAAATTCACGGTGTCTGCATATGCTTTAGCGTGATGACTTCAGTTGTCTGCTTCTGATTACTCTGCTTTCTCCCTCCAACAGGTTTTTAGCCAACACAACTTTTGATGGTCTCAGTGGCCATATTAAGGTGAAAGGCTCCTCCATTGTCAGCTCAGAAAACAACTTCTTCATCTGGAACCTGCAGCATGACCCTGTTGGGAACCCAATGTGGACTCGTCTGGGGAGCTGGCAAGAAGGAAAGATAATCATGGACTATGGGATATGGCCGGAACAGGCCCAGAGACATAAAAATCACATGCAACACCCCACCCGGTTGCACCTCAGAGTGGTAACTCTGATTGAGCATCCATTTGTCTTTACAAGAGATGTAGATGATGAAGGTCTTTGCCCAGCAGGGCAGCTATGCCTGGATCCTTTGACCAATGATTCAGCCATGCTGGACAACCTGTTTGAAACCCTTCAAGGAGGGAATGACACTGTTCCCATTGAGCTGAAGAAGTGCTGCTATGGCTACTGCATTGACCTGCTGGAGAAGTTAGCTGAGGATATGAATTTTGATTTTGACTTGTACATTGTTGGTGATGGAAAATATGGAACCTGGAAGAATGGCCACTGGACAGGGCTGGTGGGAGACCTTCTTGCTGGCACAGCTCACATGGCAGTGACGTCATTTAGCATTAACACTGCCCGCAGCCAAGTGATTGATTTTACCAGCCCTTTCTTTTCAACCAGCTTGGGCATCCTGGTGAGGACCAGAGACACAGCAGCTCCTATTGGAGCCTTTATGTGGCCACTGCACTGGACTATGTGGCTGGGGATATTTGTTGCTCTCCACATCACAGCTATATTCCTCACCTTATATGAGTGGAAAAGTCCTTTTGGGATGACCCCCAAGGGAAGGAATAGGAACAAAGTCTTCTCTTTCTCCTCTGCCCTGAACGTTTGCTATGCGATCTTGTTTGGGAGAACAGCTGCCATCAAACCCCCCAAGTGCTGGACTGGAAGGTTTTTAATGAATCTCTGGGCTATTTTTTGTCTGTTTTGTTTGTCCACATACACAGCCAACCTAGCTGCTGTCATGGTAGGAGAGAAGATCTATGAAGAGCTTTCTGGAATACACGACCCAAAGGTAAAGAAAGCACGTCTGTTGTTATTAACTCAGCCTTTTCATCTTCCCAGTCAAAATTCACTGCTGCATAATTTATGGTTTCTAATAAAATCAGAAAGCAATGAATGTGCAAAACAGCAGTTGCACTACAATTAGGTACCATCTGATGGCACTTCAGTAGGAAAGTTCAGCGAGAGAGGATCTTTAAACATCTGTAGAGGTGTAGGGAGGGGATTTCAAAGACTGAAGGTGAGGAGAAAAGCGAAGGATCTTGGTATTGGCTGCTGCAGAGAAGAAAAGTGGCTTCTACATGCAGATTAAGAGTTAGGTTTCATTTCTGAAGTCACTTTGGCTGTAGTTGTTTTGATCAGTTGGATGATTTGGGTCATCCCGAGATTGACTCAAACAAAACAACCACAGGACAGGAAGACAAAACCACTGATGTTCTAGGTAGGATTTTGCAAGTATTTCATGGGCCATAACAGTGCTTACAAAGGTGTTACTGGCAAAATTCCCTATCAATGCTAAATCAAATGGAGCAGAACTGAAATATTTTGAAAAATCCTACCTTCTACATCAAAACAGTGGAATCCACTTTACAAGTAGTCAAACATTTGATTTGCACTGTTTGTGCTGGGGAACTGTCATGGGAGGAGATGAATTATGTTGTAGACAACACATCTGCAAATAGCTCAGACTTTCTAGTACTTTTTGGTAAGGCAAGGAAAAATGTAGACGTGGGACTGCATCCACCCACTCTCTCCCCCACACCCAAGGTGGGAATGAAGGGATCTTCAGTTGGAATTTAAGTCCAGTCATTTTATAAGACTATTGTGGTTTTATTTGCCACTAAGTAATGATCATGAAAATGTGTGTGCAGAATGGTTTGTAGAGGGAATACACAGCTGCAGGTGACACAAGAGCAGGCATCCTCTTCACCTGACAGTCACTCCAGGGGACAGGGTGGTAACAGCAAACCTTGTTTGTTTGGCACTTTCTCCAGTGAAGGTGTGATTGCATTGTCTGCAGTTTTATAATCAGGACTTAACTGCTGGCACATAGCTTTGGAACCATCCACCTTTAATTTGTCTCAGGTGACTGAACTGATACAACATTGTGCCACTGGAAAAAAAAGTCATTTTAAGAACTCAGGAACTGAACATATATTTTGCTTTCATAAATTGTATAAATAAAGGTTACATATGTCCCTCCAGACAGGAAAGGCCAGCTCCATCTGTTATGTTAGTAAAACCTTGCATTCAGACTAATGACCATACAGTTTTGTCTTTGTGTGTATGACTTCTGACTTGCTCCCTCCAACATTGTCTAGATTATTTCTACCAAAAATATTTTAAATAAAGAACTTTATGGTCAGCCTGAGGCACTCTAAAATTGATTTATGACTTAAAACAAATTGCTACTAATGATCTGCTCTTCCCCTCCACGAAAAAAGTATCATCAATATTGCATCAATAACTTCATTAATTTAAGCCACAAAAGTCCAGGAATCATGTATTTGTTTTATTCAAAGCATTCTGAATAAGCAAATGAGAGCTTTCAGCTGGATTCCCCCAGCTCTGTTACAGTCATTGTTGTGTGAGCCGTAATTTGGCTTGAAAATGAGGTTAGTCCTCTACTAATTGCATGGGCATCACCTGATTCATCAAATCACATCACATCAGATTACATCCTATTTTTCTGCATCAGTATTGTGACGACACATGGAGTTCCTGAGACAGGTATTGAGAAATTTCTGCAATTGCAGGAAAATTAAATTATTCTAAAGCTGCACTATAACGCTTGGCTTTGAGTTAGAAAATTGAGCGCAGAGTATTGAAGTGTATCAGGTGCTGCAAACACAGGTCTTAGTCCTGAACAGAAACACCAATGACTCCTGGTTGTTACCCTCAGTGATCGCATTAAATCAATGGCATTACTGGCCTTTCCTAGACAGACACTTCTCTGCTTCATAGGCTAGATCTAAGCTTCTAAGCAGTTACCAGTTTCCAATGCAGGAATACAACACGGTAGATTTTATGGAAGAGGATTGCCTGCCATTACATGAACTGCAAAATAGTTTCGTATATCTCATTCATGCATTTGCCTCCAAAGTCTTAGTCTGTAAGAGTAGTTATAATAGAAAATGTACTGGTTTAACTCTGTGCCCTTTCAAAATTCTCTCTAAGACCTAAAGCTTAGGTTTTGGAAATGTTTGGGGTGCAACAGTTGCAGAGGTACATGCACCACTTTTTAGTAAGTTACTTGAAGCATTTTTTACATGATTTAAAAATTCTGTGGTTACCTGCTTACTTCTTTCTTCTCAGTGGGGGAGACTCATTTCAAAAAGAAGGCAGCAGGATGCAGAAATAATCTTTTTAATTCTAATATACTTTTAAACATTCTCTTGCTGCTCTCGGGATACATATGCCTTTGTACTGTGCTTTTGAAATGTATTTTAAAAACAAAGCCCAAAAGAGAGGAGCAACCTTCTGGAGGTGTCATAAGACATATAATTTCTCCAGGCTGGCAGCCACAAATGGCAAATCCCATCTGAGATTGCAAACAGTCAGGAAGGAAGGCAAGTTCGGAAAAATTAAAAAGTTTTTTTCAATATTAGAAACCTGGTGTCTAAACTCAGTATTGCCAGGAATATCTATGGTCTCTCTTCTGGTTAAAAGACAAGATTAGATATAGCCTGAATAAATAGCATCTGCCTTTCTAGAAAAATTCATGTTACAACAGTGATGTTTAATTGACCAAGCAGTACAGTGTTTTAGGAGTTGCTCATTGCAGCTCAGCAAAGGAAACACGGTTCTCCTGTGCTGCTGAAGCCTTGAAGGTACAACATTTTCATCAGAAATCAAAAGAAATTGAGTTGCCGTACAACCACTAGTCACAGGGTGAAGTGGAATACAGGATTAGAGATACCTCAGTTGGACCTTTAAATGCACTAATGATGTAGAAATAAGGGAATGTAGAAATATCACCGTGCTGCTGAAAGGAGGAGGGGCCAGTGAAGCAAAACAAACCAGAGCAGACAGCAAGCCTCTTCGCCCATTGATGATGACATTATACTCAGCTGTAGTTGAAAAAACCACCACCCAAAGTTTTTATCCTTTGCTGGGGCCAATGCACATTTTCACAGTGGCAAGACTAGGTTGCGATAGGTAACTCCTTAAAACAGAGGAGGAACATGTAGGTACACAGATGGGGACAGAGAAGTCTCGGACAGCTGGCCGCTGTTGTCTTCTTCCTGACTTAGAGGTGGTAGTTGTATTACAGATCTATAGCAGCAAGCTGAGGGCAGAGCCTCGCAGGCACAGGCTGAGCAGAGAAGGTCCACACTGATAAGCAAGGGGCTCTGGGTGCAAACAAGAGAATTTGCTACCATTCTGCTTCAGAAGCATATATCTTTATGGCTGTTGTCTCTTTTAGCCAGTCTTGTGACAAATCCAGATATTTTATGTTTCAGTTTCCAGCATAGTTGCCATAAAGCGGTACTATCTGCATGTGAGTATTACAGGTCTCAGTGTCACAGGTAGGGAAAAGAAGAAATTATCTGTAAGTACATAGCAGTGTCAGTGCTTTCTTTTGCCCAGCGAGCCTGTGACTAAGGCCCATATCCAGGAAAACTCTTCATTATCAAATCCAAAAATAGGGTCTTGTGTTACAGGATCTCCCCAGGGAGTGGGTTTTTTTAGTGGGAAAGGGACTTGAAGCAGGAACTTTGCTTTCAGGCTACTAATGCAAATGCTGGAGATGCACTGTAAAGTCAGGAGTGTGTTGAGTAGTTCAGATTACTTGAGGCAAAATAATGGTGGAAGCCCAGAGGACAGAGGAAACATTTCAGACATGCCAACAAGTAAGCATACAACAGCAGAAGCTGAGGAGCTAGACAGATTTTCCATAAGGTGGCCCAACGTCTGGCCTTTCTTTCTGCTAAAAGTATCATTCTTTCAACAATATAATGAGCTTTTCAGGTGCTATCCAACCATTGTCACTTCTGCAACAGCTGTCAGCTTTGTTTTGACATCTTTAGGATACATTGGAGTAACTGTGCCTGTAAATTTATCATGGCTATATTTTTACTTCTCTGGATCACTTTACCTTCAAAACACCCTTTGACAATGGCAAAGTTCCTTTCCACTTTGTATTTTGACAGAAAATATCAAACCTGTTGAGATTCATTTAACAAAAAGGGCTACACCTGTGGCTTGCACCATCAGCAGTTTCATTGTATTATCTCACCTAACTTTACATGTCTGCACTGGAGACATTACGTGTGATATACTCATTCTAATATGCTTTTACAGTTAGTTGGGAGAGGTGGGCACATTGGGCTGCTGTTGAAGACACTTGCTTCAGGGTGAGGTCACCCAAACCATCCACTGAAAGAGCCTACTTCTCCCCATTATGCATACAAGCATGGCTAGCACCAATGTCTCACAAACACTGAGAGTGCCCCAAGATATACACTGCAGACACCTGCAATCACTCTGACAAGCCCCATCCAGCGAGTCCTTCCAACAGCCTTGGTGTGCTTTGGAATTAGTCCTCAGAAACCTCGCTTCTCTTCCAATCCATTGTCTGAACACTTGCTCTTATGAGCTGTCCATCTTTTTATTACAAAACTAAGCGCTTTGAGCAATCCAGACAAGATATTTCTGGGATTTTGTTTCTCAGGAATTCAGATTGTACAGTCGCACAGATTCTTGATTCTAGATGTAAAATATAAAATGTGAGGGTGAGAACTCTCATTTCTGACTTACAAAAATCTTGGTTAATTTAGAGGCCTTGTGGCCATTATTATATCAGTTAAAAACTCCGTTACATGTATTACCACAGCGCAGAAACAGCAACTGGCAAGTAACTGCAGATGAGCTTTACCCATACGAAACCATAAAAAAGGGAAGGTCCAGCCATTTTATAGGCCTTTTTCATGATTAGAAGCATGATTCAAATATCCCAGCATTTAACGATATTTCCCTTCAAGTTCAGCAAGCTTTAGAGTGAGGCCATAACTGTTGTGTGTTTATTGATAAATTTTCTTCCTTGTAAGAATTACACTGAAGAAAATGCTCTTAAAGACTGCCATGGTGTTTCACTGCAGTAACCTAAGATGAATCATTATCAGTAGTACCACTTGCACTGCTATATATTAAACATATAATGAAATAGCATGTATTTAAGTGTGCATTAAATGCATTGCATTGTATAGCAAAAAGCCAAGCAACAAACTCAGTGGAGTTAACAGAAATCTCATTGTTCCCATGGGGTTTAGTATCTGTACCAGACTGCAAGATTCTTTTCTTTTTACAGTCAAAAGAAGTTGGCTGCAAAACCTATAGAGCATACTTTTCTGTGCAGGAAGTCATTGAACACAGGAAGGTCATGACTTACAGCATTACAGCCTGCTAATTAATACGTGGCGCTTTTTCTGAGTATTAATGAGTCAGTGAAAGATTTGAACTCAAGAGAACTCAAGTGTCACAGAGATCAAAGTGAAAAAAATCTCAAACAAAGGAGAAATAAAGTATCAAATGCCAGTCAGAATAAAGAGCAGGCGTTGCAGAGCAATCTCATACGGGAATGAAAGACACCTGTGATTTATGGAGGTAAAATCTTGGCTTTTTTAGCTTCCCCATGCAATTTATGGTGGTGAACACTTGACTTCTTTAGCTTCCCCATCACCTCATTAAAGCTGTCTTACAATGTTACGGCTTTGGAGGCTCAGAATATGTCTGGTTTGGATTTTTATCATTCTGATACCCAGTTTATCAGACAATGCACTGCACTGTTCTCCAAATCAAGTTTCCTTTCCCATCAAGACCTGCTTTTTATGACTTCTTGCCAACAGTTATCCTTTCGGTATCTTTGTGTATTAACCCGTACTGCTGCAGGTCTTCGCCTACATAGAATCCCTTGTACTGTCACTGACTGTCTTGGCCGCTCTTTACCTCACCGTGCTAATTATTTGATCCAAAGAATGCAAGGGTATGGATGAAAAGGAGGAAGTCCTGCTGTCTTCGTTTCATGTGGTGTAGGTCATGAAGGTTGTTCTTTGAGCACTTGAAGGAATTAATACATTATAGCATTTTCCCAGCTGTCTTCACATCAGTTTCTCACTCTCAAGCTGCAGTATACTTATGTGTCATGTCATTAAAAAAAACAGGAAAGAGAGCCCACCACCAGAAATAGTAGCTGCATCATAGATGAGGCTCAGACCCTTGCAAGAAATAATCAAGCAGAGAAATATGAGGAGAAGATGTCCCTGAAGTAACTGGCAAAGAGGAGCAGAGAACAGAGAAGATGCATAAGGCTGATCTTATTGCCTGGCAGATGGAAGATCATCGTACAGCTGACTTAGCAGCATTGAGGGTATTTATTATTGTACACAAAAGCCACAGCGTGATCATCAAAGCGTGATCTATAAAAAGAGACCTGGATACTAGCCTGGCTCACCTTCCTAGTGATGGAAGTCCTCAGTCACCTCTGACACTGATCCCCTGGATTTCAGGGATGCCAAGGGGTCAAGCCCTCTAGAAAAAAAGTAGTTTTCATTGAGTACAATAAGATTTGACTGAACACCAGGTGAAGTCAAATACTGTTGTCCGTATTTCACTGTGCAAGAGGTTGAAGCATCCAAATGAGCCCATCATTTTTCTGTTACACTTCGTGCTTAACACATGCCCCACTATTCCAACTGGATTCCAAGAAAAAAAAATTAGTTCCAATGTTGGATCTGTCAGTAACAAAGGACTCTTTCTGATTTACCTTCATATGATGCTTTTGAACCAAAAGTCAATAGCAGACAACATATTTAAGAAATTAGGGCTGCACTGGTAGACAGTTGCATGATCTACAGTTGGAAACCTCTTCGTCCTAGTAACTGGTGACCCATGAGCAATACTAAAACGTTGTCTGTTTCTTTCCTGGAAACCACAGAGCACTAGCCTTGCCTTACAAGCTCAGACAGTGCCACCACAGAGGATTGTGTTCAGCCCTGGTACCTGGGGGACAACCGCCATATGGCCAGCAGGACTGACAGTGTTGACATAATCAACCAGCAACAGCTGGAGCAGGAGAAATTTGTAAGAAAAAGGATTTGACAGATGATTGTTCTGAAAGTGAGAAAGCTACCTACACTCTGTGCTACTGTCACATTAGGTGTAGAGAAGAACTGCAATAGCTTTTCAGCTGTGGACCCGAGACTCAGGATGGAAGGATTTATTTAGCCAGAAATCTCCCATGTCTCTTTGGTAGCCTGAGCGTGTATTCAGCCAAACAGCTCTCCTTCCTTTGCTTCTAATTTGAAAAGGACTTCACCTGCCTTAGAGCAGTATTATTTTACAGAAGAACATCGTCGATGAAGTGACTCAGTCTGGAGCATTTTTATGGCTGCTTTGTGCTGCTGAAGTACAACTGGAAACAGTGATCTATTGCCTGATGGGAATTACATCCCTTTTTTTCCTCAGTCTGTCCATTTTTTGTACAATAATTTACACTTACTATCTTACAGTTCTCAGCTTTCCCAGAATAAACTCCAGCTCAAAGATCCCTCTGTCCAGAAAACTGTTTAAGTGCTATTAAGAAACAGGGATAAACACACCATTAAATTCATTTTCACTAGAGTTCTGTTCTTATGGAGCTAAGGCACTATTGTACTAAGGCACTGCCCAGCAACTCAATCAGCAGGGCAATTTTCAGAAATTAACTTGCTTACCACAGACCAGGGTCCCCAATGTCACCCCTTAGCTGTACAGCTTCTGCAGTACGCAGAGGGGAAGAGCAGGTCTTATAATTAATTACTAGCACCCACACGGGGAGCGTCAATATAGAGGCTTTATGTTTTTAAATAGAGACCTAAGCCACAACTGCTTTTCATGTATGCTTTTGTTGCAATGCAGGAGAATAGACTGTCAGCACTGGACTGTGCCTTTGTTTCTAGATTGAAACGGCTTATTGACTTTAATGCAGCTGAAAGATTTATGCCAATTAATGACCTAGCTGAGTTGGATTCAAAGTGACAGGATTTTAACAAAATCTGACATCATCCTGGCAAGCCAAGAAAATGTATTCTGCATACACCATCTCCTGGAGGCCCTGGGAACATCTCTGCTTCCCAAGCCTGAACACATGGGCCAGTTTCTGAACAAAGCCTCCACTTCCAGAAGTTCAGCTGTGAATTTTCATCTGCTAAAATTTGAAATTCATGTGCTTCACTGTGAATAATTTTATTTTCTTTCATCTCCCTCTGCACCCCATAAATATTCACTAGTTAGTTTTCAAAAACTCTTGCAGATAAGTAGGGAAAAGCCCATGAACAGAATCTTACATTGTTGGGGTTTTTTAAAGTTTTATTTGTTTTGTTCTTTTTCCTCTGAAACTTTGCTTAGCACTAGCAATTGCATTTCTTTTATCAGTGGGTCATGAGAAATCTACTAGCAGCTAGATGACCACTTCAATGTACTGGTTGCTTAAGGGAAGATAAAATTCTATTGCTTCATACACCAAAGACAGAAGACTCATTGCAAAACAGCAGATCTCTAAAACCATGTCAGTTCTTCACAGTAGAGCTGACCACTTAATGCTACACCTCTTCAGTGATTTGCAACTGAAACTGAGCAGCTTTTCAAAATTCTGCAGCAGACCTCTGGCAGAGATCGTGCTGGTACTAGCAGCAATTCTGCTGATACACAAGATATCCATTAAACACTGCACTTGGTGTTATACCAGATAACCAACACTATCATGGGGCAGAGCTACCAAAACCTTTTCATAATAATTTTTCCTCAGAAGTTGATGGAAAAGTTGGGAAAGTGTTTTCAGACATGTTTCTGCTTTCTATACCCTATTAAAATTAAAAAGCAGTATTTTAGGTGGTGGTAAAAGCTGAGTCCATGTTAGCTCTGCATCTGTCACTGCAGGGTGCAGTCACTAGCACTGCACTCCACTGCACTCTGGGTTGCCCTTTTCTGATTTCCCTTGAAGAACAATTCATGGAGTTGAATTTTGGAAAGGAGAGGCTAACTGAATGAATGATGAAATCATCTTAATGATTTGAGATGCCAATTAGAAATTGAGTTCCTGAAGCATTTTTTCTCCAGCCAGCTGTCAAGACACACAGAGAAGTCTTGAATCAGAGTCAGTGAGGCAGTCAGTGCACACCATCGATCAAGTGCTGGGAAAGCATTTCCTAGATTTCAGACAATTACGGGTTCATCGCTTATAGAAAATAGCCATCATTTCACTTCCCAACAGTTGCTCTTTTAGACCTTCCTTGTCCCTTCACAGCTCCCAACAAGCTCAAACTGCATGGGATCAGAAGGCAATAATGTATTGCCTGCTTTTTTTGGAGCCAAGACCATCTTTTCACTGTATTTATATTCTGAACACCTGGGGTTCCTACACACTGCAAAAATACATGACAACCAAGTGTGATACAAACCTCAGAAGGATAGTAGACATCATAACCAGTGCACCAAGGGCGGAAAAGTCTTTGAGCCAAATCTTCTAGCTTTGCAGCACTGAAAGGTCATACATAAGCCAGAAACTGCTAGAAAGACCTCAAAACCCAACAGGTCAACTTTGCAGTATGTCGAGGTTAACTGCTGGCAGCACCTCATGTATTTCCAGTTTTAAATCCCAACTTGCATAGGTTATTTCTATGCCTGAGTCTTTTCAAGTCTGAGTCTAGGTGTCCTCAGCTTAGCTGATGGCACTGAAAGCAATGGCACTGTATTATATAAACTGGAATGTGCCAAGTAATGCAAAATCCCTGACATTTAGGATTGTATTTTCCTGTTTCTGCTCCTGTGGTTTTATCACATTGGTATTTTCATGCATAATTGGCACCCCAAGTCATAAGATGTGTGCACATGCCCAATTCTTCTCAACATCTTCCCAAATAAAATGAGTTACCCACTTCCCACTCAGCAGATGTTTTAACAACAGAAGACAGAAACCAAGAAGATCTAGAAGTGAGGTGCCAAGCCAAGGGAACTAGTATCTACAGTATTTGCTTTTGGAAGTAAGCAGCACAAACATCATTTGTCTAGTAGCACAATGCTATACAAGGTACAGAAGAGTCTGTGAAGTCCCAAAGCTTTTCCTGGTGCTGTCAGAGAAGCTGGATGTTCTGTAGAGCTCTTGACTTTCCTTAAACACTACATGACCTCCCTATCTCAGCACTCAAGTGACCCAACAACCACTTTGCCATTTCAGCACTTGGAGGCATTCACATTACCCCTTGTTTTCTTACACAGTGTAAGAAAACGTTACCCCTTGTCTGTTCCTTACCCATAGTATGTTTTCTTAAACAGTGAGACTTGTTCTTGGAAATACCAGCACAGCCCATGCATCCCACAGTAGATATTGTCCTTAGAGGTCACAGGGACAGCATTGATACCCCAATTCCAGAATTTTCATCCTGCTCTTCCCAGCAGCATTTCCTAGTCCTCCCTCCCAAGAGCTCTGTCTTCACAGAAGGTGGATCATCTTCCTGAACCATCTGTCCCTGACCTATGCAGCAATATCTTCTGGTATTGGCATTCCACAGCCCTGAACCTGTGAAGTCAGAGTACTGATTCAAGATGACAAGTGCTCAGCCCCCTCTGGCACTACACCCCTCTGCTGCAAGGGCTGTCATGACCACCTCTTGAGTTTGCCCCATGCGCTAACCCAGATACAAATGGGAGGTCACCATGTGTCTCACAACAGCTTTCTCACAGTAGACTGGGGAGATGGTTCTAAGAATTTGGGATGCACCTAAGCAGTTTGGGCATTCACGGTATCCACCAGTGCTTCAGATATAAAACTCAGTCTACTAATATGAAACCCTGATCTCCAGTATTTGAGCTAAAAAAAAAATCACATTCTTCACTGCTAGAGTGTTCCCCTTTTTTGGGAGAGCCACTAACCAGAAACACTAGCTTTTTAACCCCTGAAAAACATTGGCTTTTAACTACTCCACAGATATATTCATATACACACTGTTACCTTGCCCAGGTTGTTGGTGCTCCTCGGCTTCTCCCGCTCAGCAGCTCAGCCCATGCAGTTTGCAGTTTGCTGTGGCACTGCGGTGGCCGTGCCAGCTAACATTCAAAGGGCTGGTTACTTGCTGAGCACTGACAAGTGCCACACGCAGCAGCCAATGCTTAGCTCCTGTGCACTGCATGGGAGAGGCTGCTTGGAGTATGGAGTTAGCCTACTGGCTGGGGAGCAATTATATTCAGGAGCAATGACTCGTTTAAAAAAACAAGTTATTCCCTTTGCTCCCAGGTCTTCAAAAGGGAGGTCTGGCAGTTAAAGGGACAAATAAGGAGGGATGTATCATCTGTACCCGTAACTATCTTTACATCTGGTTCAGCGCATTGTCAAGCCAGGACTTCATTGTTTCCTGAAAGCTTCTCTCTAGGTCAAAACAAACCTTGTTCTTTTGATTTCTTACAGCCATAGATGTTGGGTTTTGGAGAGACCTTGTAAGGTTATCTAAGCTGAGTGCCAAGAAGGCTCATGTCTGGAGATGGATCTGCAGCTATTGCATTCATTTATTTTTAATCATTCTCAAATCATGAGCAAATCTCCAGGTACTCTACGGATACAGAAAGTGTCAACAGTTCCTAGTGTCCATTACCTGCTTTGTGATGGTTATTCACCTTTCACACTGACTGACCTTCGAATGAAAAAGTGCAGTAAAGTATACACAGAAGTGTGGTCGCCACATACTAGAAATGTCTATAATTTGAACACCTGTTTCTTCTCCATAAAATAGCTTTTATATTTGCTAATAATGATAAAAAAGCAAGTGACTGTCTCCCCCAAATTACCAGTTAAAAAAAAATATAACCCATTCTTGATTCTTCAAACTGTGATTCTTAAATGCTGACTTTTCAGAGTTCATGAAGTTCTGAAGCCCTAGGCAATTAGGATTCTGTTACTGGTTTAAAGGAAACAGAAAGACTCTTTCAATATAGGACTCTTAAAATGTAAGAAACACAAAAGAAACAGAGCATGAGAAACAGAAAAGAGCAGCATAAAAAGACATAACTAATAAGGCAAGACTCACAGGAAGACTGTGACATTTACCCATCCTGTTGGGACACAGGTATTTGTGGTTTCCATCTTTTCACAGAATCTTCTCAGGAGAGTACTACAGAAAGTAAGAAAGCAGCAGTGACAACTGATGAGTGTTGTTTTCATCCTGAAGTTTTTATCTTTTGTTGAAGCAAGTAACCCTCAGCTGTCTTAGCAGATTATCAGTGAAGGTAGTGCAGGTAGTCCATTATCTGCTGTTGGCAGTGTTTTGCGTTGTTAATCCACTATTCATATGTAGCTGCAAGCAAGCCTTTTCCTCGTGTGGATAAGCAGCAGTAAGAAGAAAATAGAGGTCCCAAAAGACATAGAGGATTAAAATACTATTAAGATTTATCCTTCATGAAAGGAGTCAGGAGTCATAAAATACAAAGTTGCAGACACATAATTATGCTTAATAGAAAGCGTAGACTACCAGAAGCAGGAAGAACATAGGATGCAAAGGATCACTACATAACTTCCCTACTTTCCAAGACTTCCCACCAGACATATGGTGTTGCTAAAGACAGGATATTAAGCCAGATGGACTTTTGATCTAATATGTATTCCAACGTTGTCATCATGTGCTGTGAAATTTGACAATGTGCCCAACGCAAAGCAAAGCATGGACAGTTCTCAATAAAGCATTTGGGACAGAAAATTGCATGGAGGTGCAGTTTACTCTTTCTTTTATACTAGCCTTTCTCATGGAGGCTTAAATATATAGCTAGATGTAGACCTTGGTGACAGTCTGAGTGAGAGATACATTCCAGGGAAGTCAGGTATCAGCAGTCTTTATCTGCAGATCAGATGTTGCACTGCAATTGGCATCACTGGGTGGGCCATGAATACCACAACAAACACCTAAGTTGACTTAGAAGGTGGCAGTATGGTTCAGTTTTGAGATTCAGTGGGGTTTTTGTCTCTTCACTGAATCTGCCAAGAAATAAAAAACAGTATGGACTGTGGCAACTAGCTTCTTGGGACATAGGGTGCACGGAGCTGGCTTCAAGCTCATTCTTTAAGCAAGTAATCTTCAACATCTCAAAGACTAGACCTAGATTTGGGTTGACAGCATTGTGCTGGAAGTCTCCATGATGTATTGTTGCAGCACTACTCTCTGTTATTTATGTCTTCTGGCATTTGAATGCTGCTTCCACACTTCTAAGAAAGAACATTTCCCTCTGCGCCCACAGTCCTTCTGGCACAGCATGCACTATGGCCAGCTCTGGATGGAGGCACACCCTGCATCACTTATCCCGTGATCATCCAGACCAGAACACCTCAAAAAACATTCCAAGACTCCATCCATGCCCACGGTCTGGCATTTACCCACAGTTCTCATTCCTGGGTTGCAACACAGAGACCAGAAGAGCAGAACACAATGTGGAAAGCACCTACCCACTTTTCAGATAAAAATTACCAGAAATATAGTACATTCATAGCTTCCAGACATCAAAATACCATCCAAAAGACCTTTTTCTGTTCTTTTTCAGACAAGTAGATGACTGTACATTTAGTCTGCCTCTGTTATTCTTTAAAAAAGCTAGGAATATTCTTTTATCCATGGGGTCATTGAAGAGAAGAGTGGGAAAGGTCTTTTGTATGGCTTTGTGTTGCCCTACACTCTGTTTTACATAGATGATAACACAGAGAGCCAGATGGACCAGCAGAACGCCTCTTTGCTTGGTCTTTGCAAAGCAGAGCATGGCCACGATGAGATCATCTTTGCAAGCTGCTGTGAAGGCCATGAGCTTCCTGGGAAGCAAAGAGAGCATCACTACTTCAGCCTTAGCTTTATTGGGCTTCCTGTGCCCTGAAAGTTTAACCTTTTAGAGTCTGGTACATTGCTGGAGGCTTTCTAATTGTGTGGTCTTGGCAACAGCCGGCCATCTCAAGGAAGTTCTCAGTATGGTAGAAAACACTGCCTGACAACTCCACTGCAATTTGAGAATTGCCCCATGAGTCATTAAATGTTCCAAAGACAAAACAGGGTACTTTACAAACAGGCATCTGTCAAACTTGTGAACACCCAAACTACCTGGGGCTTTAATACAGAAAGTGTAGCCAGCTGTGAAAAGGAAAGAATCATAGAATCATTTAGGTTGGAAAAGACCTTTAAGATCATCAAGTCCAACCGTTAACCTAGCACTGCCATTCCACCACTAAACCATGTCCCTAAGCACCTCGTCTACCTGTCTTTTACCTCCAGGGATGGGGACTCAACCACTTCCCTGGGCAGTCCATTCCAGAGCCTGGCAAGCCTTTCTGTGAAGAAAGCTTTCCTAATGTATAACCTAAACCCGCCCTG